>NW_016805314.1:2664898-2717999 GCF_001698545.2 Rhinopithecus bieti
CCTTCCTCCCGGGAGCAGCCCCGACGCGCGCGGGCCCCGACCGCCGGGGTTGTCATGGCAGCAGCTCCATCCCTGACCGCCACTTTCTCCCGGTGCCGCCCGGAGCCAGCGGGCGGGCGGGCGGCGCGGACTGAGCACTCATCCCGGCGGGCGGGCGCGGGGCGCGGGGCGCCCACCTTAACCCCGGCCGCGCCCACCGGGCTGGGGATGCCTGCGGGGATGAGCCCGCACCGCGCCCTCTCCGCTCCGTCCCGACACCCGCACCGGCAGCGGAGAGAAGGCTGCGCCCTCGCAGTGGCTTCCCCTGCGGAGGGGTGAGGTGGGGGGAGCGGGGAGGGAGAGGGGAGGGCGGGAGAGGGAGTTCTGGGGAAAGCAGCAGATTGAACACTGACACTGGCACCTTCCCTCCCGATGCCAGCGCAGAAGTTTTCAAACCCCGCCCTGGAGAGCCGAACTACCCCGCCCACGCCAGGTAGGGCACCGGTGTGCCTGTCCGCCGCGCTGCGGCCGGCTCCCCGTCCAGCCAAGTCCAGCCCTGACGGCGCGCTGGCCTGGGCCCGTGCGGAGGTGGACTGGCCCCCCCACTGGACGCCTGTCCCCAAAGTGGCAAATCTCAATTTCTCCTTAGAACACAGCATGCAGCATTTGTCCCAGTCCTACGCTTTATCTTGGTAAAAAGCGGGACGGGAAAAACACAGGAAGATCCTAAAAAGTAGTAAGACTGATCCTCCTAAAACCCCTCACAGGAAGTGGCACCGCAGTGGTGCTGGGAGGTGACTCGGTGGGTGCTCTTGGAGACCAGCCTCCCCCCGTTTCTTTGGTCTCGGATGTGTCTCTCTCCGCTCTAAACCCCAGAGCTCCACTTCCCTTGGGCCCCTCGGGAGGCCTTCTCTGCTCCCCTGGCAGAAGCCTCCCCGTTGTATTCTAATTTAATGGTTGCTATGTGCATCTGCTCTACTGTATTTTTTCTCAAAGCCTTTTGTTAAATTAGACCGGGCTCTGCACAATTGGCAAAATGAAATTTAATTCAAAAATAAGCATTAAGCTCTTATCGTTTATTACTTTAGTTGCTGAAGGATACAAAGGCATACTACTTGCTTTCAGTTCTGAGAGACTGAGCACAAATAAATACCGCCCCATTCCCCATTCTAAAAGGGTTAGACCACATATATGTGTAGGTCTAAAATTTTTAATTAGTGCATCTTCCCTAGAAGGGAGAATACTTATCACTAATTGTATCAGCTATAGTGAAACATATATAGTCATATGCTGCTTATGGAGGGGGATACAGTCTGAGAACTATCTTTAGGAGATTTTGTCATTGTGTGAATATCCTGGTGTGTACTTCCGTAAACCTAGATGACATAGCCCACTACACACCTAGGCTGTGTGGTAGAGCTATTGCTCCTAGGTTGCAAGCCTGTAGAGCATGCTACTGTACTGAATACAACAGGCAACTGTAACACAATAGTAAGAACTCGTGTATCTAAACACAGAAAATGTGCAATAAAGGTACAAAAGATAAAAAAAAAAAAAAAGGTACATCTGTACAGGACATTTGCCACCGACGGAGCTTGCAGAACTGGAAGTTGCTCTGGGTGAGTCAGTGAGTGGGTGGGGAATGAAGGCCTAGGACATTACTGCACACCACCATAGCCTTCGTAAACACCGTACAATTAGGCTACCCTAAATGTATCAAAACACATTTTTCTTTCTTCAATAATAACTTTAGCCTACTGTAACTTTTTAACTTTATAAACTTTGAATTATTTCAACTTTTTGACTGTTGCATAATAACATTAGGTTAAAACACAAACATGTTGTACGGTTGTACAAAAATGTATTCTTATATCCTTATTCTAAGCTTTTTTCTAACTTTTAAATTTTGTTTGCTAAAAACTAAGACACAAATACACATATTAGCCTAGGCCTACATGGAGTCAGGATGATCAGTATCACTGTCTTCTGCCTCCACATTTCCTCACACTGGAGGAGCTTCAGGGGCAGTAACACGCATGGAGCTGTCACCTCCTATGATAGCAATGCCTTCTTCTAGATACCTCCTGAAGGACCTGCCTGTGGCTGTTTTACAATCACCTTTTCAAAATAAGTAGCAGGAGCATACTCTAAAGATAAAAAGTATAGTATAGTAAACATAAAAATTAGTAACAATAGTCATTTATATTTGTTATCAATTATTATGTACTGTACATATTTGCATGTGCTAAACTTTAATGGGATGGGTAGCACAGTAGGGTTTGTTTACACCAGCATCACCACAAATACCTGAGTAACACTTTGAGCTAAGACATGAAGATGGCTACAGTGTCACTGGAGTATATTAAATTTTAGTTCCACTGTAATCTTTTCTATACCACTGTCATATACGCGGCCTGTCATTGACAGAGCATTGTCATGCAGTGCACCACTGGGTTAGGTCCTTTCCAGAAAGCAGGTATGACAAAGGCAGCCGTGGGGTCCAGCTCTCATCCATAAGCTCCTGAGGTACAAGGCTTTGGGGAGTTGTGATGCAGAGCGGAGAGGCTGGGGACTCAGGGAGCAGCCCCACAACCTCATTTGGGATTTCCTACTAGCTTTTATGACACATGTCTTTTCTCAAGACTTGAGTGAACCCAGCTTTCCTGACTGACACTGTACTTCAAGCTCTCAGCTCTGAGTTCTCGTCTAGTATCACCAGAGGGAAAGGCTCTTTTTCATACTTTAACTTGTGTAAAGCTGAGAACCTGAGGCCAGGCTTATGATTTTCTTCAGTTGCAGAGTTTGGAGCTTGAACACAGGTGGGTGGCAGCCGTGGACTTGGGTCAGGCTTCCCCTCAACGCCCGCAGCTCTGCCACTTGGTTGTAGGGCATTCAGATCCCTTCCTCTCTCCTGGACCTGCTGGTTCTATTGCTTCTCAGGAGACGAAAATGGGGCAGTGGCTAAACCAACTCATAAAAGATTGCTTGAGACAGAAAGAGTTATTAAGGACAAAGAGAAAAGCCAGGACAGCATGAGCTTCCCCATAGGAAGAGAACGGCTGAGATAAGTAAAGAAGAGCAGCAGAGATGGGTGGAAGCGAGGCGGAAATTTTCTTAACAGTATATAATAAGTCTTGCTCTTGTGAAGACATAAACCAAGTATCCCATTTTTTGCACAGCTGGTTCCCCTGAAATAAGGTATCTGGAGTCCTAAAGAAGAGGGCCTGTGTCTATTTTCTTCTGTAACAGCGTTTCCTAGCTCAGTATTTCTGAGTGAATAAACGGGCTCAACTCACGGGCTAGCAAATCAGAGAAATGACTGCAAAGGTCGCATTTAATGTTAATCTCTGTGAGCCTTCAGTTGTGTGGGAGAGAGTTCATTCCTCTGTAGGACACTGCTGTGGACTAGTGTGTGCATTTATAGAATATCAGGCTGAGACCAAATTGAAATTAGAAACAGAAAATGAGTTGAGGTTCACAATGAACGAGGACGAAGTAGTTTCTGTCAGAACTTTTCTAGGAAATGCTTGGCTGAGTGTCATGACAGGGTGGCCCCTAGTGAAACCCTCTTAGATATGTGGAAACATATATAAAGACAAATTAACATCATGACTAAGAGTATCCCTTATCGGAAATGCTTGAGACCAAAAGTGTTTCAGATTTTGAATTATTTTAAATTTTGGAGTCTTTGCATTATACTTACTGTTGAGTATCCCAAATGTGGAAATCTCAAATTCAATATGCTCCAGTGAGCATTTCCTTTGAGCGTCATGTCTGTCCTCAGAAAGTTTCAGATTTTTGGATTTGGGATGCTCAGCCTACACCACTTCTGAAGTTACACTGTCTGTTCAGATACTGACTTGTCATCTCTCTAGCTGCCTGGCTGGTACCCAGGAATACCTATCCCACCTATGTTACAGGGTTTGGGGTTTCTTGAAATGTACCTGGCATGTTTTAAAATCAAGGCTGGTAAGATGACAGACACAGAGACAACTGCCTTGAAAGATGAGTTTATTCCTTGCAGTTCCCAAGAGGAGGGGCACACCTTGCCATGCTGGACCACATGGGGATGCACCAGGGTTGGTCAGGAGGCAGAAGGAGTGAGAGGAAGGCCTAGCACAGGGTCTTTATTGTGATTTCCGTGGGAATAAATGGGGGAGGCAAGGTAGGCAAACTTCAGCAAGCTTAGGATTACAAAGTTTGAATATTTCTGGCAGGCTCTGTGTTAGGGCGGTGGGGGTGGTTCTAGTGGTTCTGTACTTGGCCCTGGGGTGATCTAGGGCAAGGGCAATGTTGATTTGGTGTGTGAGCATTAGATAAAAGAAATGTTTAGGGGATGGGTTTGGAATGGATTGGTTTTCTCATGAGGCGCATGCTCACAGGCAAGTTTTTTATCATCTCTAGGAATTAGCTAGCCCTAGAAGGGACAGTCTTTCCAGAATTAGCAAGACCCAGGATATCAAAGCATCATAAAATACAGAACACAAAAAGCATGATTAATATAAGCAACAATTAATGAGATAATGCATGCAACATACCACCAAAGGACTGGGCACACTGGAAAATTTAATAATCATGAATTATGGTTATATAGCAAAACTCCCATTTTCACACGACAACGATTGATGACATGAAAAAAGATGTGAGTGAAAGGTTATAAATGCCCTATGTACAAACTAGAGGTTCTGCTCAGACCTACAGAAGTCTCCTTTATGGCAATTTGTAACAGAAAATGCGAAGTTGGATCCCGATTACAGGACTGTAATGATCACAAGAGAGACCACTGGCTAGCCAGAGAAAAGTAATTATGAACAGGCTTGAGAATAGGAATCCTTGCCAGAGGGAACTTTCTCAGGTAGGAGAAAGGGAAGCAAAGAAGGCAAAGAGCTGTAAAGAACCGTAGGGATTTCTGGGTCAGAATTCAGGTGACTCTAGCCACTGAAAACTGACAGCTGGTATCTGCAACCTGGAGAAGATAAAATGTCTCAGAGAAGCTAGATGAAAAGTAAGGCAACCCACCTGGGAAAAACACCTGTAAAAAGTCTAATCACGTTATTGCATTTCAAATTGGCTTAAATAAGATTGTGGGCCTATAATATTCCTACGTATATGTGGACTGTGTCTGGTGATGGAACATAGCTTGTGACACTGAAGAGATGCATCCTGTGAGAAGCAGCTGAACAATGGTGCATACAACTCACGAACCCACAATTATGGAGAAAGACAAAGGGGAGGTGGGCCATGTCAGGCAGCAACTTCTGTTCAGAACCTAAACTGTCTTGGCTGCCAGAGCTGACTGCTGAGTACCGCTGCTGCTTTGGGTATGGATGGATACTTCCAACCAGTATCCTGGGCTGTGAAAACTCTCTTACTTGTGGCAGGACATTATCTGCCTTATAGTCTTTGACAGATCAGTCTCACACAGAGGGCGATAACCAAGATGAACAGTCAAAGAAAGAAACCAATTAAAAAATGACAAAAAAAGTAACACAATTTTTACTTATTCATTTATGAATTCATTTACTAATTCTGTAAATATGTGTCACACACCTATTTTATGTTGGACACTGTTCTAGGGACTGGAGATGCAGTAATTAATGAGATCACCTTTATGATGTGCTTTTCCGCAAGGCTGTGTGAGCAGTGTTGAAGAAGGGGGAAAGAGACCATAAAAAGTAAATAGATGCAAATATTTAGATTGTGCTACAAGCTATACGTTAAAAAAAAAAGAAGTGTGATGGTGTGGGAAGAGTGAAAAATGAAACAGCCAGGGGAAGCCTCTCTGAAGAGGGAGCATTTGACCTGAGTCCTGACTGATCAGCCAAGTGAAGGTTGGAGCTGAGCAAACAAACACCATAGAGGCATATGGCAGAGGTAGGCCGCTAGACCCAGGGGCAGATCAAAGTGCAGCTGCACTGGGCCTTGAAGGCCACAGTAACTGTTTTAGAATTGATTCTAAGTGTAGTACAATAACTTTGGAAACATTTCAGTAGAAAAGTGACAGGATGTGATTGATAAAATTTCACAAGTCCCTTTGACTGCTGTGTAGAGGACTAGATTGCAGGGGTACAGAGTGGAAGCAGAGGGCATGACAGGAACAGCAGAGGCCAGAAACGATGTCAGTGGCAATGAAGAGAGAGAATTATGGAAAGGTGAAGGGTGCATTTCTGAAGAATAGTAGTTAGGACTTCCTGAGATTTGAGATTGAGAAAAAGAGAGAGATTGAGGAAGATTTGGGTAACTGGCTGCATTTTACAACT
The DNA here is from genome assembly GCF_001698545.2 of Rhinopithecus bieti. Taxonomy (NCBI): domain Eukaryota; kingdom Metazoa; phylum Chordata; class Mammalia; order Primates; family Cercopithecidae; genus Rhinopithecus; species Rhinopithecus bieti. The sequence continues at coordinate 2,671,138 of NW_016805314.1, forward strand.
AGCTGTAATGAGAAAGATGCCATGCCAGAAGGAATGGGTTTAGGGAAGAGGGAATTGAAGAATGAATGAAGAGTTCTGATTAAGTTGTGAAGCTATCACGTCTATGAGACAGTCAAATGGAGACATCAGGATGACAGTGGGGGAAAGAGATCTGAAGCTTAGCATGGAGGACTGAAGGTCTGAAGGTGATGCTATTGTCTCATCGAAAGCTTGCTTTCCTAATTACCATAAAAAGAGTGATAAAGCTCTGCTGTGTGCATTTTTGGGAGGCGGTGTATTATCCATGAAACCCTCAACCTGAATCTAGAGGCTCTTCTGCCTTTGTTGGTAATTTGGAAATAGGCCCCTTCAACAATCCTGTGAGACGTAACCTATTTCACTCCATTTAGTCGTCTCTTAATATTTCCCCTCTACTTGGTCACAAGTTATCTTTTGGGAGTAGACTAACATTGTGTGGAGATGAGGCCATGAAGTTATCACTGTTTTTAAGAAAACAAGAAAATGCTGCTCACTGACCCTAATGTGAGTCGTAGGACTTGGGTTTAAGACCTCGGCCTGTTTTGACTTCCCTGCTGTGATCTAGGTGGACTGCGTGCCTGTGCTCTAGAGTGCAGCAGGGAAGACGAGAGCAAACACAGGGCAGTCAGGCGTCAGTCCGAGCCCCACCTCTGCAGCTCACTCTCTGTGGGACTTTACACACGCTCCCTCATTCACTCATCTTACAGCTGCCACCTCTGTAAATGGAGACCACCATAGCAATGAAATCTGTAGAGTACTTGTGAGGATATGTCTCAGTCAGCTCAGGCTGCCATAACAAAATACTACAGACTAGGTGGCCTCACAGAAGTTGGTTTTCTCCCAGTGGCACAGGCTGCAAGTCTGAGATCAGGGTGCCAGCGTGAACATGCTCCGACGAGGGCTCTCTTTCTGGCTTGAGACAGCTACCTTCTTGCTCTGTGCTCACATGGGGAAGAAAACTCTCTCTGTTCCTAGAAGGCCACCAATTCTAAGGGATTAGGGCCCCATTCTTCTGACCCCTTTAACTTTAATCACCTCCTAAAAGCCGTATCTCTAAGTAGAGTCACATTGGTGCTTACAGTTTCAACATACGAATTTTGGGGGCCATGATTCAGCCGACATCAGTGTTAAGTGAAATACTGCATGTAAAGTAATTGGCATCGTGCCTGGCACTCACTAAGTCCATAATAAATGCTAGTTATTACTGCCTACAGAAAGAGGCCTAATTCCCCATTGTCACAAGTTTCTTCTCTGAAGTATCTCTGTGGGCAGATAAGCTGTACAGAGCAAGACACAAAAATTCCCAAGGTGTCCAAAGGCTTTTTTTCTGTGTGTGTATATAATAAAAGAAACAAGACAGGTTTTTCTCTGATTTTGAAGAAGAGGCCACTTTAGAATTAGAAGTTGCCTAAAATGAAAAGGCTTCTGTGGTTATTAATAAACTTTTATTTTGCCCTGGAGGGGCTGTCCAGATGATGGCTATTGGGGAATCTGGGATCACACAGAAATATCTGAATTTATCTAATAAAATTTGTATTCAGTTATAAAAGCAATTTCAAACTGTGTTATTCATAAATAAGGAAGACTTACAGCTTGTGTTTATCTGAGAGAAGATTGTACCCAGCTGTTCTATGTGTATATTAGGGAGACATATAAAGTGAGAAGCCTGGGTTTGATGCGTATTTGTATGACAGAAACCTATTTAAGTCAGTGTGGACCCAGTGGAGTGGCGTGACCGAGAAGACATGGTGGCTTAGCTTGAAGAAGGTGGCTGTCTGGGGCCCTCTGGTCATGGAGCTGTAGTGAACTCAAAATGTGTTGTGGTGAACAGAGTGGTAAGAGTTGACTGGGGCTTCCGTTTTTAGGCTAAGAAAGTCACAAGAAAGGGAATCACATATCACAGAACACACCACTTTGGATGAGACACAAGCACTCTCCTCTAAAAAACCCAAACCAATCCCTATACTATAGCTGCTTGCACAATTAATGCAGGAAATCCATGTGGAATCTTGCTTCTCATTCTTGCTTGCACGCTTCCAAAACTGATGCAAATACACATTCAATGGTTTTCCTAGTCAGCTGCTAACCTAAGGTCAGATTTCAGGCCCCTTAAATCTCAGCCTGTTCCTCTTTTCCATCACAGACCACATGACATCCTTTTCTACTAGAATGCATCTGCCTGGCCTGAGAGAAGGAACCGACATTGTGCACGAATTCAAACGCCTGGCTTCCAATCCCAGCTTTGCTGCTTCCAAGCAGGGCAATCCTCTGAGTTTGTGCCCCTCCTCCATGAGCGGTGTGCATGAGAGCTTCCTCACAGGACGGCCATGAGCACAACGACGCATGTGAAAGCGCCCTTCCCAGAGCCTGGCATGATGGCAGCTCGCGATGACGGGGGATATTCAATTCCTTTTTTCCATCCTTAATGCCAGAATGATGAAGTAGGCAAAACCAAAGCAAACAAAACAACAAAAAAAACCAAGTAGATAAACAAAAGTAACAACATGACAACAAAAAAACTTTAAAATAAACAGGCCAACCTAAGGCATTTACACTATAAAAAGATACCTGTGAGGTCCCCCAAGGCTTAGAGAGTGATCTACGGAGAGCTTTAGAATCTAAGGAGTGTAACAACAGCCCCTAGCCTACTCTTTTTCCTTCCAAGTTTCTGTGTGCATTGCATGCGTGTAAACTGTCTCTCTCATTAGAATTGCAAGGTCCCGAGAACAGAGTGTTTATTTTGTTCATCCCTGATTCCTCTGCTACAGACCAGGGCCCAGTACAGAGTAAGTACTCGGCAAATATTTGCCGCACGAGAGAACTGGTGTCCACCCTCCACAGTTTGCAGAAAGTCCGTGAAGCTGTCAGCCAAAGATCCAATGCCATTCGCACTAAGGAACTCTCTTAGTAACCCTGTCCTTCCCTCCCTGGCCCCCAGTGCCTCGACAATGGGGAAGCACGGGCGTCCACTACGTTAGAGCATTTCATTCTAGAAAGGCTGGAGACCCCTATAAAGGGACCAATTTCCACAAGTCATACAATAAAATCAGCCTCATTACTTTATAGTCACACCTCATATAGTTCTATAAATCAAATAACAAAAACCATTATATTGAGACCTACAAGCCATAAAATGTGTTTTTTAAATGTTCAGTACCATTATTACAGACTCACCCCTCCCCAGTCTCACTATAGTATCTAACAGAATGACCACGACAGGTGGAAAAGGGATTCTTCCTTCCCAGGAAACCCAGAGTGTGGAGGAGACAATGCCGCTGGATGGCAATGGGCTTGCCGGGTTCTAAGTCTGGGCCTGCCCTCTGAGAGCTGGGGGTCCCCAGCAACGGACCAGGCTTCTCTGAACCCAGGATTCCTCCTTGGTTGGATGGGAGAAATAACACTTTTTTATTTAAAGAACTGAGCAAACTGTATGTAAGGTGGCTTGCAGAGAGCTTGGCACATAGGTGGTACTCCATGAGTGACTGCTCCTTACTGGGCTGTACGTACTTCCTGCTAAAATGAATCTGATTTTCTGGGTCTTAGAGAGGAGCTAGAACTTGTGTTGTGTAGAATATGTCAGTTACTTGAAATAATATCTGTCTTGCCAAACTTTTTTTTATATTGTTCATTTATTTTCTTGACTAATTCACTACTTCATTCAAACATTCTTTCTTGTTTGTTTGTTTGTCTGTCTGTTTTGGTGGGAGGACCAATGTTCATTGACCATCTAGGCATTTTGCTTGGCCTGAAAATCCAAAGAACATGATGTGTTACCTGCTCTCAAGGAGTTTATAGTCTAGTAGAAGAAATAAATCAGGTATCATAGTATGGTATGATACGATTTAAAATAAAAATAAGTACCGCATGCTACAGGACCTCAAAATGAGGCCGTTAAAATTAGATCAGGTTCTTGGAAAGCTGCTCAAAGGAAAAGACTCCTCCAAGGACAAGTTCACTTTTAAGGACTGAGTAGGACTTAGACTGCCATGTGGCTTCTGATTTTGGCAGATGAGCGAACAGCGTTTCCAATCCCAGAGACACAGTAATAAGAGTTGATACTGAGTGCAGGGCAGGGCGTTAAACATTGAACTTGAGGTGCTGGTGAAACATCCAAGTAAAAATGTGCCGTTGGCATTTGGATATTTCGGTGTTGAGCCTGAGCAAGAGACAATGTTTACAGTGATAGATTTTGGAATCATCTTTGCATACATGGGAGCTGAAGGCCTGGGTACTAATGAAGTCACTGAGCAAGAGCAGGAGTGAGAAGAAACGAGGCATTAAGTGTGAATTCTAAGCAACACAAACACACAGGGGTAAGAGGAAAAAGAGCTCATGAGGGAGCCTGAGGAGTGGCCAGAAAAACAGAAGGAAACGCAGGATCGGCGCCCACACTGCCGAAATCAGGGAGGACACCTTTCAGAAGAAAAGAGCGGCCAGCGGCATCCACTATGAGAGGATTCAGGCTAGCAGAGGACGGAAAGCCATGCTTTTGATCTGCCACAGTGGAGGGCACTGATGAATTTTGCAGAAGCTGTTTTACTGCTGAGGCAGCAGAAGTGAGGCAGTGGTGAGCTGAGAAATGAGTGGAACCCCAGGAGTGGGGAAAACAAATGTGGTCCAGGGTGTCAAGCTTAGCTGTGAAAAAATGCTGGACGGAGATGGGGGTCTGGGGGAGGCTGGTGCTGTTTTGTCTTATTTCATCTTCAGCATGAGAGTCCTGAATACTTTTTTAATGTGTCTGAAAGTTAAGAGCTCCTTGAAGGTGTTGTACAGCTGCCTGTGTTCATCACAGCATTTCGTACACTGTTGATGATTAAAGATATATACAGGATGAATTGTTTAAGGTCAAAAAATTTCCATCTCTGGACCCATTCAGATGCAGACCAACCAACCAATATTTAAAAAATAGTGACAGTTGTCATTGTCATCATCATCATCACCATCCTACCAGCAGCTCAGACACTAGAACACACACCTGACAGATGCTATCTAATGTAATCCTGTTAACACCTCTATAAGAAAGGTATTATTTGATAAAGCAATATATAGAGAAGAAAGATTACTCCTAGTCATTTCTAGAAGTGCAAGGTAGAAAATGCTGAATCTAGCTGGGCGTGATGGCTCACGCCTGTAATTCCAGCACTTTGGGAGGTCAAGGTGGGCAGATCATGAGGTCAGGAGTTCGAGACCAGCCTGACCAACATGGTGAAACCCCACCTCAACTAAAAATACAAAAATTAGCAGGGTGTGGTGGCGTGCGCCTGTAATTTCGGCTGCTCAGGAGGCCGAGGCAGGAGAGTCACTTGAACCTGGGAGGCAGAGGCTGCAGTGAGCTGAGATCCTGCCGTTGCACTCCAGCCTGGGTGACAGAGCAAGACACTGTCTCAAAAAGAAAAAAGAAAATGCTGAACTCTTTCCTATTCCCCTCAAGGTTCATTGCTGTATTACCAGCACCCAGAATAATTCCTGGCATATAGTAGGTTTCTAATCAATATTTATTCAATTAATAATAAAAATAATTGTATATTTTTAACCCATACCCTCCAGTCTCACAGATATCATAGCTATTCAAGATTCATGTACCAAATATTAAATAATCAAAGGTATTTGTCCACATTTGGACACTGGATTTTATCAGTGGCAAATTAGCTAGAGGTGGAGAACAAGAATTAGAGTGATTCAGTTTGTCTTGCTCTAAAACCTCTGTGCCCACACACTACTGATGTTGGAACACACTGTTATGTACATGGTGAGAAGCTAATCACAGTGGAAAAGCAGGTAGCCATACCAAGTAGCTAACAAGCAATGAAGATGAGCTTCAGATATTAGGATTCTAATCAATAAATCATAGCCAGATTTATCAGAAACATAGCTTGTGATTTACATAATTATTGTGATATATTGTAACTCAGCTTAGAGACCAAGCTTCTCATAATGCATGTTTACATGACAGTGCCCCACCTTTATTCACAGACACTCTCAGGATCCCTCATATGCTCTTGTGTTCTGGGCACGCTTGACACAGTATTTTTATTGTAGGTTTTGACCAAAACCTCAAACGTTTTGGTAGAAGCCCACAATAAATTGGGTTTTGACCAGATTGGATTGGACAGTTTCTAAAATTCTGCTGGGCTATGTGCATCCTCCACCACACTTATGTTAGACAGTAGTATCTGGGATCTGTCTCTGACTAGCCTCTTTTCGTTCACTAATGCCCCATACCCACTCCTTAACCCAGCACTGACATTGTATTCAGTATTCGACCCTAAAAGCTTTCTTCTTCTCCCAGAAACTCTAGTTTCCTGTCACCTGGCTGGATGGAATCAGTTTTACAAAGATAGAGTCAGGAAAAAATAAAACAAGGCCAGGCATGGTGGCTCATAGCTATAATCCCAGCACTTTGGGAGGCCAAGGTGGGAGGATTGCTTGAAGCCAAAAGTTCAAGGCCAGCCTGGGCAACATAGCAAGATTCTATCTCTACAAAAATTTTTAAAAATAGGCAGATGTGCCGGGCGCGTTGGCTCAGGCCTGTAATCCCAGCACTTTGGGAGGCCGAAACGGGTGGATCACGAGGTCAGGAGATCGAGACCATCCTGGCTAACACGGTGAAACCCCATCTCTACTAAAAAATACAAAAAACAGCTGGGCGAGGTGGCGGGCGCCTGTAGTCCCAGCTACTCGGGAGGCTGAGGCAGGAGAATGACCCAGGAGGTGGAGCTTGCAGTGAGCTGAGATCCGGCCACTGCACTCCAGCCTGGGCGACAGAGCGAGACTCCGTCTCAAAAAAAAAAAAAAAAGAAAGAAAATAGGCAGATGTGCTGGCTCATGCCTGTAATCCAAGCTGATTGACAGGCTGAGGTGGGAGGATCACTTGAGTCTAGGAGTTTGAGGCTGTAGTGAGCTATGACCATGCCACTGCACTCCAGTCTGGGCAACAGAGCAAGACCTGTCTCAAACCAAAACCAAAACCAAAACAAAACAGTCCCTCTGGGTCATGAGGCTCAACGTTTCCCATGATGGCAGGAAATGCAGTTCAGAGGACTGGGAAGGAAGGAGATGGAGAATCCATTGCTCATCCTCCTTCCTTTGTCCTCCAGGCATTAGAAAGTCTCCAGAAAATGGGGGTGAAGAAAATGGCAAAGAGGAAGCAAAAGAAAAAGAAAGAAAGGGGCAGGGGCATAACACGGGAGAGAAGCAGGATGGGCCCGACTCTCTTATATAATCAGGGTTCTCCAGGGAAACACAGCCAAGGGGAGATTTTATAGAGATAGAGCCCAAGACAGAGGTAGAGATAAATAAATTTATATAGTTAAATACATATTTATTTATAAATAAACAAACATACATATATATTGTATGTACAGGCACATCTTGTTTTATTGTGCTTTGCTTCATTGTGTTTTGCAGATATTGGGTATTTTACAAATGGAAGGTTTGTGGCAACCCTGCATCAAGCAAGTCTATTGGCACCATTTTTTCCAGCAACATGCACTCACTCTGTCTCTGTGCCACATTTTGGTCATCCTTGCAATATTTCAGACTTTCTCATTATATCTGGTAGTGATCAGTAATCTTTTATGTTACTATTTTAATTGTTTTCAGGCACCACGAGCTATGCTCATGTAAGACAGGAAACTTAATCAATAAATGTGTGTGTTCTGACTGCCCTACCACCCAACCATTCCCCAGTCTCTCTCCTTCTCCTCAGGCCTCCCTATTCCCTGAGACACAAAAATATTTAAATTAGGCCAATTAATAACCCTGCAAAGGCCTCTAAGTGTTCAAATGAAAGGAAGAGTTGCACATTCCTCACTTCAAATAAAACTCTGGAAATGATTAAGCTTAATGAAGAAGACAGGTTGAAAGCCAAGATAGGCTGAAAACTAAATCTCTTGCACCAAAGAGTTAGTCAAGTTACAAATGCAAAGGAAAATTCCTGAAGGAAATTAAAAGTGCTACTCCAGTGAACACACAAATGATAAGAAAGCAAAACAGTCTTGTTGCTGACATAGAGAAGGTTTTGGTGGTCTTGATAGAAAGTCAAACCAGCCACAACATTCTCTCAAGCCAAAGCCTAATCCAGAGCAAGGTTGTAACTCTCTTCAATTCTATGAAGGCTGAGACAGGTGAGGAAGCTGCAGAAGAAATGTTTGAAGCTAGCAGAAGTTAGTTGATGAGGTTTAAGGAAAGAAGCCATCTTTATAACATAGAAGTACAAGGTGAAGCAGCAGGTGCTTATGTAGAAGCTGCAGCAAGTAATCCAGAAGATGTAGCTAAAATCATTGATGAAGGTGGCTACACTCAACAACAGATCTTCAGTGTAGCTGGAGCAACCTTGTGTTGGAAGAAGGTGCCACCTGGAATTTTCATAGCTACAGAGGAGAAGTCAATGTCTGGCTTCAAAGCTTAAGGACAGGCTGACTCTCCAGTTAGGAGCTAATACAGCTGTTGACTTTAAGTGAAAACCAAAACTCATTTATCATTCTGAAAATCCTAGGGCCCTTAAGAATTATGCCAAAGTTACTCTGCCTGTGCTCCATACATGGAACAACAGAGCCTGGATGACAGCATATCTGTTTACAGCAGGGTTTACTGAATATTTTAAGCTCACTATTAAGACCGACTTCTCAGGAAAAAAAAAAGATACCTTTCCAAATATCACTGCTTATCGACAATTCACCTAGTTACCCAAAAGCTCCAATGAAGATGTACAAAGAGATGAATGTTGTTTTCACGCCTGCTAACACAACCTCCATTCTGTAACCCATGAATCAAAAACAAATTTCAACTTTCAAATGTTATTATTCAAGAGACACATTTTGTAAGGTTATGGCTGCCATGAATAGTGATTCTTCTCATGGGTCTGGGCAAAGTAAACCGAAAACCTTCTGGAAAAGGTTCACCATGCTAAATGCCACTAAGAACACTTGTGATTCATGAAGCGAGGCCAAAGTATCCACATGAACAGGAGCTTAGAAGAAGTTGATTCCAAGCCTCATGGATGACTTTGAGGGGTTCAAGATTTCAGTGGAGGAAGTAACTGCAGAGGTGGTGGAGACAGCAAGAGAACTAGAACTAGAAGTGGAGGCTAAAGATGTGACAGTCTCACAGTAAACTTGAATAGATGAGGAGCTGCTTCTCATGGATGAGCAAAGGAAGTGGTTTCTTCAGATGGAAATGACCCTTGGTGAAGATGCTGTGAACATTGTTGAAACGACAACAAAGGATTCAGAATATGCCATAAACTTAGTTGATAAAGCAGCGGCAGGATTTGAGAGGACTGTCTCCAGTTATGAAAGAGGTTCTACTGTGGGTAAATTGCTATCAAACAGCATCACTTGCTACAGAGCAGTCTTTCGGGAAAGGAAGAGTGGGGCACAGTGCAAGGGATTAGATAGCACAGAGAGTGGAAAAGACAGTGGAATGCAGAGAGGCCAAAAGTAGCTCTGTAAGCATCATAGTGGTTCACAGGGCTTCCATTTACCTACATCTACTTTGGAAAAAAATCAGGATCTACACACAATACAATACTACTATACACAGGCTCAGATTTAGAAGTGGCACCTTAAATCTGGGAGGCAGAAAGGAAATTGGAAAGAGAGAATATTTCAGGACACACCCTGCTAACTTGGCACCCTGAGGAGGAAAAAAACCCAAACCTGTCTCATCTCACACATAGTAATCTCAATTGTTCTTTCAAAATGAAATTGGGTGATTGCCTGTATTATGTTCCAAAATGGAACACCGTCCAAAACACTCACTGTTACGGGGCAAAACTCCAATCTTCCATTAAGAAATGGAATCTGGGAAACATATTTGGCTTTAAAACAGCTTAAACAGGCTGCTTGAACCTCTTGACCTTGACCACAAAGATTGAACTGGGAGGTTTAAAACACGAGAGAGAGAATTTAAAATTCACTACTCCTACTACTGCCACTGTTAATAATAATAATAAACAACGTACTGAGTGCACGCAGCATATCCAGTTCTAAGGTAAATGAATTACACGCGTAATCTCAATTAGCTGGCCTCATAACCGTAACTTTACGTGTAGAAAACTGAGGCCCAGGATAAGATTAGAATATCAAGAGTCAAGATCTCCCTTGAAAGCCCCAGTCCTTCCCTTCTTACCATGGGCACATCGGAAGTTTGCTGTGCTTAGTACAGAGAGAATCCCATTCTGAAGAAAGTGGGAATCCCACGTGTGTGTGAAAAGCACAACTGTTGTGATGGAAATGGGAGGTTGGTGCGAGGCCAGGAGCAGGGGCTGCGGATGGTCGAGGTCAACAGGGGAACAAAAACCGGAGGCAAGGCAGGATCCCTGCAAAAGCACAGGCTGCTTCAGTGGAGAGTAAAGCAGGACTGTGAAATAAAACTGCCTCTTCTGCTCTATTTTCCACCATCGCCCTCCCCCTCTCCATCTGTCTGTCTCTTCCCTTTTCTCTCTCACTCTGTCTCTTCTCCCTTTGCAAATCTTCAGCTGCTAATTTCCATCCGACACGTTTATGAATTAATTCCAACACTTTTCTCTCTCTGTCAAGATATCCCGCTTTCAAATCTCCCCCACCCTTTGGCAATGTGCGCATTTCATTCCCCACACTGTTTTACCGACAATTCCCAGACGTGGTGATTTGGTCTGACATCTTCGTGTATGCAATCAACCCATGTTACTGGGGCCCCGAAGAGAATACTGGAGACTGGGTCTGCAGCTGGACAACCTTGTAACTGGAGTGAGGCTGCAGTGATGCTGAGGACACAGCGGGGCTAAGGGGAGAAGCAGCAGGGACGGCGATGAACACCCTGCCCCTTGCTGCTGAATCTAGCAGCCTCCATCTAGAGCAAAGCTGCCAGATTCTGAAAAAGGGCATGAGTGACTTTCTTCTTCAAGTAGCAAGGGTCTGTCAGAAATAAACCCTCAGCATCCTCATTTTAATTAACGGAAAACTAATAAATAGTGCTGGGCAGGGAATCCCAAAAATAGTTTTCCTGGAGATATAGAAACTGATACACATGAGCAGCACCCTGAGCTGAGCTGCAGCCCAGTGTCTTTTCAGCTTTGAAACAGGATGTTTCTAAGCACATGGACACAGTAGAAGAATGGATTCTAAGATTTTTACATCTTAAATAAAAAAAGATACATTTTAAGGATAAGCAGCACAAAGATATGCGTAGCTCTAAAGAGCACGAGATACAAGCAAATAGTGTATAGAGTGCCTGACATGGCAGTTCTGGATACATGTTTGAAAGATAGTCCCAATGATGGGTGGATGATGGACACATTTAAGGTAGAAGAGTCAAGCGATGCTATTTGTAGATGTGGCAAGGGGAAGAAAAGTCAGTGCCAAGCACGCTGATGTGAGATGTAATTCTATTACCTAAATAAGTGTGAAGAATGGTAAATATAAATAGGCCCACAGGGCCGGGGTACGTAACTGAAAAACATCAAAGTTTCAGACTTGGCAGAAGTTAGGTCAGCTCTGTGGCCTTTGGTTTCCTCATCTGTACAATGAACCCCTTTGATTGATGATTTGCAAAGCCTCTTTCAGATGTAAGAGCCTACAGATCCCTGGCCATTGCTGAACCACTGGCCTTTCTAGGAAAATACTGACATTTCCATCTCTCTCTGCATTAGCCCCTGTTGCTTCTGCCTCATGAAAGGTCTTCCTCTGCCAGCCAAATTACAAGTCTTGTCTCTAAGGTCAGGCTCAGAAGTTACCTTCTCTGGGCAGTCTCCCAGTTTCCTCTGCAAAAGCAATCCCTCTGTCTTCTGGATGTCCTCAGAATTCCATCCTCCGTACCGTAATCTTGTTACAATATATTTGACAAGTGTCCTGGACACTTTCTCTTTGCTACTATATTGAGGTCTTTCTCTATTCTCAGTACCAAGCACAATGCTTGGCAAAGAGGCCATGCTTAATGCGTGTTTGCTAAATGAATGAGTGTGACACTTTTCCATAGGAGGTCCATTTTCATCCTGGCATTTGTTTTAACTGGATGCTTGTAACACTATACAACAGAGGGCCAAGGAGGCTTCTTGATGAATCATCTCAGGAAGAAAACTGAGCAAGGGGAAAGCATGGCACAGAAACCAGCCCCATTATCTCAGCCAATCCCGGCCCAGGCTCTCTCTGCCTGCACACCCTCCCCCATCATCATGAACACAGCATCTGCAGACCAAGAGTGTGCCTGGGAACTCACATTCCTTTACAATTAGCAAGCTCCCACATGGTAAACAGACTAATTTTGCCTGTGCATCATCAGTTTGCCTAGTCAGTGATTTCCACTCAGAGCTTGAGAAAAAGATTTTAAAGTCTAGACCGTCGCGTGAGAGAACAGAAATTGTGGACCAAAGGAAAACCCTGCTATTATTCTCATATTTGTCACAGAGGGGCACCCAGTTAAAAACATGTCATTTATTTCTTTAAACACACTCCCTGAATGGGCAAGTCTGTGTTTAAAACCACGTTTCCCACCGACCCCAGCCTTGGCTGTGCTCTGTACCATCCCCACCTTCAAGCCCTCCTCTGGGAAAGAAGGCTGTGACTAAGGTTGTGGGAGGCACTATTTGGATCCATTCATGGGCGGGCACTTCACTGCATTTGAGTTTTCAGTCTTTGCTGTATTTCGTACAATATTTACTTTACACCAGGAGCTCTCCAACTTAGCTTTTTGCTTCAGCACCTCCAACCTCAGAAGCACTTCATCTCCACCAGCCTGCCTTCCCCCAGTAGATAAGAAGACAAGACAGAGACTGTTTTCTCTGCCAGACAGAGCAGGGGGCCTGCTTGACACAGCACAGAGGAATCTTTGAATGGGGACCCGCAGCTGTGAGGCCTGACACCACCCCTGGGCTCCGACATGGGAAACTGGCATGTCATTATCTACTCTGCCACTAGAACCCCAGACGCATGCAGGGTGGACTTCAGGTTACTTTGAAAATCACTGTGTCATAGACTTTAGGATCTGGAAGGGGCCTTAGATACCATTTTTGTAATGGGTTAACGTTAACATCTCCCATGTGCAATTCCCAACTCATGGCCGGCCCTCAGGTTCTGCTCGAAGATTTCCAGGAACACAACAATCACTACACCACAAACTGTCTTCAAAGATTGACTGGTGGGCCGGGCATGGTGGCTCACGCCTGTAATCCCAGCACATTGGAAGGCTGAGGCGGGCGAATCACAAGGTCAAGAGTCTGAGATGAGCCTGGCCAATATGGTGAAACCCCTCTCTACTAAAAAATACGAAAAATTAGGCAGGCGTGGTGGTGCGTGTCTGTAATCCCAGCTACTCAGGAGGCTGAGGCAGAAGAATCACTTGAACCCAGGAGGAGGAGGTTGCAGTGAGCCAAGATCGCGCCACTGCACTCCAGCCTGGGTGACAGAACGAGACTCCATCTCAAAAAAAGAAAAAAAAAACTTGGTAGCACTTGCGGCGAGGATGTTCTTCCTGCTTCCACTTCCTTCACCATTCTGATAGAGAAGAAGAGAAAAGTGAGGGAGCAGAGGATGCCCAGGTCTAGGTTGTCAGCAAATATTAGCTCTTCTTCCTATCCTTATTATGATATTATTATTATTAATTGTTGCTGGTCTTTTTTTTGTTGTTTATTATTATTCTACATTCGGACATTGTCTCTGTTCTCATTCTACCTATATCCTAGCTGCACGTTAGGGTTGGGCATCTAAGATTTCAGGGCCAGCAGCTGCTTCTTGAACCCTTCTGTAGTTGGAATTGAGTTTAGTCGTCTCCTCATTCGATATCAGTTCAGGTGAGCAAATGTATATTGCAGGTCAAGCTTGTGCCCACTCTGCAAGCAGCCATTGTGTGGAGGAGGGAAGCCTCCGGAGGCTTGCAGAGAAATCCTTCTGTGTGAAACCCAGAGGGCAAGAGACACCTAATGGCACTGTTGAGAGGAAAGTCAAAGTCCAGGAAACACCTGAAGGTGCAGAGGGAATGGCAAAGGAAGTGAGAGAAGGAGGACACATAGGTAAAAGAGAAGAATCTTTTCTGTACGTGTCTGAATCATGCTGACTCCAAAAACACATGGGAATATTATTTGAAGCAACAGAGAGAATCTCCAGTTACAAGCCGGGTGTGCCATCTTCATGATGCTGCTTTTCATAGCAGACATGTTATGTAACAGATGTTAGCATGACATTATGGTAAGAGCTTGGACTTTGCAATACATCCTTCAGATGTGGGTTCAAATCCTGGTTCCACCCCTGAGTAACTATGAACTGAAGATAAATGCCATAACCTGTGTGAGCCTTATTTTCTCATCCAAAAAATGAGGATGATAATGGCCCTACTTGGCTAGGAAGTGACTGCATGCGAGAGTACATAAAATGTCTAGAAACATTTGTTAAGAAAGCCATTTGTTCCTTCTCAACCTCCGAACCTGCTCACCAGTCCTCCCTGTTACATCCTACTGCTTCCTCCTGCTCACCGGTCCTCCCTGTTACATCCTACCGCTTCCTCCTGCCCAGTCGCTACCTTACAAGGCTCTGCCAAACTTCTACTTCTCCATGACCTTACAGTTAGCACCGGGGTCCTCTGATCCCCTCAGCAGGCACATGTGGGTGACACATTTGGACAAGGAATAGTGGGTAATACTACTACCTGCTATGTAGATTTTATCATTCCTTTATGGAGGCCAGAGAGGAAGCTGTTATACGCCCATTTTGAAAATGAGAAAACTGAGGCTCAGAAAGTTTATGTGACTTGCCCAAAGCCATCAAGCAGAAACTGGTGGATTCAGACCTCGGTCATTGACTTCAAATCTCTGCATTCCTTATGTTGCAACACACTATATTTTGCATCTTTTTTCCTGAGATGTTATTCTTCTGTGCCTAATTAGACAGTTTGTGTCTTTGGAGACCGTAACCATTTTCTATACTTTTCTGTATCTCTCACTGCCTGGGTGACACAAAGTAGGAAAACAACTAGATAAGCAGAGTTCAGATCTTCACCCTATCACTTGTAAGCTGTGCAGCCTCAGGAAGTTTATTCATCCTTGCCAGCCTCATCTTCCTCATCTGGAAATAAGTACTGAAGTGTTACCTCTTCTTTCATTTCTCTCTCTCTCTCTTTTTTGCGGGGAGGAGGTGGAAAAGAGTTTGTAAAAGTTGGTGTTAATTCTTCTTCAAATGTTTGATAGGAATCACCAGTGAAGCCATTTGGTCTTAGGCTGTGTCCCGTGTGTGGGAGATTTTTAAATTACTAATTAAACCTCTTGCCTATTTAGAGTTTCTATTTCCTTTACAGTCGGTGTTAGTAGTTTGTGAATTTCTAGGAATTTAGCTATTTCATCTAAGTTATCTGATTTATTGGCACACAATTTTTTTTGTTCTGTTGTTGTTTGTTTGTTTTGTTTTTGAGACAGTCTCGCTCTCTTGCCAGGCTGGAGTGCAGTGGTGTGATCTCGGCTCACTGCAACCTCTGCCTCCCAGGTTCAAGCGATTCTCCTGCCTCAGCCTCCCAAGTAGCTGGGACTACAGGCAAGGGCCACCACACCCAGCTAACTGTATTTTTAGTAGAGACGGGGTTTCACTATGTTGGCCAGGCTAGTCTCCATCTCTTGACCTTGTGCTCCGCCCGCCTTGGCCTTCCAAAGTGCTGGGATTACAGGCATGAGCCATTGCGCCCAGCCAGCACAATAGTGTTTTTTTATTATTATTCTTATTTCTGTGAGGTCATTAATAACGTCCCTTCTTTTATTCCTAATTTTAGTAATTTGCATCTTTTCTTTTTTTCATGTTCAGACTAGCCAAAGGTTTGTCAATTTTGTTGATATTTTCAAAGAATCAATTCTTGGTTTCATTTATTTTCTGTACTATTTATATTATTTATTAATTTCCACCTATCTTTATTATTTTCTTTATTATTTGCTTTAGTTTTAGTTTACTATGTTTTCCCATTTTATTGAGGTGGAAGGTTAGATTATTGATTTGAAAATTTTCTCTTTTAAATATAGGTGTTTGCACCTAAAAATATGTCTTTAAGCAATGCTTTAACTATATTTCATGTTTCTCTATGTTGTGTCTTTATTTTCATATGTTTCAAAATATTATCCAATTACCCTTGTGATTGTTTTTCTTTGATTCATTGGTATTCGAATTTGTTAATTTCTATACTTTTTAATTTCTCAATTTTTTGTTATTTATTTCTATTTTAGGGTTATTGTGGTCAGATACTACACTGTATGATTTTGATCAAGTCACATGCTATACTTTCTATTATTTCAATCATTTAAAGTTTATGAAGACCTGTCTTATGGCCTAGCATCTGCTGTATTCTGGAGAATGCTCCATATGTACTCGAGAATAATGTATCTTCTGTTGTGGTCGAGTGGGGTGTTTCATGGATGTCTTTGGTCACATTCTGTTGTGGTCGAGTGGGGTGTTCCATAGATGTATTTTGGTTATACTTGGTTCATCATGGTGTTCTTGTCTTCTGTTTCCTGTATCATCTGCTTAGTTTTATATATATTATTAACAATGAAGTATTAAAATCCCCAGCTATTATTGTTGGATTGCTTATTTCCCTCTTCTTTTAAATCAACATTTGCATGGTATATTTTGAGGCTCTGTGATTTGTTGCACTTATGTTTATAACTTTTGTATATTCCTGATGGATGGACCCTTTTATCATAGTAAAATGTCCCTCAATCTGCAGTAAATTTTGTTGCTTTAAAATATATTTTGTGAAATAGCCACTCCAGCATTTTAATTCCTGTTTACATGGAATATATTTTTTTTTTTAAAGTTCAACCTACTTGTATCTAACATGTCTCCCATAGATAGTATGTCATTGGATTTTATCCTTTTTATCAAGTCTAACAATCTCTGCCTTTTGATTGAATTGTATAATCTAGTCACATTTAATGTTACTAGTGATGTACTTAAATTTACTTTTTTACTACATGTCACATGTCTTTTTTGTTCCTCTATTTGTCCTTTGCTGCTTTCTTCCATATTATATGCAACATTTCAATCCCTTTAATATTAATAATTTTTCACTCTATTTTATTGAGATATTTTATTAGTGATTGCTCTAGGGCTCACTGTATATGTCTTAACTTATCAGAATCTACTTCCAATTTATACTTATTTAGTTTCAATGAGACATAGAAATATTACTTCTACATAGTTTTATGCCCTTTTCCCACTTTTTGTTTCTTATACATATTACAACTGTATTGTTACAAACCAACAATACATTTTTATAAACTACTATTTCGTTAATTATATGACTTTTACAGAAGCTGACAAAAGAAAGGAAAGCAAGTATCTATCTAGAGAGTTGATTGTATTAACCATCTTATTTGCCATTTCTTGTTTTCTTTATTTGACCCTGTGGAATCACGTCACCATCTGGTGTTATTTCATTACTCTACTACAAGTGTGGGCCCACCCACCACTTTTACTGCTGTTATCATCAGATAAATTACATTTCTGTATATTATAAGCACAACAATACAATTATATACATATCGCCTTCTACAATTGTTTTCTTAAATCAATTAAGAAAGAAGGATTGTAAAAGGCATTTTATTTTTAATCATTTATTTTCACTATAAAAGGCATTTATACTGCCTTTTATAATTGCATAATTACTTTTATCAGTAATATTTGCTTTTTTGTATCAATTTAAATTACTCTCTAGAGTCCCTTCTTTCAGCCTAGACTATGCTTCAGTATTTCTTGTAAGGTGGTCTGCAACCAAGGTTTCTCACGGTTTTTGTTTGCCTAGAAATGTCTTTATTTCACCTTCTTTTTTTTAGATTAAGGAATTAATGTCTTCAGAGTATGGTTAGGTTCACAACAAACTTGAAACAAAGGCACAAATGCAGAGCCTCCCTCCTCTGTTACAATTGCTGAACCTACACTGATACATCATTGTCACCTACAGTTTGTAATTTTCATTAGGGGTCACCTTTGGTGTTCTACATTCTGTAGATTTGAGATATATATCGACACATTTATCTTGTATGGATTTTGTTAGGTTTCTAGTTAAGTATTTTATTTTGGTGGGTGCTGATATAAATAATATTGTGCTTTTAATTTCAAACTCCACTTGCTCACTACTGGTATATAGGAGGGTGGTTAAATTTAGCATGTTTACTCTCTTAGTCTGTTTTTCTGTTGCTTATAATGAAATATTTAGAACTGGATAATTTGTTTTTAGAAACAAAACATTTCTGACAGTTTTGGAGGCTGGAAAGTCCAAGGTTAAGGGCCACACTTAGTGAGAGCCTTCTTGTGGTGGGGCCGGGCATCCCAAGGAAAGGGGGCTAAGCATGCTCGCTTGCATCTCTCTTCCTCCTTGAAATTCTCAGCTTCAAATAGTATTTTTTTTCTCTTTTCTTCCTCTTGTTATAAGGTTACCAGTACCACCCCTATGATAACCCATTAATCCATGAAGCCACGAATGAATTAGTCCATTCATGAGAGCAGAGCCATCATAACCCAATCACCTCTTAAAGTCCCCGCCTCTCAATCCTGCCACATTGGCGATTAAATGTCAACACGAGTGTGGGAGAGGACAAATAATGTAAACATATCATTAATCTTTTATCTTGCCATCTTGCTATGACTGCTTATTAGTTCCAGGAATTTTGTTGTTGTTGTTGATTCTTTCAGATTTTCTATGTGGACTATCATGTCATCAGCAAATAGATTTACTTCCTCCTTCCCTATTAATATGCTTTTCTTCCCTTTTCTTGTCTTGGACTTGCAGTACAAAGTTTAAAAGGAGTGGTGAGAGAGGATATCCTTGCCTTGTTTCTCATCTTAGTGGAAAAGCTTCTAGTTTTCACCTTCATTTTTAAAAATTCATGGTTTTATTTTTTATTTCCATAGGTTTTTGGGAACAGGTGGTATCTGGTTACCTAAGTAACTTCTATAGTGGTGATTTGTGAGATTTTGGTGCACCCATCACCACAGCAGTATACACTGAACCAAATTTGTAGTCTTTTATCCCTCACCCCCTTCCCATCCTTTCCCCCAAGTCCCCGGAGTCCATTGTGTCATTCTTATGCTATTGCATCACCTTCATTTTTTAACGTTAGTTTTGCTTGATAAACTATTTTTCATTGACTCTTTTAAAAATATCATTTTAAATGTGTCATTCTACTGCCTTATAGTCTCCATCGTTTTAATGAAATGTCCTCTGTTAATATTATTGGAGAGTCCTTGGATGTGATAAGTTAGCTTTCTCTTGCTGCTTCCAAGATTTACTTTGTTTTTGTCTTTCAGCCTTTTCTCTATGATGCTTATGGGTGTGGCTGTTTTCACATTTATCCTACTTGGAGTTTGTTACGTTTATTAGATGTGTAGGTTAATTTTTTTTAGCAAGTTTTTGAGGTTCTCAACTTTAAATATTTCTTCTTTCTCTCCTCTTGTTCTGGGACTGCCCCCTCCCTGCCAACCCCGCGCCCCGGGCCCACTGTGTTTAAGTTGTTGTACTTAATGGTATCCCATATGTCCTTGTGGCTCTGTTCACTTTTCTTCACCCTTTTTTCTCTGTTTTTCTGATTGCATACTTTCTATCAACATATATTTAAGTGCATTGATTGTTTCTTTTGCTAGTTGAAGTTTATTGCTGAGCCCCTCTCATAATTTTTTTAAACTTAGGTTATATTTTTCAAATACAGAATTACATTTTGCTTCTTTTGGGGCTCAATTATGTCTTATCAATATTCTCTATTTGATGAAGCATTGTCATCATACCTTTACATTATTTCATTAAGCATGATTCCCTTTAGTTTTTTTTAACATATTTATTATGTCTGTTTGAAGTCTTTGTTAAATCTGACATCTGTGGCCTCTCACAGGCAGTTCCTGTTGCTGTATTTTTTCTTGTGAAAAGTCACACTTTCCTGAGTTTTTTCATGTCTCATAATTTTTTTGTTGAAATCTGAATATTTTACATAACAATTTCAGCAACTCCAGACACTGACCCTCCCCGCTCTCTCATTTGCTTGTTTGTTTAGTGACTCATCCATTTCCCTCTTCATGGTTTCCAGGTCATGGTGCCCCCTCAACTTCTACCTTAGAGGAGCCAAGTGCATCAGGGCCCCTCCTCTTTCACATATCCTTCATTGTGTGTTTTCAAAATACATTTTCTTCACTTTTAAATTCATTTTACTGTTTGAACATCCTCAAAGAATTATATAGGCACATACAAAATATTTTATTTATACTTAGAGAGGTTTTGCCTGAAGTCTAATTACCCTTTTGGGAAGGGTGTGTTTGAATACGGAGAATCATACAAATGAAAATGCAAAGAAGAGAAATATTAGGACAAAAAAAGATCAGCTTTTCCTTAATTTAAAAGAAGATCAAGCTATTATAACAGCTTTTGAAAAGTCCAGAATCATATTTACTTGATTTTGCACATACCAGGCTGATCTCCTTTGGAATCTCGTAGCATCAGTGCCTATAGAGTATAGTTAAAATTATTTATTGTGGCATTCATGGTTCTTTATAATAAAAACTTTACTTTTTTCCACCTGTGAAAATTTATTTTAATAAAGTCATTTTTCCATAAATAGCACATAAACCCTTATTTCAATCAAATGTCATTCACTGTCTCCATATACATTTTGGCCTATGTTATTTCTCCTACTCAAGATAATCTTACTTTTCCTTTCTGTCAGGGCAAGTTCTGTCTTTTCTTCTCAACAGCTTAACTCTTACCTTCTTCTAAGAAAAGCCTCCTGCAGTACCCATAGCTGAAGACATCTTAAATTTCTCTTAGTTACTACAGAATTTACTTCATCTATCTTTCCTTTGGCAATTAGAAATTCCCTACCTTATGTTCTCTACTCTATTAGCTTCTTGCCAGTTAAACTGTGCATTGTTTTCCTGGTGTTCTAGCTACTCAAGGAGACCATCACCTGCTTGGCTACAGTGGCAGAGTCTTCAGTTCTCTCTCAATCCCTTACAGCACAGCACTAAGAGGACTTTAACCTTTTATACACAGTGACTGACTGTCACAAAGAAGCCTTTCTTTTCTAGATGTTGAGAAAGAAGGAAAGCTGAAAAACAACCGCTTTTAAAATTCCTCTAGCTGATGGCTCTGATGAGATTGAAGAATGCCTTAATTCCTTGAGTACACAGACAAAATATTATTTCGTTCTTTGTAATAACTTGCACGTAGTAGGTGATCAGTAAATATTGACTAAAATTTCCCAGTGGCTTTCATACAGTTTGCTGTGCCACTTTTCTTCTATTGACTTTTGCTTTCCACTAAATAATGAGTGTGTTTCTAATGTGCTAAAATGAACAACATATTTTCATGACTTTACCAGTGACATGTGCAAGTCTTCAAGCTCCCTGCAAACACAGCCTTTCTTTACATCATTCCAGCTAAGTCCATGTGTTCAGCCCCACCCCAATCTTGATTCTTCTCCAGCATTGATGTGCTTTGCACTATAGCTTTTCTTGACTTGATACATCTAGCTCTGATCAGTGACTTGGAATGGCCTCTTTGTAAAACTTTCAATGGCAAAGAGCTTTCTTCTCCCTATACGGCTGTACAGAGGTGACAAGACAGGAAGTGAAGTATGAAGACATATGATTTTCAAAATTCCAGGGAGGCCTGTCTGTAGTCCTGGAGCTGAGGACAGGCTGTTTGGTCATTACACTCTCACCTTTCCCACCCTCTTCTTTACTCTCTTTCCTTCCCTCCTCCAAACCACACCAGTACTGGCTTTATTATCTACTCTCAAATCTAGATGTATGGACCCTAAAACCACTAGACCCTACTGGTCCCAGCCTAGCCTGATACCTTGTATTTAACTTACTATACTTCAATTACTTGTACAATAACCACCCTGTGGCTACTGCTGCTGCTGTTGTCCTCTTGGCAAGCATCAATGTGGAGTCATTTGCTTTTACAGCAGAACCATTAACAGGAATCCAAGGGCCTAAATATTTGCCATCCCAGGTACTCAGAGACAGGGATGGGGCATTCTTGTTGGTGCTGGTCACACAGGCAGACATGGAGTGGCTTCCTGGTCCAGGCAGCTTCCCAGAGGCAGCAGTTTCCGGATAGTAATGCCTTCTTGATTTGGGGTGGCATTGACTGAGAGAGATGGCAGCTCCTTCACTGTAAAACAGGAAGTCTTAGTGGCCCCAGTTCTACGGTGTGGTTTTCTAAAAATTCAACCTGTTTTGTCTACCCTCTTGATGACTGGGCAAGCCATTTAACGTCCCGCACTAAACACCTCTCTGCTGACACAAGTTGCAATGTATTCTGGGCTTACAGCAACTGCAGCCTGACTGACATGAGGGCCATCCACCTAGCAGGGGTTGTCTGAAAGCAACGGGCAACACACAGTTACCAAGGTCATATTCATTGCTGAGTGAATGGGCTCCACAACATGTCAGGATGGAAAGCCCCATTATTCATTTTCTGGTGCTGCATCTCCTTGTGTGCATTTTTATTAAAGCCATCGTTTGTCATGTTAAGCAGCTGTTGCAACATAAAGAGAAACTGTCAAATAATATGGCATTTGGAAATGGTGACATTTTCCTGTTAACGTCTCTTTCCTCCATTTCCCTCTACCCCCTTTCAGACTATTGCCACAATGGCAATGCGCAAGGACCATCAGCCTGACAAGTGGCTCTGTTTGCTGCTGAACAAAAACAGAACTGGGAACAGGCCCTTCCTTGTTCTCAGTGAGTTCTGTGATCTTCATGGGAAACCGCAGCCCCCTTCTCCCTCTGCTTGAGGCCCTGAGAGGCTGGCTGTACTCATTCTATAGACCAGAGGTTGATTACTGTTGGTGCATAATGTTGTTGATGGAAAAAAGCACCATTCACCACCTAGGTCTGTCTGGTACCTGGAACCCCAGGTTAGGAAGCCTGAGTGTACACAGGTCTGAGAAGAGCCTCACACAGCCCATACCTGATACTCAGCCTTCAGCTATCTCCCTGCACCAAGGAGTGTCAGCAAGTATGACAGTTTTGTGTTGTTTGTTTTTAATCAACTTTTGTGCTAGTACCAGACCTTGACTTGACAACCTTTTTCTGCTCATCGATGAGGTCTCTTCATCCTCAATTTCTGGCTCCATCCTGGCCTAGATTTAAGATAAATATCCTCCTTCTAAGGGATTTTATGGAGCTCATGATGAGGCTCTGTGCAAGTAGATATTGTCACAAAATGTAATTGTTCCCGTCCACCTCCAAAATCACTAATTCAAATATCCCATGCTTATACCACAATCCCTCTCTTGTCAGCTTGCTTCTCCAACTATTCCCACCACAATGCGTCTTTGACTGCTTTGCAACTTCCTGGCCATTGAATCCTGTACTTTAACTCAATTCAGTAGACTTCTACTTTCTTCAGTTTCCTCCTAAACTAGCTTGGATTTCATGGTTTGTTATTATAATTGCTCCAACACCTTAGACTTCTTTGGTCAGTAATCTTTTTGTCACAAACTTGTCATCAAATTCCAAACCTGGGTGAACTCAGCTTTCCATTTTCTCTGAGTGTGCAGCCGAGAAGTCAAGCACAGTTAAGGACACAACAAAGTTGACTGATTCCTTAATAAACTCATGCTCACCAAAGGCAAAGGCCCCTCAGCCTTACCCAACAATTTTCCAGCTACTCTTTGGTTAGTTCATACACCTAGTTTCTGTAGTGACTTTTTCAAACCTTCTCCAATCCTCTCATTCCCCTGAGTGAGAATCCCACTCCAATCCCACTCATCTCCCCTGTGCTCTCAGCAGATGATCACCTTCTACTTAAGAGCAATAGAGAAAGCACTGAGTGGATCTGGCCTAACCTGCCCCTTACCAAGCACACAGACCTATCTACACGTGGGTCTTCTTTCTATTCAGCTGCTATGGAGAGGCTGTCCCTCCTGGCGTCATCACTCATGTCTCTGGCCATGCTTTTGGTTTTATCCCATCTTGATGTCTCAGGAAAATTACTCTAATAAGCATTTCTTGCCTTTATTGTATTTCAGCCTCACTATATCAAGCGTTCCCTTTCTATTGACTTTGAAATATATGACAACATAGACTACATTAACTTTTTAACCTGGTACTTCATCTTTCAACTACCTCTCAATTAGTTTCATCCTCACTTCAGCCAAGTATCTCAAAGAGTTTTCCAAAATGTTCATTTCCGTTTCTCATCTCCCCATCACACTTCACATACCAATACAGCTTTTAACTTGTCACTACCAAAGTTCTTCCTGTGGTCATCAAAAAAGTTCATCATCACTGGTCATTAGAGAAATGCAAATCAAAACCACAAATACCCAATGAGATACCATCTCACCGCCAGTAGAATTTGCGCGAATCATAAAACTGCAGGAAACACAGTGCTTGCGAGAGGGATGTGGAGAATAGGAATGCTATCACTGTTAGTGGGAGTGTATATTAGTTCAACCTTGTGGAAGACACCTGTGGCAACTCCTCACAAGGATCTTAACTAGAAATATCCCTTGCCCAGCAAACCAATATTGGGATATAATACCCAGAAGGCATTATAAATCATTCTAACTATAAAGACACATGCCACACATACTTATGTTTTATTGCAGCACTTTACCACTGACGTATTCTTTTTTTTTTTTTTTTTTTTTGGACGATCGTGCTCTGTCGCCCCAGGCTGGGAGTGGCAGTGGGGGCGGATCACGGCTTCACTGCTAAGCTCCACCTTTTCCCGGGTTTCCGCCATTGTCTCCTGCCTAGCTCCAGAGTAGCTGGGACTACAGGCGCCGCCCCTCGCCCGTACCTAGTTTTTTGTATTCCAGTTAGAGAGGGTTTCACGTGTTAGGGCCAGGATGGTCTCCGATCTCCTGACCTCGTATTCCACCGTCTTCGGCTCCCCAAAGTTGCTGGGATTACAGGCTTTGAGCCAGCGGCTCCGGGCCACTGGATATTCTTAACCTTCAACTTCCCGAAGACTTCTCTGCTATCTTCACACTTTCTCGTCCTTCTAACACTATTCACTTGTGCCTCATAGCCCTAAGCCTGTTTTCCTTTGTTTTCATGCAAGATTACCCTTTTCTGCTGGATTCTGCAATTTAGCATTTTCAGGCCCTCTCCAAAAAAAAAAAAAAAAAAAAAAAAAAAAAAAAAAAAAAAAAAAAAACGGCCCCCTGTCAAGGCCCTCTCGTCTGTAACTCATATACCTTCTCGAGTCTATAAGCTCAATATGTACTCTATATGCTAAAACGTCACTCTTAGTCTCTTAGTCTGAGCCGGGGCTACATGTATATATGATGTGCTATTTAATTATATTTTTCTAGAACCATCATTCTTTCTCCACAGTTATGCCACACTACCTTGATGCACTACTAGGCACTGATTTATACCAGACGGAAATATAGCCAAGTCTGATACATGGATACTTAAGATTGCAGTAGGATAAGTAACATAGAAAGTAAGAAAGAGAGAAAATAACAATTATAATGTGATGCATAGGAAGTGGAAGTATCTGAGAAAAATAAACGCAGATAACAAGAATAACAAAGATGGAAGTTTTATGTTTTCAGTTGTACAGTCTGGAATCTTCTTGCTGATGAGTGACATTCAGCAAATGCCATGAAGTTTTTTGCGAGAAAAAGCCAGCCCAGAGAAAATAGCAAGTTAGAGGCAATGAGAAGAAGCTTAATAGAGTTATATGGTGCATAACGTAACATAAAATAATTTTCAGATTCCCTTAATTTACCAACTTCTCAGCCTGATGTCTCATCCAGGTTTCAGAAGGGAAAAAAAAAAAAAAAAGCACCACTTTTCATTATCCAACCTCTTACTAAGTCCTGAAATCTATTTTCTGAAAATCCTATTTTATTCTTCCTACTTAGTCATTTCCTGTCATTAGCACTTTGAGTCCCCTATGCCAAGATTTATCCACACAGTAGGCATATCTTCTAGACAGTACCTTCTCCTGTCTTCTCCCATCAAATTTCATTCATTCATCACATACCTGTTTAGCTATCTTTTTTTTTTTTTTTTTTTGAGATGGAGTCTTGCTCTGTCGCCCAGGCTGTAGCGCAGTGGTGAGATCTTGGCTCACTGCAAGCTCCGCCTCCCAGGTTCACGCCATTCTCCTGCCTCAGCCTCCCGAGTAGCTGGGACTACAGGTGCCCACCACCACACCCGGCTAATTTTTTGTATTTTTAGTAGAGACAGGGTTTCACCATGTTAGCCAGGATGATCTCGATCTCCTGACCTCATGATCTGCCCACCTCAGCCTAGCTATCTCTTGAAACATAAGACTAAAGCTGCTTTCAAAGATTTACTGATATCTGCTTTTGACTTTTCTTCCTTGTCCAACATAAGGTGTTACTTATCTGGTCATGATCGAGTGGGTTGTTGGAGGTGTATTTTATTGTGAAAATCAGAATAAAGGGTAGAAATGCCAGCAATTTCCAGAAGATTTGTCTGTAGTTAGTTATTTGTTCTGTTCTTACGAAGGGTGGACAGCTGCTGGACTAGGGTGGAAAGCTGGATAGAATGAGGTAGGGGGAGGGGTTAAAATTCAGAACACAGGACTCGATGCTATCTCAGTTCCTGTTCTCTTAATGAAGTGGTATTTACTGAAAGAAGCTATTTGTTTTCCCATCAGAAAGATCTCCTATAAAAAACAGGCAGCCATTTATGAATCCCTAACAGTTGATGTGACCAGTATCATGCCACCTGTGACTCGTGTTTATTTCTCTTTTGGAGGCCAAGGATGAGGTTAGCATGTAGAGCAGCAACCAGTTCCAAGCTCCCATCAGGTATTCAGGTTGATTTGCAGAAAACTGAAATGATGATTTTATAATAGCTAATAGAGTTTCTGATTTAATGCAGCTGCTAGAAATTAGCAAGGACTCTATTGAAAGCTTCCCAGTCACTTATAATAACAGGATAATAAATCACTCCTAGCACTTTCTGGCATTTATAATTTTATTAGAAACATAAGCCCTAGTTCAGATACTCTTCTCGGTTTGTTTTTCATTTATTTATTAAATTACCTTTTAAAGTTCAAGGAAAAAGAAAACATTGTTCTTACTTGGCTGCCAAATATATGAATGAGTGATAGTGTCTCCACGGAATTCCTTATTTCAAAAGGGATTAGAGAGAGAAGAGGCAGAATATTTAGATGAAGCCATAGGGAGCTTTTGGAAATTTTCATTGTCTTAGGGACAATGTAACGCATAGCAGAAAGCACTGGATGTTGACTGTGAAGACACTTGTCCCTCACACTTCCCTCTTCTCCCTGCCTGCATAACACTGGGTTACTTTCTCCACATCTGAGAGCTTAATTCTCTCATTTACAGAAGTGGGATCATCATCTCTTTTCAATGCCTATTTGCAAGGTAGTTGGTGTGTCTCATAAAATAATACATGTGAAAGTGTTTTGTCATTTGTCAGGCTCAATGGATATTAGATATTTTTGTTTATATGAAGGGCTTTGTTTTTTTGCATGTTGAAAGCACTTATTCAAAATAGGAGGCCCTGATTGCTAAGCTATTCACAGCTGCTTTGATCCCCTGGCCCTGGGCTCCTAAGGAAGGCCTACCTCTCTCTCTCTGCTGGATCTGAGCTGATTCTCAACTCTGTCAATAACAACTAAATAATATCCCAAAATACCCAGAATCTGGAAATGGGCCAGCTTCCTTTTAGCTTTAGCTCACAGATAGCTATCTACTCATATTGCAGTCGCAAAATCACAGGAACATGTGTATCATCACACTCACTGGAAATGCAGCCACACGTTCACTCATGTGGCTCATGTGGCCATATTTTTTTCATATTCTTATAAATACACTTTGGCAGAACCTATGTCATCTGGTCCTTGAATTGTAAATATAAAGAAGAGATATTTAGGAGCACAGGGAGCTACTGTATCCAACAACAGCTGGCAGATGGAATTATATAGAGTGCATATAAGAGTCTTTGGTGACCCACCTGATCTACAAACTTGCTAAAATAGGAAGGACGTTCAATATATTTAATTCAATTCAAAAAAGTATTTATTAAAATGGCTCTACAACTGCTTAGTGCCATGGAGAATAGAGAAAAAAAGTATTTATTTATTTATTTGTTTATTTTTGCCATGAAGGAGTTTATAATCTCATTGGAGAGATAAGATCTGCACAGTCCTTGAAGAACGTCAGGATTGGATACAGAATTGATTAAGAGCGGAAATGGGCCAGAGGAGACACGGAAGTCCTGTGGAAAATGTAACAGCTGCTGAAAATGGTTTGTGGACTTGGGAAGATTCTGACAAAATAAGAAAGAATGGAGGAATGGCACTGAGAAACTGATGGAGGCAGAAATAAATACTGGATGCAGGCAGGCTAAGTAGGACCTCTGTCTGAGAGTGGCAGACAGGGACATCACCTTCATAGCACAGGTGGTACAAAGACACACAAGTAGTTGATGACCAGTGGGTGCTGAGGTAGGAGATAAAAGGTAGGAAAATGGTTTGCACCAAGCTTGGGAAGCCTTTAAAATTATTTGACTTTCAACCTCTGATAAATGAGAAGTCACATGGGTTTTTAAGAAAGGAACGGTGTGATCAGATTTTGGTTTAACATAGTCCCTCTGATGTCACCGTGGAGAGAAGAGTTTGGCAGCAGGGAGGCCAGTTAAGTATCTTCTCCACTGAAAAGGCTTAGAATGACAGGAGCTGAATCTCATCCAGCTGTGAAGCAGGACCAGGACCAGCATCGTTCCAAGAGAAGTGATACTCATACTGCCTTTGTGTCCCAGAGGGTTTCCCTTTAAACCGCTCGTGTGGATGGCTACCCCTGGGGCCATGCAAGGTGTGACTCTGTAGAAGGTACGAATAAAGGATATTTCTGGGATTAAGATGACAAGACTTGATAACCAAGGAAATACCCAGAGTGAGAGAACAGGGGTCAGTCCTTAGATCTCTGTCCTCCTCTGTCTCCATGTTCCCTCTTGGAGACCTCATCTACTCTTATGGCTGTAAATATAATTGCTAATGACTCAAATACATGCATATACATAATGTGTAGATTATATATGTGTATATATATACACACACACACACACAGAGACACACACACATATACACATACCTTTATTTGAATTCCAGAATTGAATATTCATCTGCTTAGTAACCCTCTCCACTTGAATTTCTAGTAGGCATCTAAAATTGAACATGTGCAAATCCCAACTCCCCATGTTACCCCATTCCCAACTTACATCTCCCACATGTTTCGCATCTCAACAAATGTCAACTTCATCTTTTCATTTGTTCAGGACCAAAACTTTGGAATCAGCCTTGACTCTTTCCACCCTCTCATATCTCATACCCAGCCCATCAACAACCATTGCCAGATGTGCCATCAACACACATTCGGAATCCCATCCCTTCTCCCTCCATTCATATCCACCTGCTGTAAACTGCCTCTGTCTCACACCCAGAACACTTCACTTTCTGCCGTGCAATAAATTCTCACAACAGCAGGAGGAACAACTGTTTAAAACAAGTCTGTTCATGTCACTCCTCTGTCCCGAGCCCTCCCCTGGCCCCATTTCATTCAGAGTGCAGAGCCTCGTGTGACGTGGCTCCTCATCCCCGTCTGACCTCTCCTCCTCTCCCACAAGTCCATTCTAGCCACACTTCCTTGTTCCTTAGACAGCCTGGTCACACTCCTCCTACAGCATATGAAGTGGCAGCTGCATATTCTTAAAAAGCTCTTTCTCCAAATATCCACAGGACGGCCTCTGCCAAGAGGTTTTTGCTCCAGTGTCCTCCCAGCGAGAACTCCTCTCCACAACCCTCCCAAGGTCTCTTCTCTCCTCCCCAGCCTGATTTTTCTAGAGCATGTTGCCATCTAGCATACTGGGTTTTTGTTTATGTGTTTACAGATTAATGCATTTATTGTCTTTTCTACTAGAACAAAACTTTGCTTAATATCTTGACACTAAAGAAAGATGTGAAGTTGGGAAAGAAGACTTGGTAGTCTTCAGAATGAAAGTAACAGTTGAGGCCCTCGGAGAGGGAGTGCTTAACCAGGAGAAGTTGCTGGGAGGGCAGCGTGTAAGAGACCGAGAAGGAAGGGACGCTGATGGAGAAGAAGGCGGGGGATTATAAAGGCAGCAGGAAGCCTGACTATTCAGAATGAAAGGGTGAAGTGAAGAGTGTTGAAACAAAATATTGAGCCATTTGGTCATATATCATAAAGAGGCTGAGTAAGATAAAAGTTAAGTGCTGAATCTTGAGTCTAGATGTTAGAAAAAGGTTATTGCCCTTAAGGAAATTAGTTTTAGTTCAGTAGAGAGAGCAGAAGCCACACTGTAGTGCCTCAAAATGTGAATAAGAGATAAAAGAAATATGGATGGCAAATATATATTCACCAACTTGATGAAGGGACAGAGGAAGACGAGACAGATGCTGAATAAAGAGCAGCTCTATGAGTAGATGAGGTATTTCCTGAGGTCTCAGTAACCTCTAGCTGGAACTATGAAAAAAGAAAACCAGAGAGAGATCCTTCTTGGATAATAAGTAGATGTACAATATCAGCAAAATATTTCCCTTACTTTCTTAGTTGCCAGTTTATATTAAATCTCTAAAAGAAGAATTTAAGTTTGGCATGTTGTTATTATTCAAGTACTATATTAACAACAGTCTGACATCTTTAATCCATTCAACTAGAAATCATTTGCTTTCCCTAGAACTAAAATGGGAAGTGGGAGGAAAGCAAGGTTTCTGTATTTGTTCTAAGTATTTCTTATTTTCTTAAAAAACATAGGCCCTGTGGATTTATTACTGATAAGTGCCTTGTAATGAAGTGTTAGCAAGGAATGCACTTGAAGTGCCTTTAGCAAATTTAATTTTTAAGTGTGTTATGTAGTCAGAAAATTGACACTGAAAACAAGGATGTACGTTTCTATCTCCATTCTCCCTCAGTGGTTTCCGGGCCATCTCTACTCAGTTCATAGACAAGAGATAATTTGGTAAATGGCACAGCCTCAAACTCCGTTTGGAACTACAAAAACAGGCCCAAGGGTTTCCCTTCAATTAACTATTTCCCTGTGGGCAAAAAGGAAAGTCTGCTGTGAATTTTGGGGTATACGGTGACTTATTTCACAGCATATACAGTCCCATGTCACCTAATGACCGGGATTCGTTCTAAGAAACGCGCCATTAGGCAATCCTGTCATTGTGCAAACATCAGAAAGCACTTACACAAACCTATAGGCTATAAACTTGCAACAGCATGTTACTATACTGAATACTGCAGGCAGGTGTAATACAATCGTAAGTATTTCTGCATCTAAGCCTATCTAAACACAGAAAAGGTAGAGTAAAAAACATGGTATTATAATCTTGTGGGACCCCCATCACATACACAGTTCATTATTGATCCAAACGCCGTTATGCAGTGCATGACTGTATTGGGCATTTATCTTATGCCTGCACAGTGCTAGGCACCAGGGAGGATACAGAAGAAATAGAAAAGACAATCATTTTTAGAACACTTCCAGCCCCATAGCAACAATAAGACAGATAAGATGCAGTGAGATGATTAGGATGTGGTTTCTGTAGGTAAGGCCACGTGGTGGTTGGGGCAAAGCCCAGGGTGACAGGGGCCCACTCTGCAGGCAGCACCGGGTCCTGAAGGCGGAGTTCTGTTGGGATTTGTCGATGGAGGAGGAAGCTATGGAAGCTACTGGAAAGCCTGAGAGGAGGTTTTGGGAGAACACTGAGGGATAATGGGGGGCTGGCGGGAAAGGACTTGAGGGAGGAACGTGAATTTGATACAATGAGCTCACACAGGAACCACTGCACATTTATAAACATTCGCAGTTGACTATTGGCTGAAGAAGTGTTCAAGGAAAATTAATCTGACAATTACACATAAGAATGACTAGAGGAGAGATTTTACAGAGGGAAACCAAAAGATGGTGACAGATGCCATCTGGACTCACAAGGTGATCTTAGACTCGGCTTATTTTAGAAAAAGGGTTAAACATAAAAATCGGTGACATCACCAAATAAGAATTGACAGAAAACTATGATAGCTGAGTCAGCTGAAGTTTCCAAACCAACAGAATGAAGAAACAAACGGAAACTCATTTTTACTTGCCTGGTTCTGTGTTAGGCGTTTCACATTGTCATCATATTTGATCTCTACAATGACCTTGTAAGGAGAAAAATGAAGGTTTACAGGTTTAAGTTATTTGTGTCCATCACATATCCAAACATTTGTGAAAGGTGCAAAAGCGGGCCTTTGGGCTCTAAACCCAGAACTCTTTCCAACGCATCATGTTCTGCCAAGCCTGGTCCTGGATTCTACAGCTCGAATACCGGCCCTTAAGCTTTTTACGTCTGCTCTGCTAAGACCTCCCCAACCTCCAGAACAATTCCTCCTCTCTTGCTCCTTGTGCAAGCCCCATTTTTCTGCCTTTGCTGCTAATATTCCCACAAGCCCCTGCTTCTTTCTCCTTTCCTTATCTCTGTTACGATTGTTGAAGCTCATTGTAAATATCACCTGCTGTATGAAGTTCTTCCATTTCTCCCAAATGTGTGTGATCCCTCTCTGCTTTGAACACCTCTACCATTCTCTCCCTCCTTACTCTTATACTGCAGTTCCTTGGGGGTTTGTCTCATCTATACTATCAGATGGCACCTTCCTAAAAATAAGACTCTTTAGGTGTCCAACAATCTTCATAATTCCTTCACAATAGGAATTCGTTGTGAAAAGTAAAAAAGGAGACAATAAAAGGCTTAAAGAAAAAAAAAAGTTGTAGCTACACTAACTTAAGAGACAGCGGGGTTTGACATCAAATGACCCTGAACTTGGAGGCAAGGGGAGCTGGGTTCTTTGGATAAGTCACTTCACCGTTTACCTCAGTTCCTCCTCTGAAGTATAAATGGTTTGAATATGTGGTCATCTCTAAAACCATGTTCAGCTGTAATATTCTGTTACTGATATTTGCAGGCAGAAAATCAAAATCCAGACCTTGATCATCTTATTAAACTCGAATATCTTCACTTTTTAAAGAATAAGCTTCACTCCACTGGTCCACTTTCATAAGCCAGCTCTCTCTATGAGCCCAGCGCCAGGACAGCTCCACTGAGCCCCCAGTGTGGGACGCACGCCAGCGCTTTCTTGGGCGCCTTGGCCTCTTGTCAATCACAGAGTTGATGCTCCTGTTCCCGGTCTGGGTAATGTGCTGTGGCTTATTTGCATAACAATTACACGCATTAGGAAGGCTACTGATTGGAGCACTCCTTGCCAAATTATGATGGCTTTTTGAATGAAGCTGCTTTTCCTGTCTCTGAACAGCTGCTGGTGCTATGCTTGGTCTTCAACCACCACAGGGAAAACAGCCCCCTCCAGCTTGCAAAGTTGCTTTTCAAGAGGCAGTCACCCCAGAATCTCTCCACATCAAAATCTCTCCTAAAGCCATGGCCCAGTGACCTTGCCCAAGCAGGTCAGCGAAGACAGTTTGGGAGAAAAACAGAGCCCGAGCCAGCACCAAAGTGCAATGCTGGGTAAATGCCTCTAGGATTGGTCCAGGCCTGGTGCCAACTTCATCAAGTTCTCACTTTAATAAACGCCTCTCAGTTACTCAAGGAATAAATATTTCATTTTTTTTCCTGTGTCAACACTGCATCAGGTACCAGCAGTGCAAGAAGAAAGAGGCACGGTCCTGACTCACTGGTGGGACTGGTGAGTGACCACCCAGAGCACTGCATGCATGTTGTTCTCGCTGCTCATGCTGCTGTGTGCACTGTCTATGGTCCTGCCTCATTTACTGGGTAAGCTCCTGGAGGACCCAGATCACATCTTATTTTTCTCTCACTTCATCCCCAAACATAACAGAGTGGCTCAAGCACTTTGAGAGCAAGGCCCATGTCTGCTGTTGCTTCTTCCCTGTCTCCCATATCACTCAGGAAAGTTATTTATTTATACGGAGTCCTCCACAAAGCACCACACACATCTACATACATTTTTAAAATAAAAATATGAGCACATCTTGCCCACATACGGCTATGTGTTCTTCCGAGGCAAAGCCAATTCTGTTAATGGCCTATTAACATTCTACTGGTAAAGTGAAGGAAAACAAAGAAAGAGATTAAAGAGGGTGCTAAGTCATGTCCTTCTTAGTGAGTACAACCTTGTGCCACAGCCACTTTGTCAGGTTCTAATCTATTGAGTTTAGTATTGTCTGAATTCCTCAGAAGGTTCCTGGAGGGTCACATTGTGATTGAGGCCTCATAATTCTACTTCTACTACTAGAACTAAGTTTTACAGAAGAGTGAAATTCAGGAAAGCATCTGCTTCCAATGGGCTTTAGGTTGACCCTCCAGGTGATCTTTCCTGAGGCCAGAAAGCTAAGTGACTATTTCATTGACAAGGATCCGGTATGCTATGCCACCATCTAAACCCAAGGCTTAGGTCTGCTGAGACGTAAGATAACTTGCAATTAGAGGTAAGCTGCATTGAACACTTATTATTTTCTTAGAGTCCTTATAACTACTCGATAATTATTCATTTAAGATGAATTTCACAAATATTTATTAAGTACTTACAACATAATTGCAATCAATATGTTATATATTCCTCAGTACTGGGGCCTTGGGGAAATAAAGATTAGTACTCGCTATTCGGCACACCGAATAAGACGTACTAATACATTTTACAAAGTATCACAATATTTATTACCTTTTTTATCCTTGCAATATTTAGTAATATATACTGTTAATCATTATTTTCCTTTTTCGTAAGTATAAAAGGAAAACAAGGCTTAAAATGTTAACTAGTCCAAGGTAAAGGGCTCTAACTGGCAGAGCCACAGCTGTGACTCTGACGGTTCCAGAGCCTTGTCCAGTATTCTCCAGCACCATGTATACTTCCTCCCAACATCACACCAGCATCCTTCTTAGAACTCTAACCAAAGACCACTGACTGCTGATTGGACCCCAAACAGTGAACTCTTGCAAGCTTCAGAGACCACCAGGAATGGCTTGAAAACACTATCTATTTACAGCAAGAATCCTGAGAGCTTTCAGTTACCTGCACTTTCTCACATTTTCACCCCAGTAGTGTTCTACTCACCCTGCCACCCACTTCCTCTACTTCTCTTGCGTTGTGCGTGGTATATCCACGATGAACAACTTTGCTCAGAGGCTCAGCCAAACCACCAAGTACTTCTCTACCCTCCTGTCCTTTGTTCCCCCATGGAACACCTGCTCTTTCCATCACATTAAGAAGGCTGTTTATTTACTCATCTCTACCCAGCATGAATTCAACACCTTCCATTTACTCTTCAGCACACATAATCTGGCTTTCATTCTCACAGTTCCACTGCAACTTCCTTAGCCAGGACACCCATGGCCTCCCGTGTTCAATTCTGATTGTTATAGAACAAATTCCCACAAATTTATCAACTTGAAACAACATGTTTGTTTTGCCATAGTTTCTGTGAGCAGGAGTTAGCAGGGCACTCTACTCAGGATATCACTAGGCAGAAATCAAGGTCTGGGGTGGCCAAGGCTGTAGTTCTCATCAGAGGCTCAGAGTCCCCTTCTAAGCTTACTGGTGGTTGAAAGAATTTGGTTCCTTGCAGTTGTGGGTCAAGAGTTCCCGTTTTCTTACCAGTTGTTAGCAAGTCGCCATTCTAAGTTTCCAGACACATCCTCAGGTTCTTGCCATAAGAACCCTCCATAGGCTTATCACAACCTGGTCATTTGCTTCTGAAAGTCCAGCAAAAGAAAGCCGCATCACCTCAAACCTCTCTCTTCTTTCAAAGGGCTCTCAGCTTTCAGGTCAGACTTAACCAAGAGAATATTCCCTTAGATTAACTCAAAATAAACTGGTAAAGGACCTAATCACATATGATGCAAAATCTATTCTTTCCATTTAATGCAGCCTGAGCATAGGAGTGAAATCCTGTCATATTCACAAGTTCCGTTCACCCTCAAAAGGAGAGGATTATATAGGGTACCTGCACTAGGTCCATGTTATAATTCAGCCTATCACACCTCCATATTTTCAAATCTACTTTTCTCTGCCTCTCCTAATAGGTCTATTATTCCTTTTCCCTGCAGTAAATCATTCTGTTCTGCTAATCTGAATGTATTTTCTCTTGGTTTTCCAATTGTCTCTCTGGCTTTTCATTTCTACCTTTTTCACAAGTTTTTCTTTCTTTGTGCTCTATGCTGAGCCACTTACTTTTTCCAAAAGGATCATTCTGTATCATACATCAGCCTGTTGAAACGTGCTTTTACCACTGCCTGGAAAGTCTTTGTGATGCTTTTTTTCTCTAGCAAGCTGTCATTCATCCTTTAGAACTCACATCAAGCATCAACTCTGAAAACTTTTTTTGACTTTCCTTTTCCTCAATCTAATGGAAATACCCATAAAACCTCCAGTCTTCCCATAGCATTCCTTGAAAATTCTAACTTAGCCATTATTTCATTGTAGAAAAATCACTGACTTAGTCATCTATCACTCTGACTGGATTCCTTGAGATTAGAGGAAATATCTCAGTTTTCTTACTAAAACGACCTCAAGTAGTTTTAGTAAAAGTAAACACTGTAGATATGAAAGAAAGTATAATAACCATTTTACAGATGAAGAAACAGGATAATTAAGGTTAAGTAAGTCACTGAATTTTACACATTCAATAATAGAGTAGGAGAGAAGTCAGTCTCTAACAGACTTAAGATCATCTCAGGATCCTAGATTTAGGAATGTGCATGATTATTATCAAAGTCAATCCTAAATGAGAATAAGCACCTAACACTTTGCCTGATCATAATAGGTGACCTACTCAATAAACAGGTTTGAATGAAATCAAGGATTACTTGAACAAATACATACTTTGGAAATAATTGGAAAACATATAGAAAGTTAACCTTGTAAGGGTTCTACATCTGTGTACCTTTAGAAAGATTTTCTTCTTTTAAATGGAAATTGATACTTGGTTTAGGATTTAAAATACTAAAATGAGAATGGGTAATAGAGAGTTAATTACCATCAGGAAAAACAATATCCAGTAAACTAAAACAGGAAGTTCCCTATAGATTCCATGACCCTCTGGAAGAAAATTAAGCAAATCTACAGAAGATGTGGAATGAATTCCAATAATGAGTCTTGAGAAAGTTGAACCTTTTAATGAATACTCTTACAGGTTATCCAAGCCAGCACTCTGAGTGAAATGAGGTGAACATGAGCCAGTGAGACGATGTGAATGTGGGAAGGAGCACAGGACTTCAAGATGGGTTTCTAATTCTTCCTCCCCTAAGTAACCATGTGATCCATCCACTCTCTCCCTCTTCACCTCTTCTTTTGACAACACTTCATGACAACTAATGTCCTAGGTGCCCCAATCCCTGTCCTCTAGAAAGTGTCTGTCTTGTGGAGAAGCCTGGATAGTGATTAGGAAATGGCAACCAACTGAGAGGGCGATGAGGTGAAAATTTGAGCATTCCTTGACAACAGTTTTGTAAGGGAGAGGGATGAAGAGAAGCATTGAGGAAAGAATGACTTCTGTGCTGCCAGCCTGAGGAGCCAGGCAATGGAGCCTAGGGGAGACAGCTTTCACGTAGATGTAAGAACGTGAAGACCGAGGGGTCTCTGCATGTACCTGGGGCAGCAAGCAGTTCCGTGTGGCTGGAACATGAGAAATGAGATGGAGAACATGGGACCAGACAGAAATAAGGATGCAGAGATAAGCTAGCGGTTCGTGAAAGGCCCCGTTGCTAGAGAATTTGTGTTAATTCTGAAAGCCAGGTTGAACTATCAAAAGGCTCATAGCTGGGCTAGGGTGGCACAATCAGATTTGTGATTTGAAATGACTACCCTAACCACAATCGAAGAACGTATTTTAGGGGAAAGAGTGGAGACCAGGATGGTGCTAGAGGCAAGGCAGTGGCTATGAGAATGGATATGGAGAGAAATGAATGAACGAATGGAGAAAAAGGAAGCATAGCGTCTTCCCTGTGCTCCACCAACTAGCTCCTGAGGGCATCAGCATAGAAATCATTCTTTCCCCAAGGCCTCCATTCACTCTGGTCCCCCACAAAACTGTTGTTAAGGAATGCTCAAATTTTATTCTCATAGTCCCCCCGTGTGGACAAATTATTAAATTATAAATGGGGAAAATATCAGCACTTTGCCTCGTAAGTTTGTTGCAAAACTTAAATCAGATTATAGATTTGAAATTACCATGTAAACAAGAATGTGCTGTTAGTTATGACTCAACAAGAAAGGAAATGCAGAATTTGCTTTCAAGTAACCAAAACAATAAAACAAGGACAGCTCATCCGTGCCTTTGAAATATTTCTCTTTTTTTATTAGGACAATTTTGATGACAGAAAAGGAACAAGATCACCCAGAATGGATGAGGGTGGTCAGCGTTCCAGCAAGCAGCCAGGCTGAGAGTTGACTCACTGGTCAAGGCTGTGCTTTTCTCCTCTTCTGTTTTAACCTCAGGGTAAAATGGCAGTTTTATTAATATTAATACACTTGCATAAAGTGCTGATTGACTCCATCATTTTCCTAATTAGCTCCATTGACTTGTGAGACTCATCTGCATGGATAATGTATCCCTACATGCTTTTTCCAATGTCTATCTCATCTCTGCCAAGGGAAGTACAGAAAGAAAGACTTCTCTGTAATTCTTTGATTACTTTGGAAAAGATAGTCCCCTTTCTGAGAAGATGGTAAAGGCATCAAGAATGTCCACTAATTAAAGCTAGACAGAAATGGGGAGGGCTGCTCGGCCTTTTTTAAGAATAAATAACATGAAGCTTTTGCTTTAGGTCTCCCTCGCCCTGTTTGTTCCCCTTGGAATCCACTAATGAATACAGCTTTCTCTCTAGTCCTGACACAATGTCACTCCCTCTGCTAGTTTTGCAGAATAGAAGATTAAAGGCGATGAGGTGAGGTCAGGAATAGTGGGTTTATTTGATCAAAGGATAAAATAAATTCATGCTTCCTTTAGTCTCTGGACTAATTATCTCAATTAGATTGAAAATGGAGCTATTCATATAACTGACAAAAATTAATGTCAAGAGTATTTAAAAAACTTCTAATAATAAGTCAATGAGAAGAGCACAGCAATACAGTAGAAAAATGAGCAAAATAAATGAACAAGCATAGCAGAGAGGAGGAAACACTTATGAAGACATATTCTGTGGATTCTAAAAACTACAATGATGTTGCATTTTACACAGACTCCACTGGCAAACATTCAAATGCGGGGCACTACTAAGTATTGGAGAAGCTGCGAAAGTTTAGGATCTTCCTCCATTGCTGGTGAGAGGAGAAGCTGCTGCTCTGGTAAAAGCAGTTTGGCAACACCTTCCGTATTTACACATTCCCAAACTCTGTGACCCAGCAAGGTATGTTCATAGCAACCCCATTCACAAGAGGAAAAAACCACTGGTTCAGTCTAAACAGTCATCAACATAACATTGGATAAATCAACTGAGGAATACTCATAAATTAGAATAATATATTCCACCGATGCCAATGAACTACAGCAACACACAAAACTATGGATAATCTTAGAAATAAATAAGTGAAAACTAACCCCAAATCACATATATCAGACGCATGTCCTATTTATGAAGATGAAAAATACCAAAATTAAAAAATAATTTTCGAGACTCATATGTATGTGATGCAGTTGTGTGAAAATGGAAGCAGAAGATACACATGGAATTCTGAATGATGGCTAAGGTAGGAGGCAGGAAGGAGGACGGATGGGGGAGGACCATGACCTGGAGATGCAGGTTGATGCCAAGACCCTAGCTTGTGTGTGTGTGTGTGTGTGTGTGTGTGTGTGTGTGTGTTCAGAGGTGGAGGTGTGGATCTGTTGTTGTTTATGACACTATTTTTTAAATAAAAATAAAAAGGGGCTCAAACATAGAATACTGAGAGTGAATCATGGGCCACTGGTTATAAATAATACAATTCTGTGCACCTGAGGTTCATTTAAAAAAGAAAAACGAACTATCAAACATCTCTTACCCTTATGAGGTTGGTTTTCAAAGAAAATGAATAAAGCCTTCCAATGTGTCATTAACTTAGGTAGATTCCTAACAAATGCATTTATTTTATCACCCTTGGATGATTTTCCTGATGTACCAAAGTCATAGCAAGAAAAGAAGGGCAGAAGGGGTCAACATCACGCGAGGGTATGTGTGGGTTAGAAGGGCTGAGGTTTGCTGAATCCCAAGACTCAGGCAGAGGAGCATGCCACCCTGTGTAGGAACATAGGAGCTATTGAAGAGGAAAGCTTGGTTCAGACAGCAATCCATACCAGCTACAGTGCCATAACCATGACTGAAACCAGGCGGGGTCATTCCAGAAAGATGCTTTCCAGAGGCACAGAATCTCAAGCACAGCTTGTCGTGGTGGGTTCCTACAGGGGGTGCACCGAGTTCTTTGTATGCACAGAATCTCCATACGTTAGATGCGTGTAACTCAGAGAGTGCCTGCACCTACCTTCGATCTGAACTCATCGCAAAGAAATGCTCCTATAGTATGAATCTCAGCCATCTCCTCTCTCAATATTTCGGTCAATGCAATTTAGCATAGAATCAAAAGAATTATTGCCTATATTAATAACACTGACACTTTCCATTTGTACAACACCCCACTATGGCTGTCCAGCTGATTTTCACAACTACCTCAGTGGGAAAGGTAGGCATTCTGTTTTCCTATTTGTCATATGAGAGAGCTGAGGTCAGGAAAGACTTTACATTCGTCACCTAGAAATGAGAATTCCGGTCACCGGCCCTCTATGTCCTTTCCAAGATGCCACCAGAAAGTAAGGAACTGGAGGAAACAGAGAGTCCAGACTAACATTTATTGAATACACGTTTTAAATATATGGCAAATCTCCATCATCAGATAAGAAAATGGAAAATGCAGAGAACTGAAGTTTTTAGTTGTGTGACCTAGAGCAAGTAGCTCAAGCATTCCGAGTCTCTCTTGCCTTTATCTATAAAACAGAGACCATAATGGTAACTAACCTCACTGAATTACTGGGTGGATTCATAAAATGTGGTAGCTTATGTACTTACTTTAAGAAAATAAATTGCACAAAGCTTATAAATGATGAAAGTATGATTGAAATCACAGGTATACGATTCCAAGTCTTGCCTTTTCTCCTAAGGCCATGTTGCCCCACAGAGGAATCAGAACAGATAATTCAGACACATTAGACTTGACCAGCTAAGCAAACCATAATTCTGACCTAATTCTCTGACATGGACTGCCCATAGGATTGCCATAAGAAAAAAGTCTAAAACTAATTCTCACTGGACACACTTCTTCACTGAACCTGCCAAAGCGTCACACAAGGCATCTCTCCATAATTTAGCTATTATTAGAATCACAAACTAGAAAATCTTTTGACTGGCAAGAGATCAGGACATCAATTTTCATCTTGCATCTGCTTTAAAGAGTAGGAGTGAAGTTAGATTATCAGTGACATTTTCTCACTGGAAAGATTGCTTGGATCATATTTGTATTCATTTTCATAAATGCAATATAGAAGCCACTAATAGAACAAAATCTACTAATTAAATTCCACTCAATAATGCATTTTTCACCTTAGATTAGCGGTGTCCTTGTACATTTCTGCCCGTATAGTGCAACTAATGTCTTATTTAGCTTATAAATGGTGCTTATCATTAAATTTGAAATATTAACAAGCATCAACGAGCCCAAAGTGACAGCACAGTAAATAATTTGAAAGGGTTCTACAGTGCAGACCTATTTTTGCTTAATTTAATTTATTTATTAAAACTTAAACATATAAATTTGGCAGGTTGCTAGCTCGCTGCCATGGCAGCCCGGGCCTTCAACATATCCCTAAAACAGGAGATACAGAAACAGCCACAAATCTGAGGCCCGCGCCTCTGAAGGGAAGGCTCTTCTCCCAATCCCTTCATTTGTTGGGTGGGAAATGTGACCACTCCAAGGTTGATTTCCGATCCCTGTTTTCCCTGCAGTTTACCTTAAGAGTTAAGACCTTTGGGTTAAGTGAAATACCTGGAAAAGGTTTATGATTTCCATGTTCATCTTTAGAAAAGGGTTATAATATCTACATTGTCAATACTGTGTGTGTAGGATCTCGGTGTTTACAGCATGTAAGAGAGGGTTTGGGCAATATATGGTATATATTAGTCAAGGCAAAATACACTGTGGATTAACACTGTAACATCTGATCTCGTAAGTCTTTAAGGGGTAGGTTGGACCAATATTATTATGATGAAGCCATTGTATTGATGAAGAAGCTAAGGTTCAGAAATGCTAAGTTATCTTCCCAAGTCCACAAAACAAAATAGAGGCAGAGCTATAACTCAATTCAGAAAGCCCTCCAAGGCTTGGCTTAAAGTCTCTTCCAAACCTGGTATTTCAGATGTTTAGGCAACTGCTTCTGTGCCACTTTCTCCAGTCATATATGTATATATACACACACATACACACTCACTCATCCATACACATATTTCTTCTCTGAAATATATGTATATACATATAAAAATGTATATATATCCTTATTTCAGAGAAGAAAAACTCCTATTCATATTGCAATAATATCTGTCTCCATTTTTATTCATTGACCACATTTCATTATCTCATTAATTCATTTACTTATATACACATCTATTTAAAACAAATATTTATCAGACATCTCCTTTTTGCCAAGCAGTGTTTTAAGCATCAAGGGTGCGACAGAACAAAAACAAAACTCCTTGCCATTATGGAGTTGATATTCTTGTGTGTGTATCAGGGGAGAGGCAGGCAATGAGCAAACTAAAGGGAAATATTGGATGGTTCATTAGGAAGTGTTAACTAAGGGAGAATAATGAATGGGGAACAAGGGGTGCTGGAGGAAACGTGGAGGTTATGATTAAAGAGCAAATGACAAATTTAGAATTTGATAATTTTCCCTCTGGGGCTCTGTCAGAAGGCTGTTGTCTAACCCTCCCCTTCCCCAGTACATTCATACCATAAACTGATTGCCGCCTAAAGATCAAACTTCCTTGTTACAAGCAGAAGATTATTGGAATGGCTGTTTGTTTTCTAATTGGCTGGAGCAACGTTGACATCCAGTGGTGAATTCGATTAATCACAGGTGCCCGCACTCCTGCTCTTTCATCTCTGTGTATGGGAGGAGGGCTAGGATACAAGCACTGGTTAGCAGTGCTGGTTAGGAGTTTGTGCTGCAGTTCAGCCCCAGGCTCCTCTGCAGATCCACACCCTCCCCAGCTCCTGCTTCCCACCCTCCTTCCACTGGTTTGCCTTGGTTTCAAGAGCATGCCCGTTACCATAGCAACATAACTATGTCATCCCTAGTGCAGCACCAGGACGTGCATGTCTATGTACATACGTATCTGCCCACCTGAGGTTTACATACACATGCATGTGCCTACTATGCATCTAGGTCAATCTGTATACACCCGTGAATCCTGTGCTACCCACACACAGTATGACAGTGTGCTGTTCTTCCTCCCATGGCACCCTTTCTGTCCTCGGGAGCATGTTAATAGGAACACAGAAGGAAAACCACCCTGCATCCTGTGTCCTTTTCCATCTGGTTGATGTTATATTGTCTGTTTCTAATGAAGCAGAAACGAGCATGGATGCCTTGGGCTTACATCCCTCTGGGTTTGCTAACCACCGTTGAGATGCCAGCAGGAGTGGCTGCCCCTCCACGAATGACACCAGGCAGGAAGGACCCATTTCATTTTCTTCACGCCCTCCGGGGTGGTGGATGCGCTGCCCAGCTCCCTACTTACAAAGGGCAGAACACACTGCACACAAAGCCCCTGCCCTCCACGAGCCTAGAGTCTGGAAATACCATAGCCGGGGACGGAGAAAAATCTGGAGTCAGTTGGAATCAGCCGTACCTTTGTCTCTAAATTCAGCACCTATAAGTGCCACTACTTATTCATTAATACATGTTATATGTTCAGATCATTTCTAGACATTGACAGACCACTGACAACGACTCCCGTGGAATCTGAGGCTGAGGCCGCCCCACAAAACTGCATTTTGAAATCCTTTCTACCCCTGGGTATGGGAAAAGGGAAGGAAAAAAAGAGGCCCTCTAACGAGGTGAACACACTGCACAATTAAATATGGATTGGAAAGTCTCCCTGAGTATTCCTCCCCGCATCTCTCCGCCTCCGCAGGGAGACGTCTGGATGCGACTCCTAAGCTGTCCCCATCCAGTGATTACGTTCATTAGGACACCAGCCTTGTGGTTAAAGCACTTTCCTTGCTGCTGCACGTTTAATTAGACAAATCTTCCCCAGAAATTATTTATAGCCAGGTTCCAGAGCTATTGTCAGTCCGAATGTAAATAAGATTCAGGGCGGGAGTCCCCGCGCTGCAGCGGCGGGTGCGCTCCTGCCAG
Source organism: Rhinopithecus bieti (assembly GCF_001698545.2). NCBI lineage: Eukaryota > Metazoa > Chordata > Mammalia > Primates > Cercopithecidae > Rhinopithecus > Rhinopithecus bieti. The sequence continues at coordinate 2,715,537 of NW_016805314.1, forward strand.
GAGCCGGCGCGCGCGGGACCACGTCCAGGGCTTTTACGGCCGGAACTCGGGCTATTAAAAAGCCCAGGCGCGATTTTCTAATTAAACTTTTGATGCCGGACCACACAAAAGACTAAACCTACCAGGTCGGCGTGAGGACACGGAGGCGGAGCCCAGGAGAGGAGCGGGAAGGGCTGGGGGAAGGGGGCGGCCGACGCGGTGGCGCCCCCGCCGCACGGGAGGAGCTGCTGCAGGCTCGCGGCGAAGGCGCCGCGCGGGAACCGGGGCTGCCTGGAAAGGAATTTCCAGCGACCCGGCACAAACAGCTGTTCCGAGCGGGCCAAGGTAGTGCCCAGTCTGGTGAAGGCTCAGGGCAGGGATTTTCACGTGTAAGCAGCGTTTGCAATCCCTCGTGGTCCCAGTGGACGCACCACCCACGGGTGCCTGACTTCAACTCTGTGTTGTTTCAGTTCAGTTTAAATTAAACGTGCCGAGCTGCCTCCAGATGTCAGGCTCTGTTCTTGGTGCTGGAATTATACCAGCGAAAGGGAACACAGGCCCTGCCCTCAAGATCCTCACCTTCTTGTGAACAATGCGGACATACAATCAAATGAATGAAGCAATATAAGGTTATAAGAACCTCAGCAACCACTATTTACCCAACGTTTAATAGATATAGACACTTCACATGCCTCCTTTCATTTACTGTGCACAGCACCCCAGGAGTTGAATACTGTTATTGTCATACCCATGTGTCAGCTGAGGAAACTGAGTCTCTACAAGGACAAGTAACTATTTATAGATCACATGGTTGGTAAATAGCTGACTATGAAACCCAAGCTCCTAAGTAGCCATCACTTTACTGTCTACCAGGGCACTGTGATGAGTGCAGCATAACCAAATATGTAAATCTGCAACTAAGACAGTATAAAGGGAGAATGTTTCATATTATGGAGGGAAATGGTGGTCAGAGAGAGCTTTGCCAAGAAGACTAAACATGAGCAGGTAGCTCAAGAATGAATGGAAGTTTGCTAGGCAGACAGGAGCCAGAGGGAGGATATTATATTTGGATTATATGACAACCCAAATGAACTGTGCTCGTTTATAAAGGCAAACTTACATCTAGGGGCTAGGGCTCTTACTAAATAATAGTATTAGTAGTCACAGGAGCAGTAGTAGTGATAACAATAAAAGAGAATGTGGAAAGTTGGAATTGGAATTCAAAATGCTAAAAAGAAGCTAAAATTTCTCCTTCCCTCCCTCCCTCCCTCCCTTCTTTCCTCTCTCTCTGTCTCTCCTTCCTTCCTTCCTTCCTTCCTTCTTTGTTTCCTTCTTTTCTTTGATGTTGACTGTGTTCATATGATTGAAGGAGAGCAGAGAAATAAAGGGGATAAAACTTTTGAGGAAGAGAATTAGATTCTTTAAATAAATGCCAAAAATCTACCTTCAATACTTCCCTTTAAAAGATCCCTAGAAGAGTGTTTATAGGGGTCAAGCAAGTTCTTGCTCCCAATGTCAGCAGGATGTGAACTTCCTGTGAGGGCTAAAACCAACCAGCTTAGGACCCTGAAGGGAAGACCTGGTTTTAATGACTCTACGGATAGAAAGTGTGTCCAGGATAACCCCAGAGAAAGTATCAGCTCCAAGATGTGCTTGGTGTACGTCAAGATTCCAAGAGTGAAAGAAGCAGCTAAGTCTGCGAGGCAGGAATGAGTGTTTGTGGAAAGCACACAGACTCTTGGACTCAGCCAAAATAAGATGAAACATGGTGCAGCTCCTCTGGGCAGCCCCAGCCAGGAGTCTTCTCTTGAGAGTCCATGGTGGATGGTGACAAGGGTCCCTCCTGTCCTCCCACCACCATCCAGGGGTCTTGTTCGTCTCCCTGCTGCCTAGGGAACACTCAAGTCTCTTCTTCAATAGCAATTCCCTTTGAAGGAGAGTTCTACACAGATAACATATTTTTCACCAATGTCTGTCCTCATTGTAGATGGGGTTATTAAGCATGTTGTGCCCCCCAAAAAAGAAAAGGCACAGAGAAAATACCTTGTCTGAGACTTCCTTACTCCCACTGTTCATCAAATGGTTTGGTTCTGATACAGGATTTGAAGGCAAATGTATGGGTGGAAAGAGGGATAAAGATTAAAACTTGGCTCATAGCTGGGCATGGTGGCTCATGCCTGTAATCCCAGCACTTTGGGGGGCCAAGGCGGGCAGATCACAAGGTCAAGAGTTCGAGACCAGCCTGGCCAGTATGGTGAAACCCCATCTCTACTGGAAAAAAAAAATATATATATATATATATATACACACACACAAAACTTAGCTGGGCATAGTCCCAGCTACTTGGAAGGCTGAGACAAAAGAATCACTTGAACCCTGGAGGCAGAGGGCAGAGGTTGCAGCGAGCCACGATCGCACCACTACATTCCAGCCTGGGCAACAGAGAAAGACTCCATCTCAAAAAAAAAAAAAAAAAAAAAAAAA
>NW_016805314.1:2718216-2737889 GCF_001698545.2 Rhinopithecus bieti
ATATATATATATATATACACACACACAAAACTTAGCTGGGCATAGTCCCAGCTACTTGGAAGGCTGAGACAAAAGAATCACTTGAACCCTGGAGGCAGAGGGCAGAGGTTGCAGCGAGCCACGATCGCACCACTACATTCCAGCCTGGGCAACAGAGAAAGACTCCATCTCAAAAAAAAAAAAAAAAAAAAAAAAAAACTTGACTCATAACTTTCTATGTATTTTTTTTTTTCCACCTGAACCACTGAACAAGACAATCTGGCCAGAAAAGTCTATGTCAGTAATTTTAGTGTGCCTGGCACACACAGCTCCATGGAGAGAGTCCCTGCTCTGTTGGCACCTCTGAGGCCAGTCAAAACCATTCCACTTCCAGTAGGGAAGACAAGGATGTCTATTATTTTAACCATATAATTGATTCTAATTCATCATTTATCGCTCAGTGACAGATTTCTATATAGTTTATTATCTCTGTAGCAGCACGGGCCCTAAGGGGCCGTCTCCTATTGTTCCACTTTTCCTGGTGCAGCCTCTACCGAGGCAGCTCCCGTTATCTGTCTGATTAAGTTAGGGAGCCTGGTATCTCTGGGTCCCCAGGTAACTGTCAGCATTGCACATCCTCCGACTGCAGGATTAAAGGAGCCTTTTACCCCTCTCCTCCTTGACCTGTCTGTCACAGTTAGTCTTCTTGTCTGCTTATTAATTTGGGACTTTAGGTCCCCAGGACCTGAGAGATAGCTGTCACTCCTGTGCTCTCACCCTCACACATATCTGCACAAGAGTGCCTGCTCCCAAGGCCCTGGGAAGGGAATGGAGGCACAGGATTAGATAGGGCAGCCTTCTGATACCACTGCTTTCTGATTTTCTGGGCTATCAGCCCAGGCCACCAAATATCTCAACAGGTATTCCCTTCCCATGTAGATCTTTCTGTTCTGAGTTGGTGAATCAAATACACTTCCCTCTACTAAGAACACCAGTGAGCTTATGCCCTGTCATTTGTTCCTCCTGGAAATGCTATCCTTTTCATCTGCCTCTGATTGACACATCCCAGACATGACTGGGGACACAACTGGAGAGATAGTGCTGCATCCATGCACATGCCATCCACACCGCAAGGCTGGGGCTCACGTGCTCCCTAGGCAACCGGGAACCAAGCAAGACCTGTGAATGGCAGTGGGAGGACAGCAGGGACCCTCATCACCATCCACCATGGACTCTCAAGAGAAGACTCCTGGCTGGGGCTGCCCAGAGGAGCTGCATCACGTTTCATCTTATTTTGGCTGAGTCCAAGAGCCTGTGTGCTTTCCACAAACACTCATTCCTGCCTCGCAGACTTAGCTGCTTCTTTCACTCTTGGAATCTTGACGTACACCAAGCACATCTTGGAGCTGATACTTTCTCTGGGGTTATCCTGGACACACTTTCTATCCGTAGAGTCATTAAAACCAGGTCTTCCCTTCAGGGTCCCTAAGCTGGTTGCTTTAGCCCTCACAGGAAGTTCACTTCCTGCTAACATTGGGAGCAAGAACTTGCCTGACCCCTAGAAACATTCTTTCTCCTGTCAGATGCCACAAAATTGGGCTTGGCACAATTCTGCCAACTGATTTGAATGTCCTGTGGCTGCCTGCCCATCCTTCAAGGTGCAGTTAAAATATCCAGTCTCCTTGGTGAGCCCTGCTGAGTCCCCCAAGAAACATCCCCAGTCCGTCATTCTGTCATGGTTCCATTCATGATGGAACCCATGACGCCATCATGTGATAATCTACAAATATGTCCTCACATTAGAGTGTGAGTTTGATAGTGTTTGCTGAATATAGCTGAGTGCATTGAGCAGAGTTTGCCCAGTGGCTTACACGTGTAAGTCTACAAGGCAAAGGGGCACTCTCTCCCTGTCTTCTCACTGGGAGGGAGCCTGTGTTTACTTGTTAGCATGGCTACCGTGGGCCTATTCATGCTCCAAACCCCACCCCTGTGAGTTTTTCTGTCTACTCTAAAGGTGTCTTATTTTCTTTAATTAATTTCTTTAGGGTCTCCCAACTTTGTCAGTTTTCATAGATGTTCATAACCAAAAAGGTGAAAAAACAATCCCCAACACCATTCACATTGTGGTTAGGCATAAAAAAGGTATGTTCCAGAGAGAACCCTTCTATGATCTGAATGTTTGTGACCCTCCAAATTTTATATGTGGGAATCTCGACCCCCAAGGTGATGATGTTAGAAGGTGGGGACTCTTGGGAGGTGATTAGGTCATGAGGATGGAGCCCTCATGAATGGGATAGGTGACCTTATTAAAGCGGCCCAAATGAGACACCTCACCCCATCTGCCACATGAGAACAGGGACAAAACGCCACCTATGAGCCAGGAAGTAGGCCCTTGCCAGATACCCAATCTGTTGATGCCTGGAGAGTGGGTTTCCAGCCTCCAGAAGTATGAGAAATAAATTTCTGTTGTAAGCCACCCAGTTTGTGGTATCTTGTTGTAACAACCCAAACCCACTACGACAAACCCTAAGTATACATACAAAAGACCTCCGAAGTCATCTAGCCAAACTCCCTCTCTCCACAGATGAGGAAAGAAAAGGTCAGATGATAGGAAACTGGTGTGATGTCAACTAGCTGCAGGTTGCTGGCAAAGAAAGTCCTATACTTCTTTAAAATGCTATGGGAACAGTGCCTGCTCCCAGTAGTCCTGCCCTATCTAAAGAAGGAATTCAGGGGGCCGGGCGTGGTGGCTCAAGCCTGTAATCCCAGCACTTTGGGAGGCTGAGGCGGGCGAATCACGAGGTCAGGAGATCGAGACCATCCTGGCTAACACAGTGAAACCCCGTCTCTACTAAAAAATACAAAAAACTAGCCGGGCGAGGTGGTAGGCGCCTGTAGTCCCAGCTACTCAGGAGGCTGAGGCAGGAGAATGGCGTGAACCCGGGAGGCGGAGCTTGCAGTGAGCTGAGATCCGGCCACTGCACTCCAGCCCTGGCGACAGAGTGAGACTCCGTATCAAAAAAAAAATAAAATAAAGAAGGAATTCGTGTCTCTAAACCTACTATCATTTCTCTTCCAGATCTCACCCTCCCCAGGTGGTGAGACCCCCTTCTTGCCCCAGCCCCCTCCCTAGCAATGACACCGCTGTTTCCTACAGCAAGTGTAAAGCACACACAGACTCGGTTTAGGGACAGTTAATTTCCAATTCTTTCCAGATGGGTTGGAATAATATCCCCAGGTGGTAAATACATTATTAAGAAGGCAGTTTGGTGTGAAATTGGCTATTAAAATATAGATAAAGTTTAATATATTGAGCTCCTTGTCAGAAAAATCACTTTAGAGGGAGCTTATTATTTGTTTGATATTAAAAGAGTCACAGCTCCGCTCCAAGTGACAAATGGGGGGGAAAATGCCACCAGTAATGAACAAAAGCTTTTTAACATTTAAATTTAGGTTTTTCTTGTAGCTCTGCGTGCTGCCATGAGCATGCCTGTGTGGTGCAGCCAGAGGCGGCCATCAGAAATGTCAGGAACTCAGGCGCCAAGGAGGCTGCCAGCCAGGCTGTACACAGCTTGAGTCTCTCCAAAAGAAAGAGCTACCAGACAGCAAAAAGTAGAACTTCAGGTGGTTCCGTTGGCAACATTGTGGAAAGGCAACAGGGGTCTATCTCAGGGCAGGAAGTGGGAGTTTCTCCCACCTTCTTCCAAAGTATCCCAACCTCTCCCCAAAACGCATCCACCTCAAAGGCAACTTGTTTCAGGAAGCCTGCCTGCACTCAGCCTGCCAGACCTGGAAACCCGCCTTTCCTGTGTAGACAGACCACTGAGCCAAATCTATAAAAAACGAAGCTGACAAGAAAGGAGGGTATCTTAGAACTTCATTTTGTTTTGTTTTGTTTTTTTGTTTTGAGACACAGTCTCGCTCTGTTGGCCAGGTTGGAGTGTGGTGACATGATCTTGGCTCACTGCAACCTCTGCCTCCCAGGTTCAAATAATTCTCCTGCCTCAGCCTCTCGGTTCAGTACAACTTCCACCTCCCAGGTTCAAGCAATTCTCCTGCCTCAGCCTCCCAAGTAGCTGGGATTACAGGCGTGCACCACCACACCCAACCAGTTTTTGTATTTTTGATAGAGACGGGTTTTGCCATGTTGGCCAGGCTGATCTCGAACTCCTGTCCTCAGGCATTCAGCCTGCCTCGGCCTCTCAAAGTGCTGGGATTACAGGTGTGAGCCACCACACTCGTCCTGAAAGTATGTTAGAACTTCTAAGTATTAACCTGTAGTTACAAATGTGCCATACGATACCCTGGACCAAGCCAAGTACTTAGCAGGCAGTGTGCCATGTTTAACAATGTCACCTAGCAAGGTCTCTACTGGAGGAAATCCTTGATGTATAATTGCAGCTGGGTCTATCCTTTCTCACACTGACAAAATCCTCCAGGAAGTATGCAGAGATCTAAAATGGAAGACAAAAGTAATAAGGGAGGCATAGAAACCACAATCTCTTTTCATTTAAACAATAGGCCAATGACCACAATTAGAGAGAGAAAAAAGATGTTCCTGGGAAAAAATAATGATAGGTTGGCTTAATATGGTTTGTCCCTTCCAAATTTCATGTAAAGGTAATCCCCAATGTTGGAGGTGGGTCCTGGTGGGAGGTGTCTGGCTCATGGGGGTGGGTCCTTCATGAATGATTTGGTGCCATCCTCACAGTAATGAGTGAGTCCTTGCTGTATGGCTTCATGTAAGATCCAGTTGTTTAACACAGTATGGCACCTCTCCTGCCTCCTTTCTTGCTCTCTCTTGCCATGTGATACACTGCGTCCCCTTTGTCTTCCGCCATGAGTAACATCTCCCTGAAGCCCCACTAGAAGACAGCAGATGTGGGCACCATGCTTCCTGCACAGTCTGCAGAACCGTGAGTTAATTACACCTCTTTTCAATGTACCCAGTCTCAGGTATTCCTTAATAACAATGCAAACTGACTGACACTTGGTTGGACAGGGGTCTTTAAAAAGAAATAATAAAGATAACTAATTACTATGTTCAACAGGGTTGGAGTCCCTATTTCAAATGTTTACTACCCACACGCCTACATGCATAGGTCCACACATTTGCACATGTGCACACACACAGAAACACCAACGCATGGCCCCTTCCTTCCTAAGAGTAAACCTTTAGAACAAGAGAAGTGGTCTCTGGTTTTTAAGCTAAACTGATAGAAGGAATCTCAGCAAATGATGAAGAAGGCTATGTTTTTCACCTGGATGCTACCACGGGTGACTTAAGCATTGGTCTTTCCCTAGCACCATGGCCATTGGTTGTAATAGAACCATAGCCACAGTCCAGGCCAAGCCTTTCTTGCTAGCCAAAGCCCAGCCAATAACTGACTGTTTTCTTACCACTTGGAAAGTGGAAGAGTGATCATGTCACATATTCAGTGGGAGCAATGAAGAATAAGTGGGGAAGGCCATCTGGAGCACCAGCCTTCCCAGTGTACTTCAGTCAAACATTGCCCAAAGTGGAGACCAGTGAAGGAACTGGAATGAAAACCCAAAGGCCTATAGATTGCCTCAACCTCAGATCACTCAAGTATTGACCCCTCTCTCTCAGCGGAACTCTAGGTGCACCCATGATAATTGTGCAGCAATGGCTAAGAGGGATGTGCTTGACAAAATCCTCATGATCTGGCAAGCGTATTTATAGTGAGTGCTGTTGCTTCAATACAGAGCTGCTATTGCAATAAGTGCCTTTGTAGCTATGAGTAATAACTGTCATCTTTTAAGTGACAAGTGGCTGGAATTGTAACTTAACTTTTGACAAACAGAAAGAGAGAAAACAAACACAAGTGGTTTGAAAGTGATACAGTAAATAGGTCAGATGGTTAGACTGGAATTGACTCTCTTGAGATCTAGACAGGAGTTAAAATAAAATCATATAAAACAAAAGCCCTTTGCTTTTGAAAGAAGAATTCTTGGGGCCAGGAATGGATCTAGGCACTTTCACTTAACTTATTCCTTTGAATGTTCACTCAGCCTCACAAACTTTGATGGCTAAGGAAAGTTCCACAGGGTCAGGTCACCAGTCAGCTTTTCAGAGCTGCTGAGGTGCAAGACTAGACTTTCATTCCCGGTCTGTATAGATGGAAAGCACCTTGCTCAGTCCTTGCTGATTAGACAGGCGAGAATGCCTTTTCAGTTCTGCATCTGTGTATTCATAAAGATCTGTGTTTGAATCCTGTCTCACCTCTTCCATCCATGTCACCCTGAGTAAGCCTCTTAACCCTTTCTACCGAGGGGTTCTTGCTGTCTTTATCGATCAGATGAGGAGGAGGATGTTAGTTCTGTGTGCCCATAGGGGTAGAATGAGGATTAATAAATACAATGATGGATATAAAAGTTCTCAGTAAGTTCTAAAATGGTACTGAAATATAAGACATAATTGTAAGGCTATTCTTCACCTTTAAGTGGAATCTTTTCTATAGATAATACATGTGTGGGTGGGAATGTATATGAGGAGAAAGAGAGGAGGGAAGGAGAAGTAGAAGAGAAGGAGGAAAGAGAAGAAGGACAAAGAGAGAGGGAGGGAGGGGGAAAGAGAGGAGAGATTGGTCATAGGTTGTTTCATCAGTTGACCAATCCAATAAGAACTTTTACTCAACTTTGCACAGTGCTGGGCAGTTTGGAGACCTTAGCACCGCTTGACCTCATTTGAACTTTAGAACAACCCCATGAATTGTAGTTCTTCTCTTTTTCATATCAGTGGGGGGGAAAATGCAAGCTAGAAGTCAGAGTGACTTTTCTAATATATCATAAAATCTTAAATCCAATTTCTTCATTCATCTGTAAATAGTAGCATATGCCAGATATTGAAAAGAAAAATACAGTGGAAAACTTGAAGATTTAATTCATTACGTGAATTTTTATTTAAATTGAGATAATGTCCTCAATGGTATTGTATGAGCTTCCTGTGGCTGAGTAACAGACTTCCACAAACGCGGCGGCTGAAAGCAATAGGAATTTAGTCTCTCACGGTTTGGAGACCAGAAGTCTGAATTCAGCATCACTGAGCCCATATCAAGTGCCTTCCTACTCCTTCCTAAGGCTCCAGGGAAGCCTTTCTTTGCCTCTTCCAGCTCCTACTGGCTGCCCCACCCCCTTCACTTGTGGCCACATCTCTCCAGCCTTCCAAATCAGCACCTTCAAATCTCTCTCTGCTGTCTTCATCTGTGCTGTAAAATCTCTCTTGGACTCCCGCTTGTAAGGAACAAGTGACTGTATTTAGGGCCCACTCAGATAATCCAGGATGATCTCCTCATTTCAATTTCCTTCATTTAATCAATCTGTGAAGACCTTTTTTTGTTATAAACATTCACAGGTTCCAGGAATTAGGAGTTGGATATTGGCTGGGGAGTACTTTTCAGATGACCGCAGTATTCTATTGTTTTGTGGAACATACTAAAAAAACAAACAAACAAAGTGCCTGGCATTCTATTGCTTCTAGTAATGAATTAAAGTCCCTACTTCTCGAATATCTGACTTCCTGGAGGCCACGGAATAGACTGAATTCTGAGCAATGGATTACCCGGAGTGTTCTTTGTGCTGGGCCCAACACACAATTTCTCCAAACAGCGGATAAATGAATAACGCAGAGCCTTGCCATCCACCGTGGGTCCCCGATCCCTTCTGACAGTTGTCAGAATCCCCCCCAATCCCAGGGGGCCTTTTGGTTACACAGGCTGGCAGCATCCAGCACACTGTCCCGTGGGCAGCAGATCCCTCGAGAAATCCTTGCACCCCAAGGAAGCGGCACACGTCTCTCACCGCGCTGGAGTCAGGCAGAAATGCCAGCTGGGAAGGAGGAGGCAAAGAGGCAAAGAGCAGGGGCTGGCAGCTGTGTTCTAGCTTCGAAGGAAGTTGGACACCTACGCATCTCAAAAGCCAGAGCAGGCAGCCCAGAGAGGGGTCTCGCTCCTCTGCCGTCTCATCTGAGGCCTCCTCCATCTGCCTTGCCTGAGAGCCACTTTCCATTGCCAGTGCCCCTGGGGACGTAACTGTCTCCTTAGAGGTTGCCAGAGGAAAACAGGTGTGATTCTGCTGTAGCTCTGACTTATTTAATTTTTATTTTATTTTGTGGGTTCTTTGGGTTCCTGCGGTGTTGATGTTTTATTAATGGTTCCACTGTCTCTTCAGAGGCAGTTGGAATCCTGTCTATCATCTGGCAATTGACAGCCAAGTCCTAGCAAGGCAGAACGTGGAGGCTGAGGTGTGCTTGGTGGCGGGGACACAGGGGCCAGTCTGAAGATGTCCTCTGCAGGTGACCGAGGTCGGCCTTGACCATGCACCTCCTAGCCATTCTGATAGTGTCTGCCAATGCCCACCCGCTGCTCCACATGAAGGGTCTGCTCTCCTCTGATCCAGTTGCTGCCCCCACTGCTAACAGCTGCTCGGGAGGCCAGCTGGTCAGAGACCATGCCCTCACTCTGCTTCAGGGCTTGCCTTGGTGCTAGCTGACTTTAGCTGTCTACTGAGAAGGTCCACACCAGACGCGTGGATGGATGCAGGCTCAGAAGAGAGGTCACACCGCCTTCCTTCAACTGCCCTCTGTCTAACCTGCCCCTCTCCGTCTTTGGGAGTTGGTTCAAACACCATCCCCCAGACAGAAATCAATGAGCCGTGATATCTAGGTCCACTCTATCCCTCACTAGCTATTGTGGACTTCTCCAATGCCCACCCTTTCCCTCCACTGCACCGAGCTAGTCGACATCATGGTCCTTCCCACCTGGACTCCTGCACTCTTACTCCTCCCGTCCTTCCTTTCTCAGTGTTGGTGGCAGCCGTGAAAGCCTGGGAAGCTTCCATGAATGCCACACCCTTGCTTGGACTCTTTCGTGGCTTCCCACTAAGTTTAGAATGAAATCCAAACTTAGAATGAAATCTCTGCCTGCTGCCGCACCTCTGACTCTCCACCCAATCTCTCTAGCCCCGGTTTTCAGCTATATCCCCACTGCCAACCACAGCTCCTGGGGAGAGACGATTTTAAAAGATTGATTGTGGAACAAGTGCATGCATGAATCAATAGCCAGAATGAATGAATGAATGGCTAGATCCATTCCACTACATTGCTTGGAAGTAGCATGACAGTAAATGTGATGCAGACACATACTGCCAATACCATTTCTGAGATATCTGTCTACATTAATGCTTTTTTGCCCTAGCACCATGTTCTCCGTTTCTACCGCTGCTACTCCACAGCTTTTGGGTACTAGTTTTTCCCTGTGGGGAGGTAGGGCAGGTCATATTTGGTAGGGTGAGTGCAGCTTATCTCCTCTGCATTTCCATGGATAAGACATATTTTTGAAAAATATTTTAATATAACCCTTTCCTTAGGGACTATAGATGTGTTCTTAACCTTCACACCACCCTTTCTGATGGCTCAGCCATCTAAGAAAAAAAAAAAAACTATGTATGGATACTTATCAATATATTAAATGCATCTAATCCAGATTTTCTTATCTTTACTGTGAATTCTATCTTTTTTAAAAGCTTTTCTTTCTTTTTAAAAATTGAATCACATTGTTTTATGAACTCCTTCAATTAGGAGATGGGGAAAGGGGCTACTGTTTGCTGCCTAGGATCTATTTTTAATTTGCCCTTAATTGTAGAATCCTGAAATTTCCAAGCACCCTTTAGGTTAGCTGTGGCCCTCAGACTAAATTTAGGCTCATAGATGTGTGCAGCTTCCAGGACAAGTTCTAAAAGGGAGGATGTCTCTTTTCCTTGCCCTTCTCTTTTCCTTCAGAGTGGAGTGTGGCCTTTGCAGGGAGAGCCATCCTAAGAGCGACTGGGAATGGAGTGTGCTCAGAACAGTGAGACCTGGGTTTCTGGCATGGGGTCATGTGAGACAGCCAGGTGGGAGGAGATCCCTGGGGAAGCTCCAACCAGCCTGCCTACTGAGGGGGAGCCTTGGGAAGTTCGTGCCATCTGTAGTAGGGAGGAGCCTGGCCCCTCCTCTTCCTGTGTGGAACCTGGGATTCAAGCTGCCGGTGGGAAGCACTCTAGCAGGGACTCTGGCCTAGTGAGAGAGAGTCCCTGTTTCCCCCTTTTCTTACTTTTCACCCAATAAAACCCTTATCTTACTCACCATTCAAATTGTATGCAAGCCTGAATTTTCTTGGCTGCGGGACAAAGAAACCCATCTTTAACTGAACTAAAGAAAAGTCCCGTGACAACTGGAAGACCTGAGGCTTCTGACTGAGGCCTCTGATAAGTAAGTTCTTTAAAGGATCAAGAAAGAAAGTTTTATCATAACTTGTTTTCCAATTACCCAATTGTAACTAATAACTCAGAAACTTTGCACAAGTTTTGCTATAGGGTGTGTTGAAAGTCGAAAGTTGCTGGCCGAACTATGCCCCACTGGCCAGAACTATGTGAAACTCACACCATCTGGAAGGTGGTCAGTGCCCTTCCCTGGTCCCACATGTCTGCCACTTCCACTTTTTCTGCTAGAATTGTTCCAGCACCTTTCTGCACTGTGAGGTGTGAACGCCTAGACACTGGCCTGACAACACCTGCCCCATGCACACTGCAGGTCCTGCCTTCCACCCTAGCAGGAGCAGTGACCCCAGGGTAACTGGGCATGAAGTGCTGGCCAGGAAGATTATGTCAGAATGCAGTAGGCTCATGCATATACCTGCCATGGGGCCACCTGGGCTGGTGTAGTGCTTGTGGCATAAGCAGGGGGCCTGTCTAATAATTGTCTGCAAAATACCTGAACTGTTAATCCTTCACCCTCTAAAGCAATCACATTCACTTAATTTAAAACAGGAGAGGGGAAAGGCATGAGAAGAAAAGTCCTTTTCTTTCCAGACTTTGAGACCAGATGTCAAACCACTTTAAGAGGAGACATCCCCGAAAGCATTACATTCCCCAAACTTATTGGGCAGCCCTACAGGTACCTGCCCACAGATTGTGGCCTTGGGGACTTGGTCCCACACAGCACAGTACAATCTATTTTAGAGTTTGTTGCCCCCACCCTCCATTTATTTTAGCAATTCGTGGCTATATTCAAAATAACTGAGCTATTTATGCTGCTGCAGGATACAGCTCCATCTGTAAATGACCTCAGCAGAACTCTGGATTGATTTAACCTCCCTTATCTGTGTGATTAGCTCAGCCACAGAGCAGATACTTGGTGCTTATCGCCCCATTAAAGAGTCAAAGAATGCTGTTACCAGTTTTTTATCTCCAAAATACACACAAAGCCCTGCTGATTATTCTATTAATTTGTTAATGAACCTGTCCTTAGACAGAATCTCTGTTCCTTTGGAAGGCAGGGTGGGGAACTGAGCATTCAAATGTGTTTGAGCCTTCAGAGGTAAAACCTGAAACTCTAGAATTGCTTGCAGGAGCTGGGATGCACATGCTCATTTTTATTTTGCGATTTTATTCTCTTTCAGTCTTTTTTTTTTTTTTTTGAGACAGAGTCTCGCTCTGTCGCCCAGGCTGGAGTGCAGTGGTGCGATCTCGACTCACTGCAAGCTCCGCCTCCCGGGTTCTCGCCGTTCTCCTGCCTCAGCCTCCTGAGTAGCTGGGACTACAGGTGCCCGCCACCTCGCCTGGCTAGTTTTTTTGTGTGCTTCTTTAGTAGAGACGGGGTTTCACCGTGTTAGCCAGGATGGTCTCGATCTCCTGACCTCGTGATCCGCCCGCCTTGGCCTCTCAAAGTGCTGGGATTACAGGCGTGAGCCACCGTGCCCGGCCTCTCTTTCAGTCTTTTATTGAAATAATAGGCACACAAAGAGACGAAGAAATTAGGCCAGAAAAAGTTCAATGTCTGATGGAAGCAGACCCAGGCCCACACAGACTGGTGCAAAGATGCAGGCATAGACACTTTGAATAGTTAGCACATACAGCCTGGCTTCCAGAGACCAGATCACTCAGCTCTTTGCAGTTGATACACAGATGGTAATTTTAGAACACAAGATGGTGGGGAAAATGGTTTACGGTTTTCTTGGATCTGTTGTCCTGTATTTCAGGTCCATTGTGCATTTATGTTTTATATATTCACAGACATGCCAAGAATTCCATGAGGACAGGCACACGTCTGCATATGCTTCAAGTGCACTGCAGGTGCTGTGTCAATAGAGCTGTCTCATCGTTGGAATCTTGTAGTGTAGCTACTTGCGTTGGAAGCTCTCAGATTCTCCCAGGTTTTCACCTTCTACTATGGGTCTTCAGTTTTCCAAGCCTCTTGGGCAGAAAGACATCTTTAAAATAGCATCAGTGACCAAGAATCTTTGGGTCATTCCATTGGCTACAGAATTAAGCTCAGACCCTACACTGGGTTAGCCACTTGTGACGTAGTGGAGCAAGAAAGTGGGTGAATCATAGAGAGCTGACAATCGATTGAGGTGCCTCACTACTGTCTGGTAAACAACTAAAATGAAAATGAGAAAGAGATGTGAAAGGAAATTTATTCCTTCAAAATCAGAGCACAATTTCAGAAGACAGCCAAGACGCTCAGAAGGTCCTTTTCTGATTTTTTTTTTCTCTGATGTGGTGGATGCCATGATGCGGTTCCCAGATTCCCCTTGGGGAAAGGAGCACATATTTCTCCAGCTGCCAGGAATATTAGCTGTGGAAGGCTCCCAGCTGAGCCTCTCTCTGGGAACTGCCCTCAGTGGACAAAAGCTGCCTCATTCGAGGTCACTCCACTTTACAGGGACAGCCCACTTCCAGGACTATGGCTATATGGCAGTGGAAAGATCTGTCATCCTCCCTTTGTTTGGTGGCAACTTTGAAGGTCATTACTGCACCAGAATCTCCACAGGACTGACTGAGGCCTCTGATATAACTGCAACAATGTCCACCATTACTTTCAGCAAGTTCTGATCCCCTTCCCGTTCATTA
Source organism: Rhinopithecus bieti (assembly GCF_001698545.2). Taxonomy (NCBI): domain Eukaryota; kingdom Metazoa; phylum Chordata; class Mammalia; order Primates; family Cercopithecidae; genus Rhinopithecus; species Rhinopithecus bieti. The sequence goes on from NW_016805314.1 coordinate 2,731,105, forward strand.
GGTGTTCTTCCTGACAGTACTCCCTGATGCACATTCTGCACAAAAGTCTCCATCTCAGAGTCAATTTTCATGGAACCCAACCTAATACATCTGGTCATTTGAATGATCTGCACGTAAACACACCCAATTAAGGAGTCACAGCCAGAAGACTGAGCAAATTTCTACGTTACTGAGGAAATCAGCATGGACATGGATTGACATGAATTAATCTCTATTTGACATCGGTTTCAAAAGTTTTGATTACTTAAACATATTTGCTCTTCTGGATTACGTAAGTCTACACGTATGGAGAGGTTTAGTGGGATTGAATGCATTCTTAAATTCTATTTAACAGAGAACAATGATTTAGATTGGATTTATTCACCCTTTATCCTTTCAAGAAACATATACATTGTCTCTACCATATGTAGATACAGTCCCTGATCTCAGAGAACTTCAAGTGTTGCAAGAAAACGGACATAAATACTTGCTTGTTAAAATGCAATGGTACATATTTGGAAGAGTTGGCTAAGGTAACAAAACAATAGAATCTAGAATAAAAAAGATGTTCACAGTCTGTTCAAATATAACAACGAGTTGATATTTCCAGGAACATATTAAGGAAGTCTGGCACTTTGGTTCCTAAAATCAACTGTACTGATACAAGATTGATCGAAAGTTCAAAGAACCCAGGCAATTTAATTCAGTAGCCATATAGTATTCAGACCAAGTGACGCATTAGTCCACTCTATACTGTACAAGTTGGACAGTATAAAGCAGCAGTCCCCAGTCTTTCTGGCATGAGGTACTGGTTTCATGGAAGACAACTTTGCTATGAATGGGGTGGGTGTGGGGAATGAAATCGTACCACCTCAGATCATCAGGCATTAGTTAGATTTTCATAAGGAGCACAGCCTAGATCCCCCACATGCGTAATTCACTGTAAGCTTTGTGCTCCTATAAGAATCTAATGCCACAGTGGGTCTCAGGCAGTAATGCTCACTGCTGGTCACTCACCTTCTGCTGTGCGACCCAGTTCCTAACAAGGCATGGACTGAAACTGGTCCACAGCCCAGAGGTTGGGGACCCCTGGGATGTCTACTGTCTTCAGTTCTAGATACCATTAGAAAGCATTCAGAGGAGAATGCCCAGAATGGTAAGAGGTCAGAAATTTAGTTATTTGAGGAACCCTTGAAAGTTTCAACTCCCCCTAGCCCCTTTTCATATCCAGCAACACAACCAAAGAGTTTCCCACAGCCGAGCTCTTCTTGTGATGCCTTTGCATTTTGAATCCCCACTGTCCTGTCCACTCTTCAAGGAACAGCTTGGAAGTCTCCTCCATAGTGAGCCCAACTCTCCACTGGGGAGTTGGCTTCTCCGGGAGCAGTTTGCTCACACCTCTGTCCCAGCTCCCGCCCTTCTTTCTGCTCTTGCTGTGGCAGTCTACAAGAGGGCTGCCAGGGATCAGAGCTTTGTCATTCCAGCATCTAGCAGAATGTTTGCTATACGGAAAGTGTTTGACATTATTTGATAAATGGATAATTTGTGAATAAATGGGTTAACAAATGAATGTGCAAATCCTAAATGCAAGAGGAGGCAGCTTGGAAGTGAGAACACTTGTAAGAGGTGGAAGAGTCTTCAAATATTTAAAGCATTATTAAAGTATTCTTATTTAAAGCATTATTAAAGTATTCATGTAACACAATAAAGAAATACAGTCTGGATCATAGCTTTATGGAGTGAATCTGTAATTAACTTAATAACTGTGACCAAAAGTTTTTGATTAATGAATTAGTGGCGATATGGAAGGAAGTGATAACTTTAAGATTCTATCTTTAGCCTTATCCTTTTTAATATTTCTATCAATGTGTTGAATACAGATATAAAAAGCATAATTATCAAAATGTAGGGATGATATGAAGCCAAGTGAAACAGTAAATAAATTGGAAGATTAAAAGCAGGATGCAAAAATATCTCAAGAAGCTAGAATTATGAGCCAGTCTTGCCAAGTTGATATTCAAGGGAGAAAAATAAAAAGCCAAGTCACCAAATCCTGAAATAACTGTAAAATAGAAGATGAGGAACATGAAGTTTAACTCCAGCATTTGTAACAATCAACAGGGAATTTAGTTGTGTGTCAGTTCGTAATAAGTTCAAATAATCAAACAGCTTGAAACAAAGTTAACCCAAACTTAGGAAACATAATTGGTAGTACAGTATCTGGAATTTTTTTAGAAAGATGTAGGTAAACTGTTGCAAGTTGTGTTCAGAGCACTACAAGCAAGCCCTGCAAGAGTTCTTAAAACTGTGTTATTTAAGAAAATAAGAATCTGGCAGGGTAAACATGGAGACAAGAATATTCAGCAGAGACCTTGTCTATGGCTGAATCAAGCAGAGCTGAAAAATTTTCATCAAGCACATGGGATCAGGTTCTTTCTATGGAGTCTAAGTGGTAGCATGATGTTTGGGAGCAGCAGATACAGAGGACCTTCTTCAACTTCCACAGAAGAAGAAATTCTTAGTCACAGCTATGCAAAATAGTGAGCATCAGTGTGAGAGAAGTGAGCCCCATGATCCCTGGTTACTGCAGGTGTTGAGGCTGCAACCTTGAATAATACCCATGGGGAACCCTCTGGTGTAGATTCATGTATTGCATAGATAATTGGAGTCAATGACCTTTTAGGTTCCCAAGATTCCATGATTTTACCCAAAGTTGACAGCTATAAAACTCCAGAAGGCAGGACTATACTCAATTTAAGGAAAAACTTTCTAAAATTAAAGTTATTTAAAAACTGAATTAATAGTGATTTCTCTTTTTTTTTCCCAGGTATATTGTTTTAATAGTGATCCTTGTATTTGTTAGGAAGCTAGAGTCAATTATCTTTACAGTCACTTCAACATTCAAGATTATGGGGTAAAAAGCAGGAAGACAGGCAGTCAGGAGCCACTGGCTACAGTCCAAGCTCTGATGGAAGTCGGCAAGTCATTTAACCACACCTAGCCCAGTGTGCTTATCTGCAAATGGGGCTAACATTACCTCTTCTGCATGTTTCGTAAAATGGTTGAAAAGTCAAATAAAATAGCATGCATTGAAAGGCTCTAGAAAAGTTGACTAAGTATACTAGAAGATTAATGTGTTCTCGGCATGATTGCTAGTACCGCCATTACAATGTAGGTCAAAAACAGCCACAGACAGACAGTTTGTAAACAAATAAATATAGCTGTGTTCTATTATAGCCTTATTTACAAAACAAATGGCTGGCTGGCTGTGTTGGGTTCATGAGCTATTGTTTGCTGACTCTTGGTCTAAAAAAATGGTTCTCTACTGAGGACAATTTTACTCAACAGGGAACATTAGGCAATGCCTGAAGATATATTTTGTTGTCACAACTTGCGGAAGGGGCAAGGTTTTATTTTGTTGACATTTAGGGGTTTGAGGTTAGGGATGATGTTAAACATCCCATAATACACAGGACAGCCTTCCTCAACAAAGAATCATCTGGACCAAATTGTCAGTAGTGTCAAGGTTGGGAAAACCTGGCATAGACAAAGAAAATTATTATTTGTGCTTATCCAAGGTCCTTAGCAACGAATTCAACCTCCTGTTGGCTTTTTGAGTGCAAACTACAGAACTCTAGAAGATTTGGTTTGGAAGCACTTGGAAAACGAAGAGGGGGAATGCGAATCTCTCTGTTAATTCACATCAACTGTAAAACAACTCAACACACCTTCCTCAAAGAAGTTTATTTTCTTTAATAATGGTGTTGCACATGACAGAAACTCAACTCATAGTTTAGATTAGATTAAAAGCAAAAGTAAATTGAGATATTTTCTAATGCTAAAAAAAAACTCGGTCTTGGCCAGACACAGTGGCTCACACCTGTAATCCCAGCATTTTGGGAGGCCAAGTCGGGTGGATCACCTGAAGTCGGGAGTTCAAGAGCAGCCTGACATGGAGAAACCTCATCTCTACCAAAAATACAAAATTAGCCAGGCGTGGTGGCACATGCCTGTAATCCCAGCTACTCAGGAGGCTGAGGCAGGAGAATCACTTGAACCAGGGAGGTGAAGGTTGCGGTGAGTTGAGATCATGCCATTGCACTCCAGCCTAGGCAACAAGAGCGAAACTCCGTCTCAAAAAAAAAAACAAAACAAAAAAAATCGGCCTGTACTTGGACTTTCCCACAGCATCCTGGATATTTCCAGCATTCTGCTCAGACTTTCAGTGGCTCCCTTCCCAAAGGACTTTGCATGTCTAAACTTGTCTGGCACTTCTCATGGGACTTGGCACCAGAGTTATTTAATCTACCCCCTCATTCTGCAACAAGAAAACAAGGAGAGGTTATGTAACTGATTCTTGGTCACTTGATCATGTAGTGGTAGAACTCATACTAAGATCATTTTTCCTGGTGAAGCGCTCTGAATTTCGCAGCACCATGTGGGCTCTGCTTTACAGAGAAAAAGGCAGTTCATTTTTTCCAGGTAAAACCTCTCTTGGATTAAAAAACACAAGAATATTTTCTTTTTTATAACCTACGTCACTTTTTGGTTGGTGTACAATATTTCAAAAATGAAATGTTTAAAATAATGCAATGAATTCAGAAAGACTAGTTCGAACGATGCACATATCCAATTTATGCCAGCCCTACCATACGGCCAAATTTTATTAAATGAAACTCAGTACCGCATATCATATTTAAGTATTCTTACAAAGGTTTATTTAAACATTTTCTTTGAAGATGAAGTATTTAAGGATGATAAAGATAATTACTCATCGTAAGCATAATGGTCCACTTGACAGAAGAAATTAAATGTAAGGATAACTTTTAATAAAAATTAAGCATTAGAAACCTCTCTACTACCACTCTGGTTTGTAATGTATTTTTAGGGAGATGGTCAAAAGTGCCACTCATTCTACTGCCTCGTAACACCACACTCAACAGTGTATAGTCAGGTTCTTCTGCATTACTTAGGACAGAAAGTGAAGGAGAGCCCTGTATCCCACTGGATCCTCAAGGTGGGATTTATTTGTACCTGCTGCAGGTGATGAATTGGTCTAGGGCCAGCGTCAGAGAAGCACAGTGCTATAATCAATTCCAATTCTCACCTATTAGGCTGGGTAAGAGACCAAAATTTGCCACCTCAGAATATGAAGAATTGTTGAGCTGAAGACAATTAAGAGGAAGGAGATGCAGGACAGCTCTGTGCCCTCCCTCTATTTGCCTAAAAGTAGGACATAGATTTACAAAGACAAAAGGAACCCTGCTCCTCCTCCCACCACCACCATTAGGAAGAATGAAGGTTAACCACTCAAGACAACTTTACATTCTTATCTACTGGAGATGATACCAGAGAAATCTACATGAACAAGCTTTACTAACTGGCCTTTATCTGCCAGTTATTTGCCTGCCCACAGATTGTTGCCCCTAGAGAATCAAAGTCCTTTTCCATTATCTTGTCACTTCTCTAGAAATTAAGTGTTCTTGAAGATGCTATATAAGCTGGAATTCAAAAGCCACCTCTTGGACAACTGCTCATTCCCTAAGTGGCTCTCGTGTGTATATGAAATACACATGTTGTTAAGCTGCTGGGTTTCTTTTTTCTTGTTAGTCTGTCTTTTGTTATAAGGATCTGTTTCAACTAAGAACCTATGAGGATTGAAGAAAAAAATTGTTATTCTCTCCTACGGCTGCAAGATATTCTGTGCCTGCTGCTTCTCTATCTCGAGATGATGTTTCCACTACAGGCTCCTTCCCCATGAAGGAAGGGCAGGGCAGCACGAAAGGCCTCACAGCTCACTCAAGTATCACTAGCCATCTGTCAACAGAGTCCAGAGGCTGTGGCCCAGACTGTATGTCCATGCAGGAGACAGTCCTTTGCCTTCATTCAGTGATGCATTCAATGTCCTGTGACGGTGAGGTACAGGCTCTGCTCTGTCCTGGGGAGACAAGCTGGAAGCTTGCATTTGCATGAGAACAACATGTGGCCCAGCAGGAGAGAGAAAGAAGTACACAGTTTTAATCTGAACACTGAACACAAATATTTCTCAGGCCAGATATTTTGAACATTGGTCAGAGCCAGTTTATCTAAGTCTCAAGCCCTCCCTCTCTTCTCCAACCCACATCTACTGTCCTAGTATTGGTGCCATATTTTCTATTAAGAGAACTCTTGCATAATTCTCCCAAATTCCCACAGACAGAAGAATAGAGGAATGAAGAAAATTATCAGTGTGTGCCCTCAATGGAATAATGTACAGCAATCAAAATGGATGAAATGCATCTACAGGCAACTCATAGGATTACAGTTAGCAAATGCAGTTACAAATACAAAAGAGTAAAAACAGCATAATGTTCTCTTCTAAATTAAAAAAAAGAAACCTAAACAATATACAGGTAATAAATTTACATAGATCTGACAATACCAGATAGATAGGCAGGTTGGAAAATAGATTGATTGATAGAGTGATAGATCAATTGATCAACAGATAAGGGATAAAAGCGGGAGGACACACACCAGTCGATGTAAATTATCAGTGTTTTGGCTTCTGTGTTGGGTAGAGTGTTAGAAACCACGCATTGTATTATGAAGAAAGAAAGGAAGAAAAGAAGGAGGGGAGGGAGGGATGAGGGAAGGAAGGAAGGAAGGAGGGAGGGAAGGAGGGAGGGAGGGAAGGAGGGAGGGAAGGAGGGAAGGAAGGAAGGAGGGAGTAAAGGAAGGAAGGAAGGAAGGAAGGAAGGAAGGAAGGAGGAAGAAAGGGAGGGAAGGAAGGAAGGAAGGAAGGAAGAAAGGAAGGAAGGAAGGAAGGA
>NW_016805314.1:2738447-2810985 GCF_001698545.2 Rhinopithecus bieti
GGAAGGAAGGAAGGAGGGAGTGAAGAAAGGAAGGAAGGAAGGAGGGAGGGAGGGAGGGAAGGAAGGAAGGAAGGAGGGAGTGAAGAAAGGAAGGAAGGAAGGAAGGAAGGAGTGAAGAAAGGAAGGAAGAAAGGAAGGGAGGGAGGGAGGGAGGGAGGGAGGGAAGGAAGGAAGGAGGGAGTGAAGAAAGGAAGGAAGGTAGAAAGGAAGGAGGGAGGGAAGGAGGGAAGGAAGGAAGGAGTGAAGAAAGGAAGGAAGGTAGGAAGGAAGGAGGGAGTGAAGGAAGGAAGGAAGGTAGGAAGGAAGGAAGGAAAGAAAGTCATTGCACATAACAGTCCTGAGAATGTGACATGAACCCATAATTATACTTAATCCAGTTCTGTGTGCCTGAAGGCCAAGTAGAAAAACAAATGTGACTAGTCACACTCCTGCTTACCGACGCCTAGGACTCACTATCACAAAAGCAAGATATTGCCCAATTTTTTTGGCATGGAGTGAAAAATCCTTCCACATACTGACTGTCGCCTGACTTTCCAAAATCATCTCTGGTCACCGTTCATGTACTACAAGCTCCAGCTGCAACTGATCTTGGCTCCTCTTCCCCACTTGTGACAAACACCCCCAGATCACTCTGTCCTTGCTCCTGCTGTTTCCTCCTATAATATCATCCCCATCCCTAACAAATCCTGTGCCTCCTCCAAGACCCAGCCCACCCATCACTCTCTCAGAGACAGCTTTGCTGAGCTCCCTTCACCCCCAGCATAGTAAGCAAGAATGAACCCTTTTCCATATCCAAGGCTCCTGGTGCCAATTCCTTTAACAAATACTTATATATTAATTGGCTGTACATCCTCAGCCTCTCTTGTATTGTGAGATGATCCTAAAGGACAGGGCTCTATTTTCTTCATTTGGTATTTCTGAAGTGTAGTCACTTTCTATCGCTGTGTAAGAAATTACCAAAAATGTAGTGCTTAGAACAGTTTATTAACTCAAAGTGTGTGGGTCAGAAGCCCTGTGGGCTTGGCTAGGTCCTCTGTTTTGGGCCTCACAAGGTTGAAGTCAAGGGGTCAAACGGCCTGGACTCCTATTTGGGGGCCCTGCAGAGGATCTGCTTCCAACTTTCTTAAGCTCGTTGATTGAACTCAGTTCCTTGGAGTTGTGGGACTGAAGTCCTTGATTCCTTGATGGCTATTGACCATGGGCTGCTCATGGACATTCCTTGATATGGGCTCCCTTCATCTTCAAAGTCAGCAAAGGCCTGTCAATTCCTCCTGGTGCTTCGACTCTCTTTGATGTCCCTTTCTGTCATCAGCTGGAGAAAGTTTCTTGCTTTTAAGGGATCCTATGATGACACTGGGCCCACTTGGATAATCCAGGATGTTCGTCCTATTTCAAGGTCAACTGTGCATTAGAACATAATATAATCAAAGAGCGATATCTCATTATATTCACAGGTACCTGGAGTTAGGATGTGACATCTTTAGAAGGCCATTTTAGAAACTTTGCCTGCTGTATTCAGTGTGTACCACAGTTAATGAAAAGGAGAGAGAGAAGGGATGCTTCCACAGCTTATTTCAGTACTTTCCACTGGTCCCACATGTGCACACAAACATCCTCACAGGCAACCACAGACATACAACATCCTGGGAATTCAGGCCCACTCTGCTCCTTTATAATGAGGCCTATGTTCTTGGTCCAAAGAGATATTGGAAAAATGTCCTCAGAAAAGACTAGGCCCAACTTCAGGTCTAATACATCAGAATCTTTGAGGATGATGCTCTGAAATATGTGTTTTTAACAAGCTGTAACTTTGCTCAGGCTGTGAACTGGATGGTTTAAGCAATAAACATTGATTTTCCACAGTTCTGGAGGCTGGAATTCCAAGACCAAGGTGCCTGCAGGGTTGGATTCTTGGTAGGGGCTCTCTTCTTGGCTTACAGATAGCCATCATCCTTCTGTGTCCTCACTTGGCAGAAAGAAGACATTAACTGATTTTCTGCCTCTTCTTTGATGAGGGAACTAATCCCACTTGTGAGAACTCTGCCCTTATAACCTAATCACCTCCCTAAAGGCTCTTCTAACATCATCACACCTGGACTAGGGGTTCAACATGTGATATTTGGGGGAACACAGTCAGTCCGTACCAGGCTCCCTAGGTAATTCTTAGTTAATTTAATGTTTGAGAACCACCTTCGGGACCTCTTTCTTCTTTTTTTTTATTTGAATGAAGTCGCTCTCTGTCACCCAGGCTGAAGTGCAATAGTGCAATCTTGGCTCACCCCAACCTCTGCCTCCTGGGTTCAAGCAATTCTCCTGCCTCAGCCTCCCAAGTAGCTGGGATTACAGGCATGTGTCACCGCTCCGAGCTATTTTTGTATTTTTAGTAGAGACGGGGTTTCTCCATGTTTGTCAGGCTGGTCTTGAACTCCCGACCTCAGGTGATCTGCCCGCCTCGGCCTCCCAAAGTGCTGATATTACAGGCATGAGCCACCGCACCCAGCCTCTTCTTTAGATTATACTTTATATCTTTGATGCTTATTTATGATACAGATGCTCGTTATACTCAAATTCCAGCAGAAAGCTGAGTCCACCAGTCTCAATGCTTGCTAGCAATTGAAGGAGTGATCAAGGAATAACTGACCAGGAGCCATTTTCAATGTCAGTCTTCAGTTTTGCAGAAACTGTACAACTGATGCAAAGAAAGAGCTGGCTTTCCGTGTCATGGGTTGCAGCCCCCTTGCCTTCTGAGCATTTTTTTCTGAGGACTTTTCCTTGGTAGCACTCTGGGAGCATGGGATCAGCCCTTGATACCTGCAGCCACTGCGAGAGGGCTGCGCAGGCAGACAGAAAGGTGTCTTCTAAAGGGTGGGGATCTCTCTTGGCTGTGAGATTGTGTTCCTGCCATAGTTTTCCTTTGGGTTAAAAGTAATGTCTCTCTCTTATTTAAGAGTCTGGTAGCTAGGGTTGGTATTTTCCTTTTGAAAAACCCATTAAGGAACAGAAAACATAACTCAGCTGGAGCAAAGAAATCAGCCCCCTATTAAAATGTACACTGAGTAGAGAAACTTCTGGGGCCAAAATGGGTGCAGGAGACAGAAGAAAGTGCAGTATATGTGTATGTGTGTATACATGTGTGTGTGCACATTCTTTCTCTTCTTTTGTCTTTTATATTTCTTTTACCCCTTCTTTTTATTCTTTCTTTCCTTCTCTCTTTTATTCTTTTGAAATGTGGCCAGCCAGAACAGGCACAACATCCCCAGAAACACTACTACCAGCCTCCTCTCCAAAATGTACATCAATTCAGACGTGCCCTTTTGTAGATCGGAAAATCCGACCCCCTTTTGAAGCCAGATGGCCAATGCGATAGGGGGAAAAGGGACCTGAATTGTGCTCCGCGCTGTATTTAGAGGTCAGCCAGTCCATTGTGCGGTTGCTGGTTTCACACCAGCCCTTGAGAAGCCATGCAGTATAAAGAGCTCCGACTGGGCTCGTGCTGGAAACAACCTCTTCCTGATCCCAGAGGGCAGGAATGTGCGGGGGCACACAGCATCACCTATGGACCCGTGTACCCTGAGGCACACGCTGTGTCGTCCCCCAGCAACATGCCTCAAAGACGGCTGCAGCTGATGCGGCTTCGCCAGGGTCAGCCCTTAAATGAGGACTGACAAAACCAAAGCTCTGTGTGCTGCTCCCACAAGCCACAGGGATGCCACTGAGACAGTGACTCTGCTCCTGCTTTTTCAGTTGTGGAGTGAGCTTGAACAGAGTCCCAAATCCCCTGTGCTCACCTACAATCCTCACATTCACTGGGCTTTGTTCTCAAAGATGATGTTACTGTGAGCGATTATGATCTCTGCAGGCTGGTGAGACAAAAGAGACCAGAGCAGGGCTGTCTTGCTTTTGTTTCCCAGACACATGACACCTGGCCTGTGGATTGTGGCTTTGGTTGCCTTTTGAAAAGCCAGGCTAAGAAGAACCCAAGTAGTGGACTCCCATTTGCAAGACAGTGACATAAAGCTGCAGACCAGACTGCAGTAGAACCACCATGTGGGAGAAGTTCTTGTGTCCTTCAGGATTTGAGAAGGAACTCCAGGTACCCGAGTGATGTTTGGGTGAAACCAGACATAAGATAGTTGACGCCCAGCCCCAAGGTGACCTCTGAACCAGTCCCCTCCAGTGAGCAGAGAGAAGTGGGGTCAGGCGGCCCCTTTTCCATGTCTCTCCATGCAGACACCACTTGATATTTGAATCTAAAGGTTAATTAAGTGCAGCTGCCAGGCAGAAAGACCACAATCAATTATCATGTCTTCTTGTCCATTTCAGCTTATTCTTAATTATGTTCATTGGGTTTAGGGAAAGAGGTCTTTCAGCTAAGTTTTAGAAAAAAGGAGCTATTTCGTTTTGAACAGAAAGATCTGCCTTCCTAGACTACAACATCCATCTTCATCAACCCACAGTGCTCCATGGGCTTGTCACAGGAAAGGGGCATTGGGCAGAGTACCATGGAGAGCAACCCTGGGTACCCTGACAGGCACAGAGGGAAGAGTGCATATTCCAGGGCTTCCTTCTAGGAATTCCTTGATAGGAAGGGCTGCTCCTGGTGCAACCACTGGGAATCCAGTGTCATTCTCTGGAATTGCCCTCCTATGAAGCCCAGACCCACAGACCGGCTGAGGGTCCACTCAACCACACACACACAGACATGCTCCCCAGTGCACACACGCACATGCTGACCCTTTGTCATAATTAACTATTTAAAATTCCACTGCTGCTAATCGAAGCAGCGCGGCTGTGTTCTCATTAAGGAGATCAATTCCTGTTGAATATTCACCTCCAGGGGCGGATGCGGTCGGAATGAGCTGATGGTTTCTGTCTAGCTCGCCAGAGCTAATGAGTGGCTGCTGCCATTACAATGCAGTCACTCGCCTGTAATCAGTCAAAATAACAAGCAGTAGCTCCTTGCAGGGCTGCTGGGTATTCTACATAAATATACATAGAAAGAGAGTTTCAGAAACGGTGGGCCCATCTCAATGAGCCAGGCCTGAGCTGTGGCCTCCCTGGATTGCGATGGATTGCAAGCCCACCTCAGCTGGACTGTGCTTCCTTCTCCATCTGTCTTCCCTCCCTTCACCCACAGACATGCTGCATGGCTGTCTGCTACAGTACACTTTAACCCCTTTGAATGTCTTTAACTCAACTTGTTTCTATTTTTTAGTCTCTACTTCAAGTGGATTATCCCAGTTCAGAAGCCTCCTGAGATACTGGCTCAGCACTGAGAAGAGCAGAGGGCCAGTGGCCCTGGAAGCAGTTTAGTAGTGGCTCCATCTCTCCCGAGCTGTCTGTACTGCAGGTCAGGCAGCTGGCATCCCTTCTCTTCCTTTCCTTTTCTGGGAACTCAGGATTAGAGAAAAAGTGAGCAAAGAGGGGGGATTTTCAAGATGGATCAAAATAAGCTGACACAAGTCAGTTCTTGGCTGGTACCTGCACACATGAGAGAGTAATGTTTCTGAGCTATGGGATAAGACCAATTTCATGTTTAAAAAAATGACTTCATGGTATAGAAAAGCAATGCTTTTCTTTAACATTTGGTTTGGTACATACCAATTACAACAAATCCCAGTAAGAAACTTTTGTTTTCTGTGTTTTTTTTTTGGAAAATCTCACAAGAGTGACCTTGGCAAAGACTGGATTTTAATTTTTTTCTCCTTCCCACTTGGCATACATAGACTCTCAGAGACTTCTAACTGATCACTGTGTATGACAAGACAGGCCATTTAACCTGAGATACACATGCAAACTTGCTCATTCATTGATGTATTCATTTCTATGTTTACTGGAGAATTCTCCCACTCCTTACTTCATTCCTTCGGCCATTCAGTAGACATTTACCAAGCATTCCCATGGACGAGACACTGCATTAGACATTGACATTACATGGTTCTTGTGAAGCTTGGAGTCTTGTAAGAGGATACATACAGGTAAGAGAATGAACACAATGTAGTGTGGAGGTCACTGATTTCTGATGGTGAAATGTTTTTGTCCAATTTTTTAGGTGAGAACATTTTCTTAGAAATCACTCCTAAGTCCAGAAAGGAAAGAAACTTGTTTTCATGAACAGCCCACCTCAAACATCAAGTGGACACCCCAGGAGAGAGCCCCCAGGGTGTGCTTCTATTCAAGGAGATCTGTTTCATAGTCCAACTTTTCCGTGATACACCCCAGTTCACAAGCTGAAGACTCATTTGTTCTGTGTGGTCAGCATGGTTGTAGGTAAGACTTTCTCAACATCAGTGAGCTTTGCTGCATCAGCTGGAGACAGGATAATCAAGTGGGCAGGGAGTACACAGCTTCCTCCTATGCCACGGGCAGGGGGGAGACTCTTGCTCACTTAAAGGTATGAGCCACACGTCATTGAAGAAAAAGTGGCGATAAGTGGATGTCATTTCTAATCTTGTCTGTCATGGACAAGGCTTGGGACAGCAAGGAAATGGGAATGGCAGCTGGTGCCGCTCAGCATTCCGGCTCACCCATCCTGTGATCCTTATCAGCCATTAGGAAAGGTAATTAAGCCAGTGTCTTGCTCACACAGCCGATACTGAGTTGGTTGAAAATAATCTGCACCCAGTGAGCACAGCAAATTAGCACACCCTCAATCGTTGGCATCAGGGGGCATTTAAGCTCCACTTGCCTGTGACACAGCAGTGAGTTGAGCCCCGTGCTACAGAGCAAAGCAGACTGGCTGCTCAGTTTTTAAGGGGCTGCTTTCTAAGCATATGCAGTGATCTGAATACACAGAGACAGGTCAAACAGAAGGAAAGTAAAACCATTAAGTTAAGTCCTGAATGAGAGAAAGGGACTGACACCTACGGGGTATTCAGCCAATGACTTGCTTGGGGTGGGAAGAATCTGGGTTTCTGCTTAGCAGTAGAGCCTGAGGAACTCACCATGTGATCTTTGGTTATGAGTGGAGGGGCTGGCAATTTTCTTGCTGATGGAGATGACAAATTTTTCTGGAGATAGTGGAGTTTCAGAAGATGTCCAAATGATGAGAAAAATGACTTCACACAGTAAACACTTGAAATAACCTATGAGTCCTGATGACACACTCTTGTGAAGGGAAACTTGATGGATGAACTCACCGTTCTTTCCCACTCATGCCTTTCTTCTGTTTTTTTTTTTTTTAATTTTACTTTTTAACCTATCAACACATTAAAAATGTAGATTTAGAGATACAACTGCAGTTTTGTTGCATGGATAGACAGTGTAGTGGTGAAATCTGGGCATTTAGTGTGACCATCACTCAAATGGTGAACATTTTACCCAATAGGTGTTTTTTTTTTTTTTTAAATCCCTCACCTCCCTCACACCCTCCCATTTTTTGGTGTCTCCAGTGTCTGTTATTCCACTGTCTGCACATATGTACTCATTCCAACACATTTTTTAATATCTATAATGTGCCACCCAACCAAGGTGGAACAAAAGTCCAGATACATATTCATCATAGGGGGTTCAAAGACGGACCTCTGCTTGTTGGATGGGGTTTTGGTAACTCACCATGGAAAAATATCATCCGCAGAATAATAACAGGAAACCACTAAGCCAAAGTCACACCATCAGTAAGTGGCAAAGAGACCTAACCTAAACTGATTCTTCCCTTCAAGGCTTACCCATTAATTCCAGAGGGTCAGACCGCCATATTTTCCTTTTGCAATTAAGAGAGATAGGAAACAGGAGCATCGGAGAGGAAATGTGTGTAATCGTGGGCTCTTGTTAGCAATGCAGGGAATGCTTTTGCTGCTGAGCCTGCCCATGGGGAAAGGCGGGTGAGTACTTGTACACACTATCTCATGCATTTTGACATCTTCATTGTTTGGAAGGGGAGCAATGAAGCACTGTTCTCAGATGAGTTGGCTCTTTAACAGAACTTGCTCCACTGCAACTCTGACCTGGTGCAACAGTTGTGGGACTCAGCGCCATAAGCAGGTGCAGGGTCCTTCAAACACAGGTGAGTGTTAGGTCAAAGGGCTTAGCCCCACTCCAATCTAGTTCCCTGTAACTCTCTGCTTAAAATAGCTTTGGCTGTCCATTGACTTCCTCCTGGTGTCCCAAGCTGCAGTGCAGCCGAGCAGTATAGCTAGACAACTGCTGCGTTTTGCCTGCGGGATGGGTGATGGATTTCTCCACACAGCATCATTACGTCCGCTAAGCACTTCACGATGCTCAGGGATGAAAGGAGTTATAAATGAAAGATATTATTATTAATAAGAATGTAGATGAACAAAGGGAAAATGTACTCACCCTCACTATCCATCACCTTACCACACTTCACCTAAAGACCATGATCTGCTGGAGCCTCAAGGAAAGCCTATTTGCGGAAATCAATAACTGGTTTTAAAAAATAGATCTCGGCTCCGCTGGAGCTGACTACTCAGGGGTTTCTCATAATTCTATGCAACAGTCAATATTAGCCATCACTGCCTCAAATAAAGATTGAATTCAAATTTAGTTAAGAGTAGTTTTGTATGATAATCTACCAAGTGATTATTAAATGTATTTACAGAGGGTTTTAAAAATAGGCTGTGGAAGAAAATAAAAGAAAACAAAAAGCCTGCATGAGTCTACCTGATGTAAGCTACGAGGCTGACTCATAGTGATGGACTCACATGAGCTTGGTTTGCCTGCTTTAATACAATTAACACTTGGGGAAATCGAGTTTCATTCTGTGGGTGGCAGGAAGCATTTCCATTCTATGCATCATAAGGTGAAAGAATAACAGTCACTGAGCAGCCAGCAGCATAGATCAAACCCTCACCCTGCACAGAGGCCCAGAGCTAATTGTTGCACAGAAAGTGGAGTTGGGTTTTATTACATATTTCATAGGAAGTGCTAGACAGCTCCCTCCCATGTGATCGTTATGGTCCATGGAGAAACTAAGGTAAATGCCAGTTTACCTGAGCATATGTTACAGATATGCATATAAACAGGGGACATTCAATACTGTTTTCCCGGAGACGGCAAGCAGGAAGGAGGATTCATCAGACCAACCTCAGGCAGGTTGGTGGGGGGCTGGGGAGGAGAAGGCAAGAAAAAGCTTCAAGCGCAAGCGTGTTGTGCAGTGTTGATGGAAGTTAGGAGCATGCTCTGGGAAGGAAGTGTGTTCTTTACAGGTGAAACAGCATACGTGTCCATTGAACTTAACTCATTAGGATGGAGACCTCTGGAGAGATTTAGACATGGAGGAATTGTAGGTCAAGCGCACGCAGGAAGAAGAGAAGCAGCTGCTCACACAACAGAGGGGCAGGTTTCACGGGTAATAAGATGTAGAGTTTAAGAAACGCTCATTGCCTGCTGTAATATACCCTTTGCACGTAATTCATGTATAACAAAGAACTACATGGGGATTTTTGCCTTGTGAATATTTAATTGCAACTTGCAAAACATGTCAAGCAAGTCTCAGACTTTCCCTGGACAATTTTGATAGTGGTGAAGACATTTGGTCTATGAAAGGGGTGGAGGATGGGGAGGTTCTTATCGTATGCATCTTTGCCAGCTCTCGTGCTTTTGAATATGGGTAAGGGCATTTTGTGGAAGACTCAGAGTGTAAAATGACTCTCCCAGGACTCAGTTCTATCACTGCCATGGGTGACCTGGTGAGGGAAAGGACCTGTTTTCATGTCCCTTCTATGCCAGTGATTTTCCAAAAGAGAGTGCATAAAGATTAGCTACAGAGTACAAATTTGTATATATTTGAATTCCAGAACCAATGTGCACTGCAGGGCCTATGAATCTGCATTTTAACACAGGCCTGATGAGTCTGATTCAGGAAATCCTCACACTATACCTTAAGAAACACTTCTAGGCTGATGTGCTGAGGTATCTGTGGAAAGTGGGTATCGATAAGCCTATAGCTCATTTTCCTTCCTAGAGAGGAAAACGGGATTGATTTGGGAGTAATTAGGGTATTCGACTGCAATGCAACCCAATGGTAAGCATAAATATGCAAATACGGGGTGACTTAATCTGTAGTTCATAGAAATGGAAATAATTTTTATTTGTGCAAATGTACACCATCTCTTCTCACCTGTGAGTTGTATCTCCACATACTAGGACAGTCCATTTTTAATGTTGATATTTCCATGGATGATTATGGCTATTACTTTTTTGATTATATAGCTTGTTGCCTAATGGCTTGAAACCAGTACTAGGCAAAAGTATTCCCAAAATGTGTGTCTCAGGTGAAGTTTGGGTAACTGTATTGAAGAAATCCAAACTTTATAACCCTTAACTATTTGGTAATCTAGTCAGTCAGTCGGCTCTCTCAGGAACACTTGATTCTTCTGTTGAAAGCGAAGCTGAAAATTTAAAAACAGTGGTTCGTTTGGGTATTTCTTTTCTTATCATTTTAATTTGGTTCTTTTGTAATCAAGATGAGGTCTCACTTGTTGGCCAGGCTAGCCTCAAGCTCCTGGGCTCCAGTAATTCTCCCACCTCAGGCTCCTGAAGAGTTGAGATTATGGGCATCAGCCAACGTGCCTGCCGATTTTGAATTTTTTTTTTTTTTTTTTGAGATGGAGTCTCAATCCGTTGCCCAGGCTGGAGTGCAGTGGTGCGATCTTGGTTTACTGTAACCTCTGTCTCTTGGGTTCAAGCGTTTCTCGTGCTTTAGCCTCCTGAGTAGCTGGGACTAGAGGCGTGTGCCACCATGCCTGGCAAATTTTTTGTATTTTTGTTAAGAGACGGGGTTTCACCATGTTGGGCAGCCTGATCTCAAACTCCTGAGCTCAGGTGATCCACCCACCTTGGCCACCCAAGGTGCTGGGATTACAGACGTGAGCCACCGTGCCTGGCCTAAATTTGATTTTTACTGTATTATTGTTTCTCTCGTCGTGACTTGATGAGAATTTTGGGCATATCTGTCCAAGTTTTCTGTTGCACATAGTAACTCTTAGAAAATACCACCCATCTGAATAATTTTTGTTTCAATAGCCTTAATCATAATGAAGCTTTGTAATCTGTAAAGCTTTCGAGACAGGTTAGAGAAATCAGTTACAAAATTCCCCCTCCTTACACTCAAATGCAAACATGTAAAAAAGGGTCAAAACGGGTTTAAAATTTGGGCTTGTTCAGCTGTCAACATTTGATAGTTTTTTTGAGAATTATCCATATGTAATACCCTGATGGGTGGTGGTCTGTTTGACGAGTGAGCACACTGTCTGCCTCTTCTTTAGGGAAACCTGTTTGCATCCTCTTTTCTCATCCCTGGTTCCTGTTTTGCAACCTCATCGTGAACATCCTCCATACAGTAGCTTTTGTCCTGCTGGTAGGCTTTTTCTCTTGTTTCCCACCTAGAAATCTCTCCTTTCCAACCACCTAAATCTGGTCTAGGTGAAACTGTGATTCTTTCTAGCTAATGTCCCACATTTTCATGGTGCTTTCTCTCATAACTTGCCTCTTGTTGCTTTGTGCATGGCCTGGATTCCTATAGCTCTTACAGTAAGGAACACGTGTTAAACAGTAATCCATCTGAAACAGTTGCCTGCAATCAGTTTTGTGTTTCCCGCCAGTGTCTAAGTATGACAAGTATATATGATGCTTGCATATGTTGGATTTGTGCTTCATATGTTTAAAACAAATTATTAGATTTCTAATTCATTATTTTTTCCTGTTAATAGTTGATACGTCATTTGGATACATATGTTAGAGTGTCTTGATATACACACTACTTTATGAGATACATAACTAACCTTGATACATGTTTATTTTAATCAACTGATCATGGTGGAGAATTCTGAGTTGAGCCCGGCCACAGAGGCAGATGGGAAATTAAGGTGGAGGGATCTGTAGGTGAAACGCTTGGGAGCTTCCAATCCTAGCTCCACTGCTCACTAGTTCTGTGACCTTCAGGAAGTTACATGGCCTCTGCGTCTCAGTTTTGTGGTGACCCACTTGTCACAGTTTGCCTGGGACTTTCACAGTTTTAACACTGAACATCTGATGTTCCTGGACCCTCTCAGCTTTGAGCAAACTGAGATGGTTGGTTACCACCAGGTTCTTTCTCTGTAGCTAACATAGGAGATAATAGTAATAATCTGCACCACATGGGGTTACTACAAAATAATTTATGCTAAGTGCTAAGAAAGTGCTGAGCAAAATTTAGCTCTTATTGTATGAATTGGTTAAGTTCAGGTGACAAAGAAGGTACTTACCATAGACATACTAGCTAAAGCAAAAATAAAGAAATGGTCACTTAACTAATGTGTGTATGTTATATGTGGTCTATGTAGTGTGTGTGTGGTGTGCTATGTGTGTGTAGCGTGTGTGTGTAGTGTGGTGTGTGTGATGCCGTGTGTGTGGTGAATGTGTTACATGTGTAGTGGGTATGTTACGTGTGGTGTATGTGTGGTGTGTATGATGTGTCTGGTATGTATGGTGTGTGTGTATAACATGATGCATGTGTGGGGCTGTGGTGTGCATGGGATGATGTGTGTGTGTGGTATGTGTCATACGTATGCTGCGTACATGTATGTGGTGTGAGTGTGTGGTGTGATGTGTTTGGTATGAGTGGTATGTATGTGTGTATGTAGTACGTGGTGCATGTGTGTGGGCTGCATTATGTGTGGTGTATCTGTGGTGTGTATGTACACGTGGTGTGTGTGTATGCTGTGTGGTCTGTTGTGATATGTATAGTGCACTTGGTGTGTATGTGTGTTTGGTGTGTGCATATGGTGTGATGTATGTGGTATGTGTGGTGTGTATGTGTGGTATGTAGCGTGTGTGTTTGCAATTTGTGTGTGGTATGTGTGATGTGTTTGTGGGTGGTGTCTGTGGTATGTATGGCATGTGTGATGTGTGTTGGTGTGATGCATAGTGGTATGTGTGGCATGTATGTGTGATATACCTGGTGTGTATATGTGTTTTGTGTGTGTGGTGTGTGTATGGTGTGATGCATGGGTGGTATGTGTGCTGTGTGTCTGGTATGTCTGTGTGGTACATGTGGTGTGAATGGTGTGTATGCATGTTTGGTATATGTGGTATATGTGTATGGTGTGACATGTGTATGGTGTATGGTATCTGTGCTGTGGTGTGTGGAGTAATGGTGGTGTGTGTGTGGAGGTAGAGGTGAGAGTGTAGTGTGGTATATGTGTGTGGTGTGTATGTGTGATAGGTTTGGTGTGTATGGTATGTATGTGTGTTTGTTGTATGTGTATGGTGTGATGCACGTGTGGTATGTGTGGTGTGTGTGGTAAATGTGGTGTGTATGAAGTGTATGTATGTGTGATATGTGTGGTGTGTGTGTATGGTGTGACATGTGTGGTATGTGTGGTGTATGGTATCTGTGCAATGGCCTGTGGGGAATGGCGGTGTGTGTGTGGAGGTGGAGGTGGGCGTGTAGTGTGGTGTGTGTGTGGTTTGTGTGATGTGATGCATGTGTGGTATGCGTGATGTGTGTGTGCTTATGTGGTATCTATTGTGGTGTGTGAAGGTGACGTGGGAGTGCAGTGTGGGGGTGTGTGTGTATGGTGTGTGTGTATGGTGCAATGCAAGTGTGGCATGTGTATTGCGTGTTGTGTGTGTGGTGTCTGTGGTGGTGTGTGTGGAGGTGAGGTAGGACTGTACTGTGGTGTGTGTTTATGGTACAATGCATGTGCAGTATGTATCCTGTACATGTGTGTGTGTGTGATGTCTGTGGTGGTGTGCATGTGTGTGGAGGTGAAGTGGGAGTGTAGTGTAGTGTGTGTGCATGGTGTGATGCATATATGGTATGTGGTATGTGTGAATGGTGTCTGGTGGGGTGTGTGTGGAGGTGGGTTGGGAGTGTAGTGTGATGTGTGTGTGTGGTGTGTTTGTGATGTGTGTGGTGGTGAGTGTGGAGGTGGGGTGGCAGTGTAATGTGTGGGTGGTGTGTGTATGGTGTGATGCATGTGTGGTATGTGTGGCATGTGTGGTGTTTGTTTGGTCTGTGGTGGGGGGTGTGTGGAAGTAGGTTGGGAATGTAGTATGATGTGTGTGTGGTGTGTGTGTGTATGATATGATGCATGTGTGGTGTTTGTGTGTGGTGTCTGTGGTGGGGTGTGTGTGGAGGTGGGGTGGGAGTGTAGTGTGGTGTGTGGGTTTTCTACCTCCATGCCAGTTACACACTTCCTGTGTGAAGGAGAGCTGATGGAGATGGCTACAACCTGAGTCAGACCTCAACAAAGTGTCAATATGCTTTTCGCAATTCTACATGTAGTAAACAAATTTTTTTTTAAGTTACTTTTTAGTTACATGGCAGTTAGCCTCTCCTTCAGGTACAAAAGTAAGGTTTGAACACTTTTCATTAAAATCATTGTAGCTGCAAAATCTCACACATTTTTTCTCAACCAGTAATCTTTATTTTTATTTATTTCTTTTATTTTCTGCCCCTTGTCTCTTTGCAGACTTAGGCACCACTCATTGTAATATTTCTGGAGTCTAATTTCTCAGAATTGTTTAAAAGGCACACATGTCTTTAAAAAAACAACCCCAAGGAATAATTCCTAAAGGTGGGATGTCAGGCCCTGTGGCAGCCTGGGGAAGCATATATTTGGAAAGACTGCATGTCCATACCATCATCTCCTGAAGGTAGTCAGTCGTCAGGAGCTAACTCTTGCCTCATCTGCTTACAAGAAACTTCCCGAGATAATTATCCATCCAAATCCCACCAAGCCATTCACTTTGACAAGTACACACATCGTTTTCTGTGAGGATCAAAAGTTTATAACATGCACAAAAGTTTCTGTTGTTCGGTAAGGAGAGTGAGTGTGTGTGTGTGTGTGAGAGAGAGAGAGATTCATGAATGAATGGTACAGACTACCCAGCTCCCCACACAGTTGCTAAAACTCATTTGTCTAGCAACTATATGCAGAAGAATAAAACAGGACCCCTACCTCTCACCATATACAAAAAAAAATCAACTTCAGATGAATTAAAGACTTAAAGGTAAGACCTCAAAATATAAAAATCCTAGAAGAAATCCTAGGAAATACTCTTCCAGACGTTGGCCTAGGCAAATAATTTATGACTGTGTTCTCAAAAGCAAATGCCACAAAAACAAAACCTGACAATTGGGACCTAATTAAACTAAAGAGCTTCTGCACAGCAAAAGAAACTCTCAACAGAGTAAACAACCTACAGAATGGGAGAAAATACTTGCAAACTATGCACCTGACAAAGAAATAATATCCAGAATCTACAAGGAGTTTGAACAACTCAACAAGCAAAAAGCAAATAATGTCATTAAAAAATGGGCAAAGGACATGAACAGACACTTCTTTAAAAAGACATACACGCACCAACAAGCATGTGAAAAAATGTTCAACATCACTAACCATTAGAGAAATGCAAATCAAAGCCAAAATAAGATGCCATCTCACGCCAGTCAGAATGGCTATTATTAAAAAGTCAAAAGAAAAAATAACAGATGTTGGCAAGGCTGCAGATGAAAAGGAATGTTTATACACTGTTGGTGGGAATGCAAATTAGTTCAGCCCCTGTGTAAAGTAGTTTGGAGATTTCTCAAGGAACTAAAAATAGAACTACCATTCAACCCAGCAAGGCCATTAGTGAGCATATACCCAAAGGAAAATAAATCGTTCAAGCAAAAAGATACATACACTCCTATGTTCATCACAACACTCTTCACAATAGCAATGACATGGAATCAACCTCAGTGCCCACCAATGGTGAATTGGATAAAGAAGATGTGGTACATATACACCACGAAATACGACACAGCCATAAAAAAGAATGAAATTATGTTCTTTGCAGCAACATGGATGCAGCTGGAGGCCATTATCCTGAGCAAATTAACGCACAAACAGAAAACCAAATACCACATGTTCTCACTTGTAAGTGGGAGCTAACCATTGGGTACACATGGACACAAAACTGAGAACAATAGGCACTAGGGATTCAAGAAGCGGGAGGGGCAGGTGTTGGAATACTACCTACCAGGTACTACGTTCTCTCCTTGGATGACAGGATCACTAAAAGCCCAAACCTTAGCATCACGCTACATACTCTTGTAGCAAACCTGCTCATGCACCTAGTGAATCTAAAATTTAAAAAAAAATTAAGTAAAACTCATTCATTATCTATAGCAATCTAAGTAGGGAATAATTTTCTTCATCTTACGGAGGAGGGAGGGGAAGCACAAACAGGTGAAGTAACTTGGTCAAGGTCACCATCATCTTTTTTTTTTATTATACTTTAAGTTCTAGGGTACATGTACACAATGTGCAGGTCTGTTACATACGTATACATGGGCCATGTGGGTGTGCTGCCCCCACTAACTCGTCATTTACATTAGGTATATCTCCTAATACTATCCCTTCTCCCTCCCCCCACCCCATGACAGGCCCTGGTGTGTGATGTTCCCCTTCTTGTGATCAAGTGTTCTCATTGTTCAATTCCCACCTATGAGTGAGAACGTGCGGTGTTTGGTTTTCTGTTCTTGCGATAGTTTGCTGAGAATGATGGTTTCCGGCTGCATCCATGTCCCTACAAAGGACATGAACTCATCCTTTTATGGTTGCATAGTATTCCATGGTGTATATGTGCCACATTTTCTTAATCCAGTCTGTCATTGATGGACATTTGGGTTGGTTCCAAGTCTTTGCTATTGTGAATAGAAAGTCACCATCATCTTAAGAGATGGTAATTAGGATTTGGGCCTTTGGCCCACTGACTCCAGAGAGCTGCTCCCTACCCATCCCCTCAACACAAGGAGTTGTTTTGGGGAGAAATGGCCTCTTCTGGCCACAGTACATTCCCAGAAACTGTTCCCTAGTGGGTATTCCTAGAGTAAGGGAACTTTCTCATTACAGAAACACTGCACAACCAAGTCTCCTAACCAAACTGTCAACAATTAAAGATGTCTTAAACATGACCCAGAAGGCAAAGTAGAATCCCTGAAACACGCAGCTAACACAATTATATGTCAAGGCTTACAGTATGGGTAAAAATGTATGCCTCACGTCTCCTGCCACATGCTCACAAACCCCCAAGTGCGATAATGGTAAATGAGAAATAATGTAGAACTGAAGCCTGACAGGTCTGTGCTCATGTTCTGTCCCTGCCACCCCTTGTCTCTCTCCTGAACCACATATTCAAAGTCTCTGAGCCTTGTTTTCCTAATCTCTACGTAAGGACAGAACACTGTGTCCTGTCTGTCTGACAGAATCATCATGAGCCTTCAAGGAAAGAATCCACATCAAAACCACAAGAGTGAAGTGCAAGGTATTATTCATATTCACAACAGCCATAAAATAAGACAGCATAGAAAATCCACCCCCTGCTTCATCAATTTTACCTAGAATTAATACGTTAGCTAGAATAGTCATGAAATATTTAATTAATAAGACTGCTCATTTTAGGTTTTAAAAGGCTATTTGGAGATTATTTCAATGGTCTGGTTCTCCTAAAAAGCCATCCAGAAAAGTCTGAACTCCTGCCATTTTTTTCTTAATGAATTTCACCCTACCAAGAAGGGGAATCCAAGCATTCCATTGTCCTTTGCACTGTGCTCAGAGTTTGGACATTTTTTTCCCAAAGAAGGCATTATAACAATACATGTTTAAAAGTCTCACTAAAGCTTGTACTAAGGAAAATTGGGGAAATGTGTTTTTCCTGTTTCTTCTGGTCCCCTTCCCCCTACAAATAGCTTGAGTAGGACATAATTCCAGAAAGAAAAGGTATCACAACCTAGCTCCATAAGCACAGGCTTTGTTAAAGCATGATGGTTTACTCAGCAGTTACCACAATGTCTGGCATTTAGTGTGTGCTCAAAAAGTACCTCTTCAAGAGATGAATGGATAGATGGATAAATGGATGCATAGGTGAATGAATGAATGGGTGGGTGGATAGATGGATAAATGGATGGATGGATGGGTGGATAGATAGGTGGATGGGTAGACAGGTTAATAAATAGGTAGATGAATGTGTGCATGGGTGGATGGATCGATGGATGGGTGGTTGGTGAAATGATGGATTGATGGGTGTATGAATGAGTGGGTGGGTGGGTGGGTGGATGGATGGATGGATGGATGGTTGGTTGGATGGGTAGGTGAAAGGATAGATGGAAGGTTGGATGGATGGATGGATGGATGGTTGGTGGATGGATGGGTAGATGGGTGAATGGATGGGTGGTGGATGGAGGGATAGATGGTGTATGAATGGGTGGATGGATGGGTGGATGGGAAGTTGCCAGGGTGTGAGTATGGTAATAAAAAAGTGGTTACAGCTTTCACTTCTCTGAGAGTTGCAGAGAGATACAGGGAAGTTCTGGAGTTATTGGGACTAATATAGAACAGTATGACAGAAAAAAAATTTCTCCATCTTTCCTCCGTACATCACAGGCCAGTCAGAAACATTAGAACCAAGCTTTCAAATGAGCACTTCAAGACCTCTCAACAAGAATAAAAATACAGGTTTCTATTTGGTACCAAAGGGTTAACATTTATTGAGTGCCTCCTCTATGTCAAACACAGTGCTTTGTTTTTTTCTGTACATTAACTCATTTAATCTTCAACCTTATGAAGAAAAGACTTATTGCCATTTATCTGGAGCTAAACGAGATTACACTCTCAGTCCAAAATCAGATGGTGAAAGGTGGCTAGAGTGGATATCCAGTAGTTTAGTTTTACCAACATCCCTTTTTCCAATTTCCTCTGTAAACAGAAGCTTCCTCTCATCCTTCCACATTCTTTGGGCTCTGGTGGGGCTAGCCCTTCTCTAGAAAGAACAGAGGTCACGTGACCTTGACATGGTTAAACATCTCCAGTCAAAAGGATTTAAAGTTGAGCAAATGACTCAAATATGGCCAATCAGACAACTCCTTCACTTGTCCCCTTACATAATGCCCCAGCCCAGTACATCTATCAGCACAGAATGGTGAGGTCCAAACCACTGCACCTGTATTGAGACACTGACTTTATTGGTGGGCTCAGTCTTCATCCAGAATGTGTAGTCTATCCCAGCTCAGCATGCTCATTCCCGTTGCAAATCGCCAGGGGAAAAAAGGCACATGCTTCTATTGGTTTTGGTTGTAAAAGTTTGGGAACATCATTTGGACATTGACACCTCAAATGTATGATAGAATCTGGATAACAAGTCTAGAACTCATAGCAGTAAATGGCAAAAGAGTTCATTTAAATATATTTTTCCAACAATAATCCCACATACATGCACAAAGTAGGTACAGAACTCCACTCTGGTTTTAAACCAAGATCCCAGTGTAAGATATTAATGAAAGAAGCCTACCCCAGAATCTAACTGAGCAGCCCCCAGTCATCACCTGTGGCAGGATCCTCCGTGACTACTGCATTATTGTGACCTGGAATTTGGTACAAGTCAAAGGCTCTAATACAAACAGTTTTTTCTACTTTCAGAAAGCTGGCATTTCACAGGAAACTTCCCAAACGTCTGCTGAGCAACCTACTGCTTCTCTCACTTCACCAATTCCCTTCTGAAGAGAATTTTATCTCAGCACTGCAATGAGGATAGTGAACATAAATATGTATAATTACTCTACATTAATATAATTAGTCTGTCTTTCTCCCAATCCAGAAATGGTTGTCCATACTTAGCTGTCAGTGGTTAGAATTATTTATGTCCATTTGTTCAAGGACTAAAAATAGATTCATTAAAAAAAGAACACAGATATTACCCATAAAAGGCTCTTTCATCTTTTAAATCCTGTATCTCCAGTCTGGGTTCCATTGCCTGCCTTCTTAAGAATTGAGTCTTGTAGGTTGGAGAGATTAGATTCACACAAGGCATTCTATTCATTTATTCCTTTTGATGAATTACCAGCAAGCTGACAAAACAAAGTACTTTGGTTGTTCCAAAGCTGACAACAAACACCATCCCCACTGCAGCATTCCATTCACCCCTCCTTCTGTGCAGGGGTACGGCCATATTCAAGACAAAGTAGGCTCATTTAGGACTATGCATTCATGATGTCTTCAATACCATCTAGCTCCTTTGACTATTTTGAAATCTTAGACACTCCAAATATTATACATATCACTCCTATCCATACATCCTGAAATCAAAATCAAAAGTAGCTATTAGAAGAAAATTGTATATACATAGCTTCTCATTTGCAACTTCCAGAGAATAAAGCTTTTCTTATGGTTTGTGTAACTTTACTTTGTCGGTCTTTATATAACAGCTGACAAGTTGAAGCTGGCGTGCTCAGCACTGCATTATTTTTTGAATATAGCATTTTGTTATATTAACACATCAGTGAGGTAAGGATGTATATGTCCATTCTATAAATGGGAACACTGAGGCCAAAGTTTAAAAATATGTAACCAGTGGTTACAGATATCCAGCCAAGCAAACCTAGATTTGAATCCCATCTCTGCGACTTTCTAATTATATGGTCATGGGTATCAACTCACAGCAATAGATACAATATCCCCAACTTAAAGGTAAGAAAACAGTGGTTCAAAAATTAAGTAATTTGTACAGGGCCAACTCTACATGCCAAATGCAGGATGGCCGAATCCATTTGTCTCCAAAAACAATAATCTTAACTGACACCCTTTATTACTTCCTTGATGCAACAAAATGGCTTAGTTGTGACAGAAACAAGTACAGCAATTAACTTAGGCACAGTGTGAAAGAGCTTGCTTGTCAGTCATGGTTTCAGTGGTGATATTTTGAGAAAGAGGCTGAGGGGATGCTTCTATAGGGGTAAGCTGGCTCTGGGCAGCTTTGAGGGCCTCGAAGAGTGTACCTCTATTCTTACTAGTCCTAAGTTTGCAGTTCTCTTTGGGGCAGTGGATCCTAAGCAGCTATCAAGCAGCTACCCAAAGGCCAGTGTCATTACTCCAACCAGAAGAGTAGCTCTGTATGTATAGGGGCGTGTGTGTGTGTGTGACAGAGAGAGGGAGAAAGAGAGACAGAGGGAATGCACGCAAATGCTATATATGACACTGAAAAGCCAATTGCCTGTTATTTGACCTTAGGCCAGTGCCTGTCATAAATCCAGTGCTTACTAAATGTAAAGGTTTATTCATAAGGCGTGCAGCATTTTTAAAGCATAAAATCCAGAGTTAGATTGTTCAGGGTTGAATGCCAGCTTTATCTCCTTCAAACTCTGTGACCTTGGTCAAAGTGCTGACCTTTACTGGGCCTCAACATTCTTCAGTAAATGCTGCTGCTGTATGTAGAGAATGAAAATAACAACACCACCTTCCTCAGAGCAGAGCTATGATGCTTCAATGAGACGCAAGGAACACTGAGAAGTGTGACTGACACATGCTTAGCAAACTCTGTTGTTGTTTCTTTTTTTCTTTCTTTGCTTTTATTGTTATCAAGGCACACGTCCTAAACCTATAAGAGGAGTAGCCTCATGTGAACTTGGAGGAACCCTCCACTCTGGACCCCAGATCTTTTTGTACACACCCCTCACCCATGCTCTAACAGTGCTGGTTCGCACAGGCACCATCAGAGGCATGTTCTCAATCCTGGCATGATGCAATGGGAGCTCTTTGCAGTGATCCTCAGTCTCTCCATTCTCTTAGGCATGGTCCCCTCTCCCCAGTCGGGTTGATGTGACCTTCAACACCAGATGGATAATGCCCCAGGTGGGAAGAAAGGATGCTCTGGAAGAGTCGTCTTCAATAGGCGTTATCCCTTCCTGATTTGTACAGAAGGGAGGGCACTTGTGATGTGCACTCTTGCTCATAGATTATCTTCATTCCGACTGCAGTCAGCCCGACAGGGGAGGGTGTGCCAGGCAGCTTGCCATCCTATCTGTCATGTCGCCGAAGGCAGCAGCAATGCTGCCTCTTCCCAGAGAAACTTTCTACTCCATCAACCACAAAAGTAATATTGCAGGTGCATGTTCATGGATCTCTCCAACAAACTCCACCTTCAGGTTCAGTCCTTGGATCAAGGCTGCAGAGAAAGAGAAAATGGGACCTAGAGGCACAGGCAGCACCTCCCAGCTCGCTCTGATGAGAGGAAAATGGACAGCAGGACTCCTCACATAAAAAAGGCTAGTGGTGAGGAGTCGGGAAATTGAGCCAGAACAGAGCTAGACTAAAGTATTTGGCTGTTCTCATATTATTTCTTCTAGTATGTGGCACAGGCTAAGTGCCACATCAGATCTCTGAGCCTGTGCCTGCTATTTCTCTTTCACGCCCTATTCTTGTGGGCTGAATTGTGCCCTCCCAAAAACTTCACATGTCAAAGTCCTAACTCCTAGTACCTAAGAATGTAACTGTATTTGGAGATGGATCTTTAAAGAGGTGATTAGGTTAAGGTGTGGTCATCAGCGTTGGCCCTAATCCTGTATTACTGGTGTCTTTATAAGAAGAGGACGTTTGGACACATAAAGGAGTATGTCCATTCTATAAACAGGAACCTTGAGGCTGAATAAGGTTAAAAGACACCATGGGTGCAGTGGCACAGACAACACAGCAAGAAGCCATCTGCAAGCCAAAAAGAGAGGCCTCAGGAGAAGCCAAACCTGCTAGCATCTTCATCTTGGATTTCCACCTCCCAAACTACGAGAAAGGAAATTTCTAATGTTTAAGCCACTCATCCTATATTACTTTGTTAAGGCAGCCTAGCAAACTAATACATCAACATGAAGACTCAGTTTTCTCAAAGTAGTTGAGACATAGATCAACTAAAAATTTGAAGTCTACTTAAAATGTCAAAGTGAAATAAAAAAGAAAAGTTGGAGTCCAGAAGTGGCTACTGGACAACAAATGGTAGTTGCTTTAAAGGGTTGCTGCTTAAGTGCAATGATATCGAGTTGAGAACTTCCCTAATGCCAATTCTTTCCCAGGATGGTGTGAACGTGTGTGTGTTCATTTATAAAAATAAATATGGAATAAATTCTTATTATGTGCCAGGCACTGCTCAGCTGCCAAGGTTGCAAAGATCAATAAAATATTCTCCACGGTCTAGTGAGAGAAATGTTAAATTTTATTGTTAGCATTTGTTTACATGCCCACATGCTATAATTAGATGATCTCATATTTCTTTTACATTGTTATTTCCTCCTTAACTCATATTCAATCATCAAACATTGCAATAGGTCTATTAAAGCATATCAAATATATGCCATGCCAAGTACACTAACGTGCTTCAGCGTTCTGTCTTGGCCCTGTTGTATTAAACAATGACGTGGTAAAGAATTTGGAATACAACCTAATGTATTCTATAGAGCATATGAAGCTGAGAAAAATAGTTAATATTCAAGGAGACAGAATCAGGATTCAAAAAAATTTTGATCTCTGAGAAAAATAATCCAAGACTACAAAGATGACATTGATTCAGGATTACATTCTGCATTCAGAAGAGAATCAGCGGTTTAAGTTTATGGTGAGGTGTGGAACAGGAGGGCAGCCTGGTTGATTGGTGTGAGGACAGACCCAGAGCTTCAGCTGTGCCACATCTATTCCTCCTTCTCTTTCATAATCCATTTGCTGCACTTCGCTCCCTCCTGTTTCTTTGCTTCTTCCTCTGTGATGATCTGCAGGAGCTCCGAGACCATGACCTTGGTCCTCCCTCCCCACAGTGTTCTGTTTCTCCTGGCCACCCTGCCTTAGATGAAAAAGGGCCCTGCCTGACCACACTGTATTGTCCCAATCGAAAGCATACAAACCAGGCTACCCAGTCCCCTAGAAGAGGGCATTGAGGATAGTGAAAGGCTGAAAATCAAAAGCCATGGCGGAATGAATGGAAAATGAACACTATGAAAAGACAAGACTTATTTGAGTCAACAGAGCTAACTTCAAAGTAACTTGGATCACTACCACGAGGATGAGGACTTATACACATTCCGGGAAATAATCCCAATAGGTAAGAGTTATAAGACTCCAAAGACTAGATTCAATTTAAGAAAAAAATTGCTCAAAACTTTATTTATCTTGCACGGTACTAAGCTCTCTGTTACTGGAAGTGTTCAAGTTGAGGCTGCAGGACCATCTGCAGAGTCTTTCAAAGTGGATTATTGCACTGGGTGGGAGGTGGGTCAGAATGACCTCTAATGTTCCAAATTTAAGATGTCTTCTTGTAACCTAGCTGGACTACATTTTAGTTGGAGCTAGACAGGAGTGGAAAGTGCAAGCTCCTGTATATGAGATCATGTTGCCACCTTTTTAGAGAGCGAGTGAAATTTATACTTAGCTCAAATGTCAATTTTAGGTGTCCACAGCTGCTGGGTAGGAAATTCAGATCCTACTGAAGAAAAATAAGCGAACCCAGCTGTCTTTGACTCATCACCCTCTTGCATTGGCAAGGTCACTGTCACCTTGCAATTAGCACTTACCTTTAAAGAAGAGCAAGCTCATCATCTGTGCTATGCTGGATAAAACTGTCCGTAGGCAGCAAAAGGGCCAAGATTTTAAATGGCTAGAATCTGTGTGAATTAAGATAAACTTTGATCTTAATGGGTGAGTCTAACTGAGCATCTCTCACACTCTTGCCCCTTCAGGCTGTTTGGAGCCAAGTCCTTGAGATCAGGGTCCCCTTGGACTCAGTATGCTGGTCTCCTAAGCATCAAAAGAATGCACGCTACTAGGAGGAGGATGTGCGATCGCTCTCCTTGTTAAACTGCAAGTTTTAACAGAAGGATTTTAGAGACCTTTCCACTCTTGGCCCATATCTCTACAAATAGGGTGGTGGTCACCTCTCTTTCTGATGCCTGCGTGGCTGGATGCATGGGAACCAAGTGCGTGGGGAGAGCTCTGGGTGCAGACTTAGGAGCCCTGGGCACTGGCCCTGTCTGTCCCTTTCCATATCCAGCCATGCTATGTGGGCCATGCCTTTGGTCCCAATCAGCACCTGTCTTAGTGTCCCTCTGGGGTTGCTTATAGCTCGGGTGGGACACTCATCTCCTAACTCTTCCTCACCGTTCCTTTCACAGTCCTATAGAACATCTTCAGGCTTTGGTTCATTCATCTGTAAAATGTGGGAAAAGTAATACCTTCCCTGCCTCAAGGTTGTTGGTTAGCCAACATGGGCTATGACTATCAGAAGACCATGGTCATTAATATATATTGACAGATATAAAAAGATTCATGATTTTAATTTTTTTCCCAAACAATGGCAACTAAAATTGAGTTATTATATAATGCCAGGTTCTAGCCCAGAGATATTAGAGAATGCATAACTTAACTCTTCAAAAATCCCTATTTTTATAGGGATCATTATTATCCCTCATTACAGATGATGAAACTGCTGCACAGAGAGGTTAAAGTACATATCCCAACATCACACAGCTAACAAGTGGCATGGCTGAGTTATGATCCCACAACTTTCTGCTGTCTAAGGTGAGTTTAGGCCAAGATTTTAAAAAACAAAACTTGGTTGTAATAGGGTTGATCCCCCTCCTGTTCTTCTGACTCACTGTTGCCTCTACATTGCCAAAAAAAAAAAAAAAAAAAAAAACCCCCCTGCTTTTTTTGGTTAAAAAAACTCCTCCCCCAAGTCTCTGTGATCTTGGCAAGGGTGCCAGACTGAGAGCTACAAAGCGTCCTGCTGTCTCATGCTGCTTCTCATCTGTGACAGTTTCGGAAATCAGCGGGACCCACACCTGTCTCTTTTCTTTCAAAGCAGTTAGCAGTAAAGTGGCAAATGCCCCCATTCCCACTTCCTATGCTGGCTGGGGCTTGTTTTCTCATCCATGTGTTTTAAGATTTCAGAACTCCAAGGCCTTTTCAGTGCCTTCAGAGCACATTCCACAGGCGGAGGATTGGCAGGGGAGTGCCAGGGAGAGGAAGAGATCATAGGCTTTATCCTTGCCACAGCTTAGCCTTAAGATCTATGCCCCTGAAAAGGTAAGGCAACATCTGTGTGCTCCAGCAGGAGCCAACCTCCTGCCCTCACATTACCTTCTGTCTCGGGAACCCTGTGCTCAAGACAACCTCAGCAGGTCTCAGGAGGGGCACAGGGAACCAAGGACTAGTTTTTACATTTATTACATTTCCCCCATGTCCTTGCCTCCTCATGCCTTCCAAAGTCCTCCAGCTCTGATCAGAGGCACTTGGGTTGGGTGAACTCTGAACAGTGAAGTGTGCTGCGTGCACTCCCTGTCCCCTCACTGCACTCATTTGAAGAGTGGGCTGTATACCCATTGGATGGTGGTGCCCACATGAACAGGGGGTGGATGGTGCTTGCATTCCCAATGTCCGGGTGGGCATTACAGGAAGCTCCCCAGGGGCTGGGACCAGGGAGATGTGGCTCAGGAATCCCAGTGACATCAGCTAAAACGTCCTTCTTGGCAATCATGGGTGGGTGTACCTGTGTGTGAATTGCCAATCATCAGGCAGACGTCACAGACTGAAAGCAAGGCTCCTCATTCATGTGAAAGATGGGGGAGGGCAACTTTGGGAGGCTGAGGTGGGCTCATCACGAGGTTAGGAGTTTGAGACCAGCCTGACCATAATCCCAGCTACTTGGGAGGTAGAGGCAGGAGAATCACTCGAACCCGGGAGGCGGAGCTTGCAGTGAGCCGAGATCACACCACTGCACTACAGCCTGAGTGACAGTGCGAGACTCCGTCTCAAAAAAAAAAAAAAAAAAAAAAAGATAGGGGAGGGCAGACCCTCTATTTCCTATTTCCTCACCTCCTCAGCAACCAAGCAGAAAATGTCCAGAATTAGTGTCATCCTCAAGTCAACTCCTTAATCTTGACTGCTGGATAACAGGTGTTGAATTTTATGGCATTTTTAAACCACACTGTTTGACTCCCTTAAATAAAAATATTTTCACCTCTGAGAATGCCTCACATGACCTCCTCCTCACACTGCACGACTGAGCTATTCCAGCTCTTCTCAAGCTCACTCCTAATATTTACCCAAATACCCCACAACCTATAGCCTCTACTCATCTCCCTAAAACTCTGCTGTCTTCCTCAGACACCTTTAGTCATCTCCCATTGCTTTTAGTTAAAGCAACCCAAAGCGTCAAACTCTTTTCCTATGAGTCAAAGCCTTTCCCCTTCTGGCCCGTCCAGTCCCTCCAAATTGATTGTCCACGACTTCCCCATAGGGATGTTTTCTTTTAATTCCTGCATGCATATGTCAGGAGGAGGGCTGGATGTCTGAAAAGGGCTTTACTGAGGACTTGGCTTGGAAGGAATTTGGAAAGAGGGGCAGGATCCACCTTGTGTAGAAGTGACAGGACATTCTTCAGGTCTGTCCCCATCAGGAATGAGTACCTGAGTACCTGCTACAGGACAGGGGCCTCTTGTTTGGTTGGGCGGGGCAGTGAGTCATTCAGAGCTGCACGTATATGACTGCCTCTCTCTGCAGGAGCTCAGTAAGTGCTCTCGCATTAATATGTAAGTCAATACCACCAGGATGGGAGAAGGAGAAAGGGTGAAGTACAGGGAAGCACATCAAACACTCTGAGAAGTGGTTTGTGCAGTTTAAAAGCAACGATACCTGTAGATTTCATAATACAAAGAGCTGAATGTAAAACCACACAGAACATCTTCTTACCTGGTAGAGATCAGCAGGGAAGGAATCAGGAAGCTTTATGGGGGCTTGGACTATAAAAGGCTGAGAAATACTGAAAGTTAGCTGGAAAAGAATTTGATGATAGGATTAACTATTTTGGAGCGTTTGAGTTCAAATCTCAGCTTGTTAGTTAATCCCCAAGCATTTTTTATCTCTGACCTTGGAAAAGTTACTTAGACTTTCACCGTTTGGGATTCTTACTCATGGGTGCATGTTTGGTTTTAATCCGTGTGATGAGAAAAACAACAGCCACCACCTCTTAAGGCTGCGGAGGATAAAATTAGATAATGCTTATAAAGCACTTGGCTACAGCTTTGGCCCACAGTAAGTGCTCAATGTGTCCATAAATCTTCGGTGATGGCATCATGTTATTAATATTGATTGAATCAACTTCCGAACAGCAGTGACACCTTATGGCTGGGAGCTGCCTCTCAATGTGTTCGCTTCTCTTTCCGCTGTCGTTGCCGCTGCTACCTCTCCCACCCTCTGCAGTCTCTCTGCACTTGTCAATTGCCGTGTAAGACTTTCATCTAGAAGTAGATGAGGAATAACTTCCAGGAAAAGAGAAAGGCATCCTGCCCTATACCTTCGAGTATCCTAGCCTGGAGTATCTCCAGCTACTGCGTCATGTATACTCCTTGCTGGAGTATCTTCCAGCAACTGCGTCATGTATACCCTTTGCTCCTAACTCTCAGATGACTTTTTCATGTTTTTCAAAGGAAACATCCTATACCCCCTCTTCTATCAGCACGATGGGGCTGCATCCCTGGGAATACAGCTTTATGAATTAAGAACGGAAAAGAATGGAAGAGTGTATTTAAAAAGACGAAAACCCCTCGAAGTCACAACATTTCTGATATCACTCTATATAGGTCTTCTTCAGGCCCCTCCAATCCCAAAGAGCAGCATCCTTTCTGGTCCCCCGGGTGCTTAGAGCCCTCAAGAAGGCAACACTGTTTTGTATTCCACAAAAGGGGCTGTGAGTCGCCTCCAAATCCCAGGACCTGGCTCCAGGGATCAATATCCAGTCCTGTTGGCAAATGACCTTGCCATCCCCCTCATCCAATGCATCACTCAGCCGTGCAGAGCTGGGGGTGGGGGAGCCTGCTCATTCCCCTGCTGGACACTGACTAATCACCACCATTAGGTCCACAGTCACATGTGTCATGGAAACATAAGGCCCTGGCTCCTGTTTAATGAAGGCGGGCTCCTGGCACTGCACAACTGCAGCACTCAAGGAATGCTGAGGGCCTTGCCCACGTGGCCAGCCCTCACCATCCACACACAGCAACTTTTCCCAGCATTAATGAGAAAGGGTCCCAGGAGCCTAATGGATAGGAATGGCCTCGCGTGTACAGGGTGGAGAGAAGGCAAATAAACACATGGCCCTCACGCATGGAGTACTGGACGGCGTACAAGCCCTTTGACAGATGCATTCTCAGTCATTGGACAGTTCTGCCGGCTAGGCGCATCATGACCGCCACCTTACAGGTGGGCCGGCAGAGAGGCAGAGAGGGACGCAAACGGTGCGGAAGGGAATGTAAGTGCTGGTGTTATATCCACAGAAATCAACTGCTCAGCTCTCCCAATAGGCTAGTTGGAGGGACTCTAATCCCAAACATTGTTCCCACACTGGCTTCCTGAAGCTCAGAGTAACACTGTTAGTGAGTGGTCCAGGTTAACTATTACCCTGTCCTTTTGGATTTTGCCCAAGGCTAGCTCTACAGTTACATTCTTCCAGGGAACCACAGGGTTAGACGCTGGCTAGTTTCCAAATGTTAACGGAGGGTGCCTTTAATGGCCAAAGTTAACACTGGAACCCTCAGCTACTCCCAGAAGCAAGAAGCCTCAGTGTAACCAAGTCATATTTCTGTCATGGGCAAAACTTAATTTTGAAGACACCTGAGCCGCCCCTCTATTTTGGCATCAACCTGCTACTGTAATTTAATTATCAAGGGAGAAAATTATGGGATGAAATTAAGAAAAGAGTCTCCCATGTGCAGTTCCACACTGAAAAGACTTCCTGCAAAACACTTGCAGATGCCCAGCATGTCTCAGACGTGATACTTCCCACATTTCTTCAGCCATCTCTGTCGACTTACCCCGCACAGACACATTTGGACCCCTGTGCAGCCAGGTCTGCTCAAGCAAACCACACGTGGATTCCCTTCCATCTTCCACCTCGTCAACTCTCCTCTTTTTGGAGAATCTTCATTACCAGGGTGGATACAAGCGGCAGAGAGAGCCCAGCTGGGATTGTGGGTCCAGGTGCAGTTTTCTGTTTCTGGTTGTTCAAAAAAACCCAATTTTGACTTGAAACCGGCCTAAATTTCCTCTGGAATTGATCGTGAGAGAGCACATATGAAACCCCACCAAGCTGTTTTTAAGGAGCCATTTTTCTCATTACCTCTGCCTTTGAGGATGCCAGGCTGACCAAGGGCTCCACTCATCAGCCCCTCTGCTCCTCAGCTCTGAAATTAACCAACCTTCCCTTTCTGCCTTCTTCATGAACCACCTGCTGTTCTCCAAAGTGTTAGGTGGCAGCTGCGCACACCCAGGGAAATAGATTTCCAGCCTCATTGTGATATTGCTTTAGGAGGGTCTGTGCCACAGTCTGCAGCCTTGGTGTGTGCAGGATTAGACAACATGCATCCTGACAAACAGAATCAGCCCTTGCCCATGCAGAGCCTTCTTCATGCATTTTTTTTTGTACATCCACTGATGCTCCCAGTTGTGAGTGATTGTGTGCAGTTACTTTTATGTGCATGATGAAAAGCACCGGAAAAGAAGGGGGACAGAAACATAACGAGCTAAAGCCAGACAAATCGTTCATAGCAGATAGATCTCAAATAATTGCAAGCCAGAAACACTTTCAACAAAAGGAGTATATTCAAGAGGGAATTCATCTGTTGACACCTTTATTCATTTGTACATGCATTCACTTAAAGTAAATACTTATTGGTGATCGTCCAGGTGCCAGGCACTATACTGAATTGAGGGGGGCATAGCAGACAATAACTGTTCTCACCAGGTTTACCGTCTTGTGGGAGATGCCGACATATGGCCAGATACTTAGTGTCCTGTGTGTTGAATGCTATGAGGGAGATCTTTGCTATCCTATGGAGAGGATCAGGAAAGCCTTCCACAAGGGAGTCAAGTCTAAGAT
This sequence comes from Rhinopithecus bieti, assembly GCF_001698545.2. Classification (NCBI taxonomy): domain Eukaryota; kingdom Metazoa; phylum Chordata; class Mammalia; order Primates; family Cercopithecidae; genus Rhinopithecus; species Rhinopithecus bieti. The sequence continues at coordinate 2,769,120 of NW_016805314.1, forward strand.
GAAGTCAGAAAGAGCAGTGGGAGTAAGCCAGGTGAGAAGGGTGTGTGCATGTGTTTGCATGTGAGTGTGGACGGGTGTGCATGGGTGCACATCCACGTGCATCCTCCTGTTGAAGGTGGAAGCTAGAGAAAGGGGTAAGAGACAGTAAATGTAGAGATTTGAGGCAAAGAATATCTGTAGGAATACAATAAGAAAGGCGATAAGCAATGGCCAGATCATGCAATGCTTTGTAAGCCATGACTCTTTAGCATGCGGAACAGCGAACAGGGGAGTAGATAAGCTCACTAAGGAGAGAGGCTAAATTGTGAAGAAGGAAGGGGAAATTGGCTAGCCCAGTTTAAAGGATTGAGTCACACCAGTCATTAAAAGTTCATCAAGGGAAGAACCCAAAAAAGAGGCCGAGGGCGCGCAGCCACATGTTAATAAGAAGCCATATTTATTGAATGTTTACTCTCGGCCAAGCACCTTGTATGTATTACTTCTTTTAATCCACACCCAGTTCTAGGAAGTAGGTGCTATGGTGATTCATACTTTATAAATGAAGAAACTGAGGCACAGAGAGGTGAAGTAGCTTGCCCAGGTCACAGAGCTAGTGATTAGCAGAGCCAGGCTTTGAATCCCGGTAGAATGATAGGAAGCCTGTGCTCTTGGAAGTCTGTTCCGTACTGGGGAGCATATGGAACGAGACTCTACAGTTCAAAAGAACTGGAGTGAACAGTCACAGATTCAGGAAACCCTGGTGAAAGGCCCCAGAAACCAGTCTCTCATTTCCAAATGAGGACACTAAAGACCAGCCCTGAATCTCAGAAGATGATCTGGAACCTCTCCTCTTTCAAGTGCTTTCCCATCTTTGGTTATAAGCAAGAGAATAACCATGTTTTTCAGAATCCACAAAAGTCATCTTTGACGGAAAAGTTGGATACTGTCCTAGAGCTGGTTCAAATCCCCAGTCAAAGCAGCCCAGGAAGTCAGCCAAAAGACCCAAACCCTGCCCCTCACGCATACCCCCGGCTCTGCTGTAAAGCTGGGGTTCCCTAAGCAATTGCTCCACCAACCTTGGGGTGTATTCTTTCACACCTGCTGGCAGGATGGATTCTAATTCATGTCACATCATTATTTCACATCTGCATTTTGTCCCCTCCTGAGACGGTTGGCCCTTTAAGCCAGGGAAACATGCTCTCAGGGCCTCCTCTATGGTCTTCAAGGGACCCACCCACCCTGGAGGGACAGTCATAGATGATTTCCTCTCATTCCTTCGAAAACACAAGGTATCTGGCTTCTAGACAGAGCTCTGAAAAGGAGTGGCAGCTGCTCAGTGATGTAGCATCGTCATTGGAGAGGAGAAATGAAAATTCAATCTGTCTAAAATAGATGCTAAAGGTTTCACTCTTGGCCAAGGTGGGATGCCGCCTCCCCACTGGAGAGCTCTGCCCTGTGAGCTGGTCTCTGCCATCTTCTTCCCTCTCCCAATGGGGAGCATCACCTGTCATTGGGCTTCACATTCACTGAACAGTGTGCATCCAGGAATGTCTGCATCTTCTAGCATGTTAGAGGCATTTACTCTGGGCTTCTCTAAATTAGCTGAGAGATGTGCACAAGACTGCCTACTGGGAGACAGCTTCATAATGGTTAGACAGCCTGCCAAAAGAAGGCTTCTTCTCAAAGTAACTTGCAAATTAGGGCACTATAATGGCTCAATAGTCACCTGCTTCCAATGGCCGCCTGTAGCCAAGCAAGAGGTGAGCCAAGTCCCTGACAGTCAGCAGGAGTTACTGCTTAGCACGTGAAGCTACAAGATGCTCACCAGCAAGGGGCTTGTGGAAAGGAAAGACAGCCCTGTTCTCTATCCTCATGAAATGTGACTAAGAGCTGAGGTTTCCGCCTTTGTCTTGCTCTGGAGACATCAGCCCGAGGTTTGACCTGGGGAAGTGTGTGAGAACCTGTATACCCTTTAGTTCTTGACTCGCTGTGTGTTTTCAAGTGACTTATCTAGATTCTCTGGGAAAGCTAAGGAGGAGAACATCATACCTACTTTGTACTTGGTCAATGCCTTTGAAAAATTTCCCACATTTTAAATGTTAAAGTTCTTTGGAAGGAGGCAGTGTATTTACAGAGGCAAGCAAGAAACAGTAGTTCATATTTGACAGTGTGAAAATGACTAACAATCAAATTTGCCGAGTAGCCATTCTGCTAAAGAACATGGTATCCTGACGCCCCAACACGCAGACCTCTGCCCGCTCCATTCTTAGAGTTTGCTCTTGCAGGAGTGAGCCACGGCCTCCCTCCCCTTGTCCTCTGCTCATAGATTTCAATGCCAGGAGCTTTTCATCTAACAGCAGAAAGCATCATAGGCATCATATAAAAAGGAAGCTGGGAGAACACAACACAACTCCAGGCACCTACCAGCTAACAATTTGCCCACATTCCTCCCTGCACAGCCCCTGGCATGTGGGGGTCTGCAGAGTACAGGATTGGAGGCGCCCATACCATGGTTCCCTCTTCCTTTCCCCTTGCATTCTTTCCTCTGCCTATGTTGTGGCCCATAGCATTTTCATCCCACAAGAGGAAATTTACAGATTTTTTAAAAAATCTACTTAACAGCAGTCTCCTCTTGGAGATGTAAATATTCATAAACATATCAACTCTTCCAGACCCATCACAAATAGAACTGCCAATGACACCCCTGCTGCCTTAGGCGTTGTTCTAATAAGTTAGGAGCAGGGGAGTGGAAGGGGATATTTTTAACTTTACAATTTTTTTTTCAAAAGCCATTTTAAAGTGCCCTGCTGGGAATGGAGCTGGAAAGAAGCTGTTTTCTGGAAACAGAGAATGCTTCAAACAGAGTTGTAGGTCAGATCTGAAACGGCGATTGAGACAAGGTGATCATATCTTGCATTTCCATCACGCAGACCTCACGGAGGAAGCTCAGGAGAACAAAATCTGAACATGGCTTCACAAGGCCCAGTGTGGAAATGTGTGTCACCTTCTCCACAGATGGGGCTACCTCAGCCTGAGCAGAACATGCCACTTTTAGGGGAAACTGCAGAGGGTTGGCAGGACAAGATAGAGCCATGCGTGTTCCTCTGAGTTCATCCCGACAGTCACCGGGGGCATGTCTTCATCGTGATGCAGCTATTCGTCCGGTGGCTTCTCAACTGGTGTAGCCACAATTGCATTATCTGGCCATAAGTCTTTGATAAATATGTTTCCTTGATTCGGTTGTTATTTATTATTCAATAACTGTCCTATTAAACTTAAATTAATGGGGTATTTGGGATCCATTCCCGAATGCTTCCTCCACTTGTTTCTGTCAGGGAATTCTGCCGGATCTTTAATAACACCCAGCTGTGGATGGCACTGTGGCCCACATGCTCCAGCTGAGGTCTCCCGCAGCTGTACACAGACAGACTGGTGACTGCTGGCCGGGGGTCACTGGCCATCCATCACTCCAGCTACACTTCCCTACCCCTCCTCCGTCTCTCTGCCGCTTCCTTCCCCAGCCCACTCCTCAGGGAGCGGCTTGAAAGATTACAGCTCAGAAGCAGACAGGGTGGGAAAGGAGAAAGGATTCGAGAGAAAATAGATTCATGAGAAGACAGATAACAGAGTTGTTGGGGCTCTGTTAATTAAAAAGCAGCAATTTGTCTGAATTCAGAATGCGAAGAATCCCCTGGGAGACATTAGCCAGGCTTCCTCTGAGAGCAAGACGCTCTCCATTTCTATGTGGCACAGGCTACGGCCAGGGGACTGTGAGAGGGTTTCTGCCCTATTTGTCCTTGTCCAGAAACTGAGGATTCCTGGAGGCCCAAGGCCACAGCGCCCACTGCCCTCCTGCCCCACCCTGCCCAGACACTCTCCTCAGGCTTGAGGAAGAAGGTAAGACGCATGCCCGGCTTCCCCAGATGGAATATCCTGCTGATTCCATGCGGGATGCTAACTCCCCTACTAATACTTACAAAAAAATTTGTCCTAGGCCTGACAATTTCATAGGAGCTTTGCATAATTAATGCATTTTAATTTTTACAACAATCCTATGAGGCATGTACTCTTATCATCTCCATCTTATCAGAGAAGAAACTGAGACACAGGAGTGCATTAACTCAATCGACAAACAGTAACACTGAGTTTCAAATACAAGCAGAGGGACTAGAGAGCAGCTCTGATTAACCACTGTGCTCCATTGCCCATCACAAGGACTACTGACTGCATTAGGAGAGATGTCTAAAACCCCATATGAGAATGCAGCCAACTCATCATACCACTTAGCGCCGGAAACTACACACTCTAAACAGACAGAGAGCACCTACTGGATAAAGAGCAGTTCTCAGTGTATTGCAGGTTAATTAATCTTGTGACTTTGCGTTGCCTTGAGAAGAGATGAAAGTCTCTCTTTGTCTGTGGCACTTACTTACTTAGAAACAAAACAATAAAACATTTTTTTTCCTATAGTCTCATGGTTCTTACTGACAAGATACCCCAGAAGAAAGAACTACACAGTACTAGGTAGAGCTGATACTGAGAGATGCTTCGCTGTTATGCCCCAGAGAAACACTGTCTTTCGAGATTAAGGTCTGGAACTCTGTCTTCTCTTGAATTACTCTAAGCTGTGGCTCTTTGAAGGTATTTAGGACATGTTTCCCAGAATGCCAGTGTACATAAAGTGCATTTTGACCATGAAGTACCGAGCAAGCTAGTATCATTAATAAATTCAGTCGGTTTGAAAGTCTAGTTGATCTTACTTTACAAAAGCTCAATAATAGATAAATGTTTTCCATTGATTCAAGATTAGCAGCTTCATTAAGCATTACTATGTATACAAAAACATTTACCAAAAACCTGCTGTGTGGCAGACTTCACTCTTAGCACTATGGATACAGCAGGAAACGGCATAAATATCCCTGCCCTTCTGGGACTTACAATCCAGTGGTTTTCCTTCAAATACGGAACTTCCTGTGAGCGTAACATTGGGTTCTATGTGATTTTCAGATTTCCAAGACTATTAATTACATAAAAAGAAATTTACGCATCAGCAAGGGAAGCCCACAGCCATAATCTGAACATAACCCCTTCAGGTCAGCTCCCATTGCTTTAGAAGACTCAGTGGCAACTGGAATTGTCACCAGGGAAGAGAATGGTCCGTGTACTGAGCAAGCTGCCTCTTATCGCGGGCAGCCTGGGATGGTGGAGTGAGCCCTGGACTTGGAGTTGGAAGATCTGACACATCTGTCTTCCCGCAAGCTAATCATGTGACCTTTCAGTAAGCAACTGACTTCTGTGGCCCTTAGCGTCTTTGTTTGTAAAATGAGGAAGACTAATACCCATCACTTCTATTTGAATGTTAAAAAGTCCAAAGCAAAGCAAAACAAAAGAGAAGTTGATTGCAGATGAGGAAATGCTTGGAATTCATGACATTGCATGTAAATGTGAAGTGCTAATATCAATGACATGAGGTGCACATAGAGTATGATAAATATGGGCAGTCTTATAATTTGTAACCTGTCAACGTGCAGGACAGAGTCCTCCTGGAAGCTGGTTTCACTCCCATGCTGTGCTCTCCATCTGTGAGGGCTTTTTTATGTGTCAGCTCAGCTAGGCTGAATGGCAGCCCTGGAATCCACATTCTAGTGTATTTCCAGTTAGCTGGGCTACAGAGGAGACCCCCTCAGAGGGATGGAGGGCAGTAGCTGCCACTCTAGCACGCATGCCTCTTCTCTCAGTTATTTAGCCAAACGCTGATCTAGGTGTTCCTGTGCAAGGATTTTGTAGCTATGGTGGAAATCCCTCACCAGTTGACTTTAAATTAATCGAAAGGGAGATTATCTTCCGTGGACATGACTTCACAAGTTGAGAGTCTGTAAATGAGCGTAGTCTGTCGCTGAGGGAGAGAGTCTAAACACCCCCTTGGCCAGCACAGCTCTCCTTCTCCCAGTCCTTCCTTCCTGGCTGCCACCTTTAGACACTCAGTATAACCTCCTGCCCACTGGATTCTAGTTTGTTCATGATCTTCCTCTCCTGACTGTCCACCCTAAAAACTTTGGTCTTGTTTAGCCATCATCTGCAATGGGGTAGACCCTTCCTTGCAGTAACTTCATTTATATACACATACATGCTACTCTGATTGAACCCTGCCAGAGACACATCCTACCTTGCTTGTCCAGTGGTTTACCTGTAATAAGCAAATTATTTCTACCCATGGGTGTTCTTATGGTTAAAGGAAAGTTGACCTCAGTTTCCAAGTCCATTTGGAAGACACAAGCGTCTGGCACATTACATGCTGGGGTAGTGGGCTGATGAATTGAGCCAACTTATAATGTAAAAATCAATAAGGAATAATGAGGTGGAGCCCAGTGAGGACTTGTTTTGGAGTCCTAATGTCTGTGTCCTCCCACTCAGGACCATGCCATGGGCTCACCATTTCTTGGATGTAGGCCTCCCTTCTTAAGATTTAGTTTCACATTGCAGTGTGAAACTAAATGGTCTACCAGCTGTTGCTTCCTTTTTTTTTTTTTCAGTGCAGTTTGTCCTGAATAATCAAGATAGATGGCCAGCTCAGGTAAGTTTGTGCAACAATCCCAGAGAAAGAAACACTAAATCAATCTATTGGGGAAATATTAATGCTCTCATTAGGAGGTTTAATTATTCACATCAGCCTCTGCTTCTTTCCATGACATTAATTCCATTTCTGACTTCAGAGCAATTGCTCTTCTCAAACTTGCGAGACACCCAACAGGTGCTCTTTGTCCCCAGAATGTTAAAATATTATATTTTGCATACAGCCAGAAGAGATCCATCTCAGACCAGCCTTGCCTCCTCCTGTCCCTCTTCCATATGTGCACACACACACACACACAAACACACCTCTCAAAGCTTATGCCCTCTGAATATTTACACCAAAGCTCATAACTTCTCCCATGCACACTCAGACTTACATTCCCATCTTTTTCCATTCAGACTAATAACAATGGAAACAAACCCACACATATTGATTTCTCTGTGCCGAGTACTGTTTAAAATGCTTTAAATATATCAACGCGTGTCTAGCATCTGTGAAGCAGTACTATTTTATTACCAGTATTTTACCAACAGGGGAACTGAGACACAGATGATCTGGATCTTGCCTGAAGTCTCCCAACTGAAAAAAGGAAGCGTGAAGAAGTTAAGGGTCTGCGCCCGGACAGCCCAGCACTGCAGCCCCTGAGCGTCATCGTTAACATGCCCCTTCCTGTTCAGGGTACTCACTACACTATGCTTCTCTTCGGCATGCCTTCCAGGAGGTTTTGCTGGGTTTCTGTTTTTTAGCCCTCTACCATTCTCACTTGCCTGCCCCACTCCTCAGTTCACACATCTCCCCAGTAGCACATGGCTATCTCTTGATGACCAGTGGGGAAGAAGGCATCACGTTGACATAGGACACGATTGGCATTCTGTATTTTTTCCTGTAAGCCTCTCCCCACAACCATAGCACAGAGCTCAAATGTCTTCTAGGCAGCCCAAACCCTTCAGCATCCTCCCACTGACATCGCACACAAGACAACATTTCAAATCCTGTACAAGGATTCTGTGGTGTTCCTCTCTCCACCTCCCGAGCCTGCATTTTCCAGATGGATGGCTCTGCCACAGGCATTTTAGTATCAGGAGCAAATATACCCCAAACAGCTTTTTGTCATGCATCTGTCTTTCCCCAGAGCTCTGCCTCACCTTACAGAGTCAGCAGGGAGGAGATAAACCCCCAGGGGTTCAACAAAGCAAAGCTTCCTTAGAATTTGTGGGGATTTCAATTCTGGCTAAACCACCAGGTTCATACCCTCAGGGGACATCACAAAGAGATTTGAAGATTTTACACTAAGGTCGTTTTATTCCCCCCTTTGAATAAAATAACACCCAAAACACTGTTCTGATGAGTAGGGCATTAATTGAATACCCTATTTCCAAATAAACTAAGGGTTTTGGAGAGTTGGAGAATTATAGTTAGGAAAAGTAATGATGAGTTTCAAATACACGAAGGGCTCTCTAGCTCAAATTAAAATAACCAGTAACTAAGTCAAGTGAAACAGACCAGCATTATAGGAGAATTATCTGAGGTCACTCCATTAGTCAATAAACATATTTTTTCACCTGAGCCTGTGGTGTGCCTGTCACCGTGCTAGAAACAGTACTTGACAAACAGGACTAAAAAGATAACTGCCGTCGCAGAGCGTATATGTGGGCAGAATGCTGGGAAGCATACCTTGACACTGTCTGCAGGAGAGTTCATGTCCATGTGCTTCGTACTTTAGTGGACATCTGCCCTTCACTGCCGGCCCAGGGTTCCTTCTTTTGTTCGTGGCACCTGGATGTTGCCTTTAGAGAGCAACCTCTATGTCCAGATCAGTCCTGCTGGCTCTGGAGCCAAGCATGTGGGCCAGTCCCATTGAGAACACTGTATGTCCTTGGGGATAGTGATTGCTTCCCTGATGAGCAGGTGGCCAAAGTCATGCAATAAGAGCCACCCAGCCACATGAGACTTTGACTCCTGGATTTTCCAAATGGTTGGAAGTGAGCCGTGATCTGCCAGATGCCAGAACATGGGGAACCTGCCCAAGACTAAGGGCAACAGAGTGGAAAGCAGAGTCCTGAGCCCAGGGATGGAGAGGATCCTAATTATACCTTTTGAGCCCCTGAATCCAGTTATTCTGAAGTCAGATCTTCTTCGAGGCTTTTGAGATACCTGAATTAAATCTCCCTCACTTTTTTACTCCCTTGAGTCAGTTTGAGGTGGTATTCTATCCCTTGCAACCACAACAGGTCTTGATTAACAACAGTGAAGAATTTCATTCATTTTCAGCTGGCCTTTGAACGGGAACATCTCCATCTGCTGTGTTTATGACACATCTCGGGTGGACTCCCAGTTCATCATTCACCAGATTTGGAACCCTGATCCTTAGTTGTCTCACCTCTACACTGGTGATAATGTCAGAGCCTTCTTTCTAGGTTTGTTGAAAAATGCCTTGAGCTCCTGATGGAGACTCCTTGGCACATGGTAAGCCCTCAACACATGGCGTGCATTGTGATTATCATGATCCTGGTCATTATCATAATCATCATCACAAACATCCCAAACCCTCTCTTGGCTCCCTGCCCTTCCCTCTTTTAACTGCCTTGTTTCTCTGCTCCCTTTAAAAACAAAACTCTTTGTAAAAGATCACATATGGTTTGCACTTTGTACTTTCTGTCCCCTGGTTTCCATCCACTCCAGTTAGGCTCTGTTGCCATTTTGCTATCGAAATTGCCATTGTCAAGATCACCTAGGAACTCCCCCCTGCAAAAAACAATGATTAAATTTCCTCTCATTCTATTCAGTACCTTTTAGCACAGAGGACTCCTTCTTCCTCTTGAAGCACTTTTCTCAACTGGCTTCTGGGACAGCACGCTCCAGGCTTTTCTTCCACCTGACCCTCCGTTGTCTGTCTCAGTCTTGGCTGGTTGTCCCCCCTCTTCCGGATCAGCTCTCACTCCCTGCGTCATCTCACTGACTTCATGCCCAGGAAAACCACTCATTCCTAATGGCTTTGGGACGCACACCTCTATTCCCAATCCCTCTTCTCAAGTCCTTCAATCTAACCATCCACATGGCAACCTCACTTGGATGTCCAACAGCGCCCTTAAACATGCATAATGAACAAAACTGACTTTTCCTTTTCACCACCACTCTCCTCCCCTGAAATCTGCTCCCCTTCCTGGGGTCTCGATCTTGGTAAACACCATTGCTGTTCTTACTTTCTCAGGCTGAAACCCTAGATGTCATCTTTGATTCTTCTCTTTTCCTGGTCACCCATCGGCAGGCACTGTAGGCTCTGGCTTCAGGTTTATTCCGAATATGAATCTATCTCATTTTTCCTACCCTTCCCACCTGAGTCCAGGCACAGGACCACTGCAGCAGGCTCTGACTGGCCCTGCTCTAATCACGTTGGCCCTCTTACACATTGATAGATCAGCTCACACTTCTGTCACCTCAAAACCTCTGGTGGCTTTCTATTACACCTGCTATCAAACCCAAACTTCTTAAAAATGTCACATGGCATTTATGTCACATGTGGCACATGCACCCTTTTCTAACAGTCACTTGCAGACTCCATCTCCTTGTCTGCCCCTTGTCACTGTATCCCAGCCACACTCAGTGTGCACCAGGAGTCTCCACAAGTGCCACACTGGTCCCAGGTTCAGAACTTTTGTTGCTGCTGTTACTTTTGCCTGGAACACTGCTCTCCCAGGGCTGCTCCTCACAGAGGTTCCTCGTTATTAACTTCATCTATTTGTTGTCTGCCTTTCCTGGTTGGGCATATCATCACAAGGGCATAGATGAAACACTTACAGGAATTTAAAATCAACAGGCAAAGATGATTCCGATTTAACCATCAGAAGTGGGGACACTTCTGAGTCTGCTCTCTCCTCATAAAGCCTTAGAGAGTCCAACTGCCTCTTCGCAGCCTGGTGTGGAGACCTGAAGTTGAGAAACATACTTCCAAGTGGGGAGGTCCCAAGAGGGAGCTGCCTCTGTCGTACAATGCTGTCTCCACGGTAAAAGAGAGAATATTTAAATACTTGGTGTTCAAATGATTCAGAAAGCCCAGTTACGGATTGGGAGGAAGGGAAGCAAAACAAACGGGGAGATGGAGGGGGACGGAGAATGATTTATAAACGATTGTGATTCTCTATGTGGCATCTATTACAGAGTCATCCGTGGTCATTCCTAAACATCTGATGTAAAATTGATTGTAATTTCATAAACTGCCCTGTGGCCCTAAAGAGAAAAATGAGTGACTAAGACAGGCCCAGTGAACACGAATACAGAATGATTAGCTGCGTAAACATCTGAATCCATACCTGCTTAGGGTCTCTGGGGAATTGGAAATCAATCAGGTAAGCCAGATCAATGCTAAATCTCTCCCCAGATTCAGTCAATCTCTAATTGTGGAGAGAATGTCTCTTTCTGTGAAAACAGAAATAAACCAGGACACATTTAAATCTACTGTGAAATTAACTAGTTATTTCAGAATTCCCCAAAATTAAGTGTCTGGGGAAGAAAGTCTGTTTTTACAGGTGAGGCGACATTCCTCCAAACTCCATTTAACTGAACTTTATCCTACATCGAAGATGTTATTGCCTGATTAATTCAGCCTGATTCTAATCATGCCTAATCTCTGCCAAGCCCTCAAGCATGTGCAGTACTCAGATGGTTTTATATTAATTTGTAATCACTATGTATGGTTCTGTAAGTATAAAATCTGATTCATGGACATTGTTTTCTTCGTGAAACGGATTCACCGCTCCTCCAGGGGACAGACATTAGGTCGCTTACTTTTTTTTTTTTTCTGAGATGGAATTTTGCTCGTTGCCCAGGCTGGAGTGCAATGGTGCGATCTCGGCTCACCACAACCTTAGCTTCCCGAGTTCAAGTGATTCTCCTGCCTCAGCCTCCCAAGTAGCTGGGATTACAGGCATGCATCACCACACTCAGCTAATTTTGTATTTTCCAGTAGAGAAGGGGTTTCTCCATGTTGATCAGGCTGGTCTCAAACTCCCGACCTCAGGTGATCCACCTGCCTCAGCCTCCCAAAGTGCTAGGGTTACAGGAGTGAGCCACCGCGCCCAGCTAGATCTCTTACTCTTTTATCCTCTGTCTTTAATTGTATTTGGCCAGGGTTCTGTTCCTTAGATGTAGGTGGGCAGGATCACATGTGAAATACTTGGCTCCAGAGTCTAAGGGAATACCCCTTATATAACCTCTGTCTCCAAGAGGGCCAATGTAGATCATAGATTGGCATGGGGTTTGATTCAGAATTGTCCAAGGCCAAAGGCTGTTGAATTTGAGGTCCACTCCTTTAACCGGGTCAGCTGGTGGCTCTTCCACTGATTGTCCAGTTCCAGGCTCTGCCCTTCCTGTCCTGCGTTGTGTCTTGGAGACTCTGCTCTCTGCAGACACCACCACCCCAGCTTCCCTTGCCTTCTGCTTCTGGGTGGGTGTGGCCAAAGGAATTCTCCAGTAGGACACGGGAGGTCGAGGACAGCGTTTAAGGTCCTATCACCCGGCTCCTGTCAGGCAGCTCTGCTTGCAAAGCCATAGCCCACCCCTGTCCCTAACAACTGGTCTGCTATTTGCCCTTTTTTCAAAGGACAAAAATGACTCCCACTATTGCTAGTCACCATCACATGTGAACTGTGAACTCTGCCCACTCCTCTGTCATCGTCCCTTCATTTCACATCCTTCTGTTCATTCCATTGGGTTTCCTGTGTGACCCTCTCAAGTCCTCAGTACTCTCAGGGGCACAATAAGGGGCACCAGGCAAAAATGTGTGAACTCCTGCAGTGCCAGAGACAATGTTCCGGATGTTTGCAATATAAGAAATTAATTAAACACTCTATCTTTTCTAACACTGTACATCTATTTTCTTTATAACACATCATAATATACTTTATTTTTACTGGTGCATTATCTGCCTTCTGCACTAGACTAGGAATACCGCCAGGGCTAGAACTATGTCTCTTTTACTTAATATATTTCCAGCTCCTGGCCAGTACCTGACACAGAGCTTATTTACAATTGTAAAGCTCTTGGACAATTTTAAACTGAGTAGTAAAGCCGGGCAAATAATTAACTATAATATAATGTGACAAATGTTTGAAAGTAGCATTATTAAAGTTACCAAACCATAGAGGAGGAGGAAGGGTTTGATTCTTACTTGGTTGCGTAAAGACTTAAGGAAAGAAATCACCGAGAGGAGGTGACATATGACGTGGAATTTAAAGGATGAGTAGAAGTTCCCCAGAAAGAAGGCGGCAAAAGGAGAGGAATTCCAGGTACAAACAGCATCTAAGATGCAGGCGAGCGTGGTGTGTTTGCACATTTGCAGGCTGGGGTGGGGGCACGCGGTGAGCGTCCTGATACACACAGAGACATGGGGATTCCAGCACGAGCCCAGACAAATGGGGCGGGCAGGTGTCACATCGAGCATGCCATCCACTCCTCGACCAGTTAGGGACTCTGTCCCTGCATCCACTTCTGTTTTATGGTGTACCTCCTAGAGCCTAGAGTGTCAGAAAGCAGCTAGTCCCCCTCCCACCGGGGCAGCTCTGGAGGGACCAAGCATCTGGGAGGGCGCTGGCTAAATCAGGTAGTGAGCACTGCTCCCAGCGCCTGTGTTTTCGCTTCTCTTCTGTACTTCTCCGCACCTCCCAGTAGGGGCCAGAAGTCTCATTTATACTTTTTGCCCAACTTAACATCAACTACTGAGAGTCTATATATAACCTAAGTATTTTAAGGATAAAAATAATCTGGCAAGATGACTTTACAGTCAATAGTTTGAAGTAACTTGCTCTTCAGGAGAAAAATGAAGCCTGACGTGTGAAGATACCCACAGGGTAGGTTCCAAGCTTGCGGCGGCCTCACTGACCTAGGCCGCTGCCAGTGGAGTTGTAACTAAACCAGGAAATGAGAATTCCAGGGAAACTTTGCTCTAAGCTTCAGGCTTATGGTAACTTTGCAAGGACCTTTATCTTTTGTTGTTGAAACAAATCAAATTTTCCTCCAGGACTACCTTGTGGATTTCCAGCAGGCTGACTCCATGGTCCAAACCATTGATTTTGTGTCGTATCATTCAGAGGTCAAGGCAGTAATAGCACAGACCAGTACTAGGGATCTATCTAGAATTGTATTGCCACCTTGACATTTCTTATCTTACAGATAAAGCTCAAGGAAGACACCTAAAGGGTTTCTGGTCCCAGAGCCTTGGTATTCAAAGATCTGCTGATTCTTTAATCTGGTGGTTCTCAGGGTGTGATCCACAAATCTCTAAGACTGCCCAAGACCTTTTAGGGAGGTCAGAACTATTGTCAGGATAATATCAGGACATTCTTTGCCTTCTTCACTGTGTTGATATTTGCACTGATGGGGCAAAAGCAATGTTGGGTAAGACAGCAGGAGCCTCAACCATGGACAACGCAAGCACACGCAGCTCACTGCGCAAGTAGTCACCGCACTCTTCACCTCTGCACGCTCGCAGGGAAACCCAAAAGCCAGTTTCACTTAAGAACACCCTCATTACACAAAGAACACTTGATTTTATTAAATTTCAAATCTTGAGCACACATTTTAAAAATGTTGGTGGTGAGGTGGAAGGGTCACCCAAACACTTCTGCTGCACAGTGAAGTAGGTATGATTGTCTCAAGAAAACACTCTTGTGTGGAGTTGCAAGCTGAGCTAGCCGCCGTTTTCATGGAGCACAATATGTGCTTGAAAGAAGGATGGACGATCTGTTGTTATTAGACTTGGGTATTTGGCAGCCGTTTCCCCAAAAGGGAATGAGTCCATTGCTTCTCGGAAACCAACTCGCGGTGCCCACTGCCAGTGTTCAAATGGGAGCTTTCAGGTCAAGAATAGAATTCTGGAAAACTTTAATTGGTTACTATTATCTTGACAGCTTTTGATATCCATCTTTTCAAGTGAGATCTGTGGTGCTGTCCAGTCAAGAGACAGAATTTCGAATCTAGATTTGCCACAAACTTTCTGTAAAATATTTTAAGGCCCTTCCTCTCTCTGGATCTCACAATACTAAACTTCAAAACATGGAATTAGAATAAAGGATTTTTTAGGTCACTTCCAAATCTTACTCTCTCTCCTCCCCTCCCCCTCCCACTCCTCCTCCTTCTCCCCTCAGGAATCGCAGCTTCTAAGCTTCTAATCCAGGAAGAGTGTTTACTACCGGCGTAAAGAGAGAGACCATAGAAGCTGTTAGAAGGGAATGATCCCCTCTCTCCTTCATTTTCACTGAGCACTGTACCAGCAGAACATCTGAAATATAAGCTTCCGACACAATAGCCGCATGCTGTTACATACAGCCACATGTAGAAGGCAGTTCTCCAGCCTTAAAGCACACCTCAGTGCCTGCGTGCAGGTCTAGGCTCAGACCTGTCTGTCCCACGCTCAGGGCAAAGTCACTCCTAACGGCAGAGAGCAACAGTAGGTGCAGGCAGGGCGTGGAGGGGAGGGGCAGCCGCCAGGCCTTGGCTCCCCAGGTCCCTGCTCCTACTGTGGCTTCATGACAGGACCTGCCAGGTGAGAAAGCAGGCCTCTTGCTGGGAAGGCAGGTGCCTCATTCAAGATTCTAAGCTTTGCTGAAGGGTGCTGAGAAAGCCTTAGAGCAACTTAGAAGTCAAGCCCACCTGGAGGCCTGGGAACGCTGCACACAGCAGTCCCTGACTGAACGCTGCTGACTGGGCAGCTGGCTGCATGCAGAGATGTCAGGCTCACCGAACCCCAGGTGGGCATCAGCCAGTGGGCCCATTGCCTCCAGGGCTGCAGAGGCTGCTTTTCCAAGTTTGCCCTCCTCTACAAGATCACTTTTGCCTCCACTTATCTTTTGCTGTAGTTGAATTTCCTTAAAGTGTGTCTAAGAGGGATGCAAGCTAAAGAAAGAAAAAGGATAATAGTATTTGTTTGATTTTATGTTTGTGTTTATTTTTAGTGTTGGGGGGTGTCCCTATGTTGCTTGGGCTGGTCTTGAACTCCTGGGTTTAAGCAATCCTCCTGCCTGAGCCTCCCAAAGTGCTAGGATTACAAGAGTGTATCACCACACCCAAGAAGAACGGCAGTTTTGTTTGAAGCTGATCACTTTGGTTGACTTTCTGCAGGAAGATAATCCTTTGTGTTAATTTCTTCTCTGTTTACAACTGTCTAAGTCTCCAAAAAGCTAGGGAACTGTCGGCAGAGTCCAAAGGATTCTACCTCTTCCTGTTCCTTTCCTTTACAGTCTGCAAAGCCTGCAGCCACAAATAACTGATTCCACAGTGGATGTGTTTTGCTTCCTCACATCTCGATATGGGGAGGAAGTGGGAAGTGGGGATGGGGGTGTAGACCTGGGGAGAGTCTTGGAGATGGAAAGGAAATATCCTTGTGGGACTAAATTGCATTCAACATAATAAACTATCACCTTGAAATGAGTGTTTCAATTGAGTTTTGATGTAAACACTAATATTTCCTCCACTCTGCTATTCTCTTCTGAGCTCTCATGTATATTTCACCATGTGTCCTACCTACTCTTACACTCATACATCAAAGGATTGAGGGCAAGGAACCTGATTTTGAAAACATTATTCTTTTAAAGATTTATCCTCTCATCTTGACCACCTCCTTAGCTGGAAGCGAGAAGTTCTCCATAAATTATTTTAATGTGCTATGCAAAAGGGATCTTCTCACCTCTTCTTTCAAAAACTTTTCCACAAGTGAAATTAGACAGGGCCCTCAGTTCCATTTCTTTTATGTTTTCCATCCAAGCACACTTAAGCACATGCAGAAATGGGACAAGAAACAGAAATTGAGGTGGGGGTGGGGACTGAAAAGTTTGAGAATTTCTTGGAAACTTTTGAGGAAGCCATTGGAAGGGGGCATAGGGTCTTGTTTAGCTGCAAAAGGTGACACCAACTTTGGTTTTAGAATAAATTTCCTAGCAATGGGTGCAAAGACACCTTTCCTAATGAACCTGTCAGCCTGGCCTATGCTCTGTGTCATTCCACGGGTGTGTGTTGTGCTAATCTCAATTATGCCCAAAGCTGTGAGTTTCCACCAAGAGTTCACGGTGTCAGGGAGGAAAGCACAGACTCCACCCATAACACCAGACCCCACCGCAAATGTGATTCTAAAGTTCTCACCCCAGATACCTGTCCTTGCCTCTTCCAGACTGGACAGACTCCAAGTGAAAGGCAGTCCATGACTCCCTGCTGCACTTCCTTATCTGAAATCTCTCAGGTCCTTACCACCTGCATGTAGGCAAAATCAGTGTCTCCTCGTGCCTTTCCTGTTAGATTCTGACTGGCATCACCACTACTGACAAATAGTGCTGAGTAGTTTTCCAAACATTTTTAATTTGCAAATGATATCATTTAATAGAAACGAGGCTCAAGAGTTCTCCTTGCTCGTAAAACATTAGTTTCCAGTTTAATGTCAAGGATTTTGGTAAAGGTCTTGGCTCAGAACGTTGCACCCTGCTTAGATTCCAACGCTTCATCCCTCCTTTCCCTCTAGATGAGGTCTTCTGAGCCCTGCTTGTAGATTTAATGCGTCACCACACCCAAGACTGCCTGAGCAACATTCTTGGAGACCCCACTGCCCACCCTTGCTGCCAGTTCAGCTTTCATCTCCTGCTCCAGCTGGGGTTTGGGGCTGCCTCAGCAACCCCGTCACTGATCCCAATCCTGGTCACTGGACCCAAGCATTGTTCCCACCCCTGAACCTCTGCTTTGGCAAGCTGTACTCCACAGCAGCCTCCCTGGGAACGGCTTTCTGCCTTGCTCCAGCAGCCGGCACCTGCAGTGCTGGGGACTGATCTGAGGATCCCCTGCAAGACACCACTGTGTGTAAAGACAGCCACACCCTCCTTGTGTCTGTCCCGTGCCTCCCATGGCTGGGGCCAGCATAGGGCTTTGAGGTCATGGGGTTTTCCCATTGTATTCCCGTCACTGTCTCAGCACGTGCTGTGAGTTCTATTGGTCAATCCAGAGACCAACCTTCACAGTGGAAGTTCAGTTCCTGTCTGTCCCTTCCCATCTCTTTCTAGAGGCTCCAGTCTATAAGAGTTATCCAGAGTGGCACAGGCTCCGAGGGAGAACAGACATTGTCATACAATGGTGAAGAGAAGCAACCAAAGGCCTGGTCCCTGGGCCATGGCCAGCCCGCAAGGACGGCTTTTCCAGCCTTCTGTCTCCTTCTTAAACCCAACAGACTAGACAGCCTCCCGTGGGGTCAGAAAGGAGGAAAGCCTCGCTGTGCTCTTAGGAAGGGTCCCAGGGAGCCACACGTGGTGGGCTCTGTAGTGGTGTGCCTGAACTTCCGACTGTGAGGTGGCTGCCTTCGCAGCCTCTCTTTTTACAGGATGTGAATGACGACTTTGGGTC
Source organism: Rhinopithecus bieti (assembly GCF_001698545.2). NCBI lineage: Eukaryota > Metazoa > Chordata > Mammalia > Primates > Cercopithecidae > Rhinopithecus > Rhinopithecus bieti. The sequence goes on from NW_016805314.1 coordinate 2,787,046, forward strand.
CTATTAATCCTATTAATTCTTCAGTCTCATGATCAGAAAAGGTCATTTACAGAGCAGTTGGTGATTTTTTTTTCTTTTTTTTTCTTTGGACGGAGTTTTGCTCCTGTCACCCAGGCTGGAGTGCAATGGCTTGATCTTGGCTCACTACAAACTCTGCCTCCCAGATTCAGGCCATTCTCCTGCCTCAGCCTCCTGAGTAGCTGGGATTACAGGTGCCTGCCACCAAGCCCAGGTAATTTTTGAATTTTTAGTAGAGACGAAGTGTCACCATGTTAACCAGGCTGGTCTCGAACTCCTGACCTCAGGTGATCCATCCACCTTGGCCTCCCAAAGTGCTGGGATGGCAGGCGTGAGCCACCGCGCCCAGCCCCAGGTGGTGATTATGAATACCAGCTAGATCTTCAAAGCCCCTCCTGGATTGAGAAAGAAAGATTTCATGGATGTCTTTGTGAAAGGGGCTAACTGTGAGCCGGGCTTGATCACTTGCATGTGTCAGCTGTAGACAGGGCCGGGAAATATGGCTTTAATTTTCTTTCTTCTTTTTTTAACCACAAAACAAAAAAACACAAAACTATTTCCTCAGCCCCTTGCCTTGGGGCCCATCGTGGGGGAAGGGGCTGACCCAAGGGAGGAGGTGGCGCTGATGCAGGGGAAGCTGAGCGAGGGGCGGAAGGGAGCCCCGCAGAGAGGGGGAAGGAGCCGGACGCAGGCCCCGCAGCCGCCCCAGCGCGGTGCCCAGAGCGGCGGGGCCACGACGCCGCCGGCCCGGCGTCTGCGCCCATTTGTGGAGCGTTGTCTCCCCTTGGTGGGCAGTGCCTGGAACTGCAGCCCCGGCCGAGCTCCTCTGCAGGGAACACTCCGGTGCACAAACGCCCCTTTCCCTGGTCGCTGTGCCAGCAGCTGGCCCGTGGCAGCGGACCAGGCGGAGGGTCCAACGGGAGAAGGGCGGCCAGCTGGTCCATGAGACTGTCGCTGGCGTCCTCAGGGGCCGCTCCGGGGCCCCCTGGTGCGTTTGCCCTTTCCCCACGCTGGAGGCCCAGGGAGGGGACTGGGCTTCCCGAATTCTTGCGCGGGAGGATCTGGCCTCGGGGAAAGATCCGGGAATGGGACTTTCGGGCCGGGCCGGAGGGGAAGTGTCAGGAAGAGCTCAGGCTTTAGCGAGCCTGGAGGGAAGGGAAGGCTGAGGTCTTCTCTGCCTCCGCAGCCACATGGCCTGGCACGGGGCAGGCTGGCAGCCAATCTAAGATGGCTTTATACACTCACTGGAAACATGTCCTGGAAGCCTGGCATGTGCTAACCATACAACACTGAACAAAACAAAGGTCTCTGCCACGGAGCTCACGTTGCGCCCACCAGGTCGACAGGACACTACAAGATACACACGTAAAGCACATGTTTTATCTGGCTGAGAAAAGGAGAAAAATAAAACGAGGGAGAGGGGACCTGTCAGGGGCAGGGTCGGGTGAGTGGAAGAAACGGTGTCCCTGACAAGGTGCCTGGTGGCGTCACCCGGAGGAGAGCACGGTGCAGAGGAAACGGCTCCGTCTGGTGCTCGAAGCCCCAGGACCCCTGTGAGAGCCGGACCCGGGTGAGTGTGAAGTCCCGCAGGACAGGGCGGCCCAGAGCCTTGGAAAATCTGTCTCTGTGCTGAGCCTGGGCTGGGCTGGGCTGGGCTGCTTCACTGGGGCCTCCAGGAGCAGGATCGGCCCTGGAAAGGGCGCTTCTAAACCGTGTGTGCAGATGCCCACCAAGGGAACAAGGTCAGAAAGAGCCATGGTTCCAGAAGGGGTGCTGGTGACGTGGCCCCCGGGTTGGAGATGCACACCCCGCCACTGCCTGTGCTCCAGGGCAGAAGCACCTGCCCCCTAGCCAGACTTCCTTCGGAGATGGTCGTCTCCAAGGCACTGTCTGGAGACAAATGTGCCCCAGAGCCCGGCAAGGGCTGTGAACAAGCCGTTGTTCCACCGTATCTCCCGTGTTTGGGAGGGCATCACTTCTTTCTCTCAGTATAGTGGACACATGCGGCTCTTGCGGGCACCTGCGGCAAACCTCACCCCAGTGCTCTCTGGTTTGTGACAGTCTCACATTTCTCTGCAGTCTGCCCAGACACGTAACTGGGACCTCAAGGGCCTTCTGTCAGCCTTGCCCTGGGGTATCTCCTCCGTGTGGACAGGGTGCTTTGCTTGGATTCACTGGATGGGATTTGAACACCTGCAGAGTTAAAGCTGAGACACTGCCTGGGTCATTTAGGCCAGAACGTGCACAGACCCACAAGCACCCCAGGGTCCTGCTGCCGCGCACACTCACTGCCAATGTGCCCTTGCCCAAAGCTCCCTCCTCTCCCGGCTCCACCCATCACACTGCTGAATCCCACTACTACGGGTGCTGCTCCATCCTGCCTGTCCCCACCTCTTTCTGTGACTCTCCTCCCTCCCCAGAGTGCACACGCCTTTATTCGTCCATCCCCTCCTGACATGAGAAACGCCATCCTCTGAGGGCCTGAGAACCTAGGTACCCACAGCATCTGGTCTCCTTAGAGGGCTAGAACAGAGTTGCCTGCCCAGGTCCCTCAGGCCAGCAGCACCCTGCCTGCCTCTGCCTGCCAGGGAGGGACCATGGCCTGGGTGCATAAGGGAGTGGGACCCTGGCTTGCCCCATGTCCACTCCTGCCAATGGCCACTCCCCTTGTAGAGGAAACCAACTCTACAGTTAACAGACTAGGAATTTAAACCACAGCCACTTCCCCAATTGCAGAAACATTACTTCGACTCTCAGAGTAATGGACTAGCAATGCTGAAGATGCCTTTAAAAAAAATGCCAGTCTCGCCCCACCCTCTCCTCCAACCTCCCCTTTCATAGAAGAGGTTACCAAGGCCTAAGGAGAGTACTAGGACTTGAAGGAGGTTCCTTGTTAGTTCAAGGAACCAGACCCTGGTCCTGACTTGAGTCCTGCAAAATTTTTATTATGCCACGCAAAATCCAATTCCCGGTTCTGACTATGGCATCCAGCAGCAACTAAGTCATTCTATGTCCTCGTGCAAGTCACTGGAAGACCCTGAGGCTCAAATCATGTCATATGAGGCTGCCACCTCATGCTCTCTCTGTCTTCCATGTCCCTGTGAAGTTTTTGTTTGTTTGATTTTTTTTTTTTTTTTTTTTGAGATGGAGTCTCACTCTGTTGCCCAGGCTGGAGTGCAGTGATGTGATCTCAGCTCACTGCGACCTCTGCCTCCTGGGTTCAAGCCATTCTCCTGCCTCAGCCTCTCAAGTAGCTGGGATTACAGGCGTGTGCCACCACACCCAGCAGATTTTTTTATATTTTTAGTGGAGATGGGGTTTCGCAATATTGGCCATGCTGGTCTCAAACTCCTGACCTCAGGTGATTCACCCGCCTCAGCCTCCCAAAGGGTTGGGATTACAGGCATGAGCCACCACGCCAGGCTGGTGAAGTGGTATTGAGATAATGTCTGTGAAAGTTATCTAAATGGTAAAACCACTATAAAAATAAAATGGAAAAGTAGCAATAAGCCATGAAAACTGGTGCGAAGGAATCCCTCAGTTCTGACTCTTTCCCTGTTGCTCCCTTATGGCATAACGTGCTTAAATTCGCAGAGTTCTGCCATATGCAGCCACATGTTCTCACAACAATCTTTTGAAGGTGTGTGATTAGTGCCATTTTCCAGATGAAGAAACTGAGGCTCTAGGGGATGACGTCACCATCATTTGCTCAGAGATCAGCAGCGAGTAAAGGGTGTGGCTTGACTTGAGTAGGGTCTTCCAAATCCAGACTCCAGGCTCCTTCCACTGCCAATCACTCTTCAATGTTAAAGGAGCCACTGGCACTACTCAGAGAGCTAGAACAGAGAATACTCGCTTTGTGGGACTCCTCTGGGAGTTGAAATGAGGAACTTCGGAATCAGGGAGCTGTCATGCCTGACTCTGGCTGAATCCCTGAGAGGACTCAGGGCAAGCAGAACATCAACTCCTCCTTCAAGGGGAACAAACCACAAGCTGAAGGGAACTTTAGAGGTGCACTAGCCTGGTTTTCTTATTTTACCAAGGCATAAACACATCCAATGGGAGAAGATGTCTTAACTCAATGGCATAAAACACTTCCTGATGCCCAAAGGCCACCTGGGCAAAGTGGCCAGGTGGATGAAGTTAGTGTCTTGAAACTTCTTGTTGCCTCTTTCACTGGCCCTTTCTATGCCATCGCCTCTCTCCCCAGGATCAGGGACGTCATCCCTCATCCCTGACGTGGCTCATGCCCAGGTCTGCCTACTCCCACAGTAAAATGCTATCCAACCTCCCTTTCAGAATTACCTCCTCTGGGGAAAATGCTTATCATGTATTTGTGCAAAGTTCTAGCAAGTCGGCCCCATGGTATCTAGGGAGGTCTGAAGGATGGTTATCTTTGAGGGTGCAGTTATGGATGATTGCTATTTTCTTCTCTATACTTGCAGTATTTTCATGTTTCTTTTTAAATTTTAACAATAACAATGCATTTATTTATATGCCTCTTTTTAGGCCTCTTCTCAGCACACTGTTCCAACCAAAATTGATCTAATAAACGTATTTATTTTAAAGCAGCAAAGATTGATACTGACAGATGGTATTTTTATTCCAGGCTCAGTATCACAACCTAGTGTATTTCCTTAAGCCAAAACACTGCTCTTCTAAGGTGGAATCCTAGGCTTTCTGGTTGATTGGGAATAGAGCTTAGAATTGGGGCACGGTGGGTGTGGCCATGGGGAGATGGAGAAGCCCTTAAACTCTACTTTTTTTCCTTAATAGATCGGAAGAAAATCCTCATTCATTAGAATTTCATTTACATATGACAGATTTCTGCCAGCAGAAGTCTACGCCCAAATGGTAAAGGGGAAGGCCACCTCTCAGCCTGTCCTGTGAGCAGTGTGGATGCTGCGGCTTCTTCCAATACACTCATCAAAATTCATTGCTCTGTTCTCTCAGCGCTCCCCTGTTTAGGTTCTGGTATGCACAAAACACGTGCTCGAGAATTAGCTGCACAAACAGTTGATATGTTGCTTCATGTAATGTGAATTTACATATTCACAGGAGGAGGGTCTGTCAGGGTAACTGGATTCAAAGTGGTTATACTAATGGGGAAAACTCTAGGTACTTGACACATAAATGCTGGAGGTACTTTTCAGCAGACGGATATTTTGGCATCCCCTGAATATATGTATGTGTGGGTTAGCACATCTGGTTGACATCTTACTTGGTTGGGTTAGCCCCAGTTCTTCACAGACTCATTTATTCCATACAAAATGGTTAAGGGTCAAGGTGCCCTAGGAGAAACCTACTCATACGAAAGAGGTAGGTGGCATCCGTCAAGAATCCTAAAGCAAGTGACTAGCTTAAACTTAGCTCACAGTGAGAGATGCAAAGAGGCAAACAGAATCAGGAGAGTTACTTACATTATCACACAACATCTTAATTTGGAGCTAGATGGATCAGAGAGCATTTGAGATCATCGAATCTAACATCTTAAGTTGTAGAAGAAACTCAAACTCAGATTTACTGAGACATTAGCAAGGAAACAAGGGTGTAGTAAAAAGAACACTTGAATTGTACTTGCCATGTGGCATAAGTGGATTAACCTGAGGTAAGTTATTTAAACTTGCAAAGCCTCAGTCTTCCCATCTCCAAAATGGGGATAATAATAATATAAACCTAAACTGAACTATTTATAAGTGAAAATGAAACCATGAAACCATGCAAGAAAATGCTTAACACTATGCCTGATACGTGGTAGGCACTTATTTAAGTGACAGAATGCAAACTAGAAACAAAATTACTCATGGTTTAGTGCTGTTTCCAACATCCAGCAGTGGAAGATTCATCTCAGAATTGCTTGGAAGAACTTTTCCAAGTCCAAGTGCCATCCCCTCCTATTCTCAGAAGAGTTGCAGTTACACACAAGACCATAGCTGGGGTGCAGGGGCGAGTGGCGATCTCTGTGTGTTCACACCTGAGTGAAGACACCCCTGAACGATGTGTAAGACACTATCAAAATAAAGGTGTGTGTGCGACCACACAGATGTGAATGCAAATGGGGCTTGAAGCTACGTGTGTGTCCTAAAACATGTACAGGAGTGTGTGAGCGCGTGTGTGTGTGTGCACGAGTTTCGGAAGGGGACAAATGGCATCGTCTCAACAGCACGCCTGTTTCCTGGGCATGTTTCTGCAAGCCTGGGTGGTATCACAAACACAAAGGCAGAGGTGGCAAAGACCGTTAACTCTTAGAAACGCCATATAATAATTATCATGATAGAATTGCTCTTTCATTGCCGAGCCTAATTTGAGAGCCAGCTCAGAGGAGGAGGGAGACACACGCACGATTCTGGCACCATCCAAGCTGACGCTGTGGCTCTAGCTGGGAGAAGAAAAAACTCGAGGATCTCCTGATGAGCGAACGCCAATCCCCAGCTCCCTGTTAAATTCCACTTCTAACAAGTAGTGGGGGCTGTTTCGTTGGTGTCCTTAGTACATATTAACAATAAATAAAGCTTCAATAAATATGCAAAGCAAAAACTAATTTAAATTGACATTTGTGTCGGGTGGGGTGAGAGAGTCCGTTCCACCATGAAGTGATTTAGGATATATTACCTCGGGCATCTGCATTACAAATTTACCTCTCATTACAGCTATGTTAACGGGAAAAGGCAGCTTCCCAACAACATGCAAGGCAGTTTATTAGCATAAATTTGCATAATAATTAGCTCTGCAGCAAGCAAAGGCTGTCGTGTTTTTCAAACAGGCAACTTCCAATGTCAATTTGCTGTGCTTCACTGCTTGTCCCTGTTCTGTCTAAAGCTCCTGGAACCCCCCGGCCCTTCTGCTAGTTGGTAAATTCTCCCACCCTGGTCCATTTAGGCTCAAGGTTTCACAATCTCGACCCAGCATCTCTTGGGAGAAAGTGAATGCTGAGTTCCACCCAGGGATGTAGTGGCCAGAGGCGGGCCCACAATTCTCTTGCCTGTGGATGAATGGGGCCAGGCTACAAACCCTTACTCTCTGCTTTCAGAGCCTATGAAGAGAGGTAACGCAACGGTGTGGCTAATTCCAAAGAAGGTGCGACTGAAAATATTTAGGTGATTTTTGGAATGCATAAATCCAAGTTGTTTATTAGCGGTTTTCTTTATAATTATGTTGTGTCTAAGCTAATATTATAATTAGTTCCCATTGCCTGGGTTCATACTGGCTGGGTGGTCTGGGCAGGCAGCTGAAATGAATGAAAATTGTACCAGGGATAAAGACAAAGGAGCAGGGACTGAGGGTCAAGCGATGTTGGTTTCCCGGACTCTGTCAGGACCACAGGTGGGCAGGAGAGTTCATACCCTGAGCTCGAATATATTTCTGCAAACTTATTGGCAGCCTTCAGTCTTCTGAGACACAGGACACATCCTTCTTCAGCAAGCCAGGCAAGGCCTTTCCCAGCCATTGAGATGAATCTGGATGTTCACCTACAGAGGGGGCTTGGGAGAGAGAATGTGATCTCCCTGCAGGGTACATTCTTGGAGGCTACAATGAGAGGATATTCTTAAATATAACCAGATATGTCTCATCTATTGAAATAAAATATACTAGGTTGGAGTGAGGCAGATACTGGCTAAGACAGGCAGCTCATCAAAGATGATGGCTTTGCCCCATCCAAGCTCAGTGAGATAGATGTGGACAGGCAAGGCTCTGCTGTGCTTCAAGGAAACCAGTAAAGAAATGGCATCCAAGTGTGTGTGTGTGTGTGTGTGTGCGGTTCTTACTAACTCAGCAAAAGGGTTTTGCAACATTTGGGTGTGTGGTGGGGGTGACTGTGTGAAACATATAGATGAGACCCTTTCTTACAAGTGGAATGCTGTAAAAAGTACAATATATTGAGTGGTTCCTATGTTTGAGACATAGTTGTATATTTAGATGTATAAATGAGTCTTGAAGCTTTTCCTGATTCCAAAGTGCAAATTTTGTGAAAGGAATAGCAGGGGCTTAAGGAAAAATCACTGGCCCAGGAGTCAGACACACGCCTGTGTGCTAGTGCCACCTGTTGAATGATGTAGGCAAGTCACTCCCAGACACTCAATTTTCCCAAATGGAAATGTAGATCCTAGTGAGAGGTCAGAGGTGGAACAAGTACTTTCTTGTCTGGCCTGTTAGTTGTTCATTTTTAAAAGTGATGGAGAGAGTTTTAGGCCCTTTTATAGTTTAGCTGAATATTTGGTGTCTTCTCCAAAACCAAACAAACAAAACAAACAAAACTGCAGCTACAAACGTTCATTCCAAAATTTGAGTATTTAGCACTCATGGGCCTCCTGTACTTTTATTCCTAAAATTCTGCAAATCCAAGAGCAAATCTTCCTGATATCGCCCAATCCTCCTATTGTATAAATGTGAACTGGGCTCAGAAAGGATAAAACCCTTGCCCAAAGTCACCGAGTTGGCAGTAGTGAAGTCAGGACTGCAGGTGCAGGGAGGTACCACCAATTGTTCCCAAGTGATTCCCAAATGATCATCGTGCACTTGTTTACAGCGCTCAGACTAGGATGGGCCACATGAAGTTATGCGATGGGAAGTTAAAAACCACCTGCTGGAGGGTGGGATGGGGAGAGACCGCTAATGAGTACTGGTTTCTTTAATGGCCATGAAAATATTAAATAGGGGCGATGGGTGCATAACCTTGTGAATATACTAAAAACTACTCAATTGCATGCTTCAAAATGATGAATTTTATGGTATGTGAATTATATCTCAATTTAAAAATAAACCTACTGTGACAATCACTCAAAATGCTATTAAAGAACTTTGCATTTAAGAAAATAAGTGAGACTAAACATTTAAAATAACTCAAAGGCAATGGCGGCATAATTCCCTTGTAAGTTTTAGGAGGAGTAGAAGCAGTTAGAAAGAGAAAATAGAAAATCTAGATACGGTTAAGTAAAACAAATGAATGAATCTCTGACTCATACATGTGGGATAACACCCAAAGGGAAATGCATCTTCAAACCTACCCTACTTACCTCTAGGGACTGCTTGATGACCAGATGTGGACTAAGTCTGTAAAGGATGAAATCTTTCGGCACTACTCCGTAATCACCAATGAGAGGAGGACAGTGTGCTCTGTATTGGGGAGGAGGTTAGGCTGACGGGACTGAGTTGACTCAGTGCAGGGCTGGTCTAGGGAGGGGACAAACTGGGTGCTGAGTAATCAGGGACAGGTGTCCTGGTGGCCTTGGACTTTGTGCACCACTGCACATCCCTCCATCAAACACACGGGGACTCTACGTACTCAAGGGTGAGCAACAGATTTAGCAGAGCGTTGACTGAGCCTTGTGACACTGGTTTTACTGAGGTGGCACATCTCAGCCAGGAGAACATTGCCTGAGACAAGGGTTGGTGTGAAGACAGATTATGTTGGAAGTAACTCTGGGTGACTGGTGTGAGAGAAAGGGACGGTGAAACCTGGAAGGAGGAAGCCAACATGGAGAGAGCTCTTGAGTGAGTCACCACAGCGAAGCTGAGGTTCGAGTGAGGCTCAGTCCTGAGCATCCTTCTGAGGAACCTGGTAAGATACACCTCAGAATTGCCTGCCTGAGGGACGGAGGGGGAAGAGCACACCCTCCATTTCTGCTTCCCCCGTTTGTCATGGGTTCTTAATGATCTCAGGCTCTGGTTAACACCTGAGCGCTCCCAAGTTTCCTTCAGGTACCAGTCAAGCCCTGGGGCAGAAAAACAAGGTGCAGCCCAGGTGAGGGGCTCTGGGTTTGCATCTGCGAGAACCTCACCATGGCAGCATTGGCTGGAATGAAAAGACAGAACTGGTGTGAGTAAGGGCACAGCAGGTGCTGGGAATGATGGATTTCCGTGGACCAGCCGGTCCGAAGAGGAGTAGTGCCAAAGGACTCTCCCAGCAGTCCTCCAACCACAGAAACCCAGGGCTCACAGGACAGGGAGCTGAGGGCAGTTCTCAGCACCATTCCAATGAGTTGCCCCAAAGCTGAAGTCAGAACTTGTCCTGCCATGTACAATGCCAGCTGTAGAAACTAGACTGCAGGCTCCTTGGGGGTGAGAGTTCCATCAGCTCCATTTACCCCTGAGTTCTCCGCGTGCAGACCTGTGCCTGCCACATGACAGGCTCTCAGTAAATAGCTAGTGAATGCGAAGTCACCATGTTGCCAGGGATATGAAATATCTGCTGGTCTTGACATCCTAACCTTCAACAATGCTTTTGCCAAGTGATTATAAACAAATGCAATAAACAGTTACTATTTATTGACCCAGATACATGGCTATGTACTTTATATATGTTAGCTCCCTGAAAATTCACAAGACCCCTTAAAAGAAGAGCAATAAATTATCACACTTATTTGTGAATAAAGAAAAAGGCTTAGAATACTGGCCCAAGGTCACAGAAGTGGTAAATAGCACACCCTGGGTTGGAAACCAGTTTGACTTATTCCAGAACGTATATTCTTCATTATTAATCCATCTTCCATTCCATGCCATCCATTCTCTACATGAGTGACTCCAGTAATGGGAATCTCATTCATTATTTGCCGAGATAGCTCGTTCAATCTTTACAGAACCCTTGGGGCCATACAGAATAAGTCAATCCACATTTCTTTCTTTCAATATGCAAATCTACTTGAAACATCTATATCTTTCTAGAGCTCGTTTCAAATGATAATCTTTTATTTTTCTAAAACCACCAAGTAAAAGAGCTACTTTTCTTCCCTGACATCTGGAGTCAGATGTTATATCTGAGGTTTGTGTATCATATAGGAGCTGGACCAGAAGACTTCTAAAGTCCTTGCCAAGTAAGAAATTGTGTTTCTCTGGCTCTAGTAAAGCAGTGGCCCTTTTCCTTACTTTGGCTGCTAGGAGGCTAAGAGTTTTAGTACCTCTGTGTAAGCATACTCTGGTATTAGTTGATTGCAATCTGTTGCTGTGTGTTCCAGCTCCCTTTAGAAGGAGAAGAAAGTATAAACCTTAGCCTGTGGTGGCAGCATATGCAGACTTTCCAGACCAGACTTCAGAGGTCCTTGAGGTTGGCTCCCAGGAAGATGGCAGCCGAGGCCTGGGGAGAGTAAAGGATGCCCACCAGCTAGTCAGGGCTCTGGCCCCCAGGATCCTATACGAAGCCTTGGTTCACAGGTCATGAGAGGCAGGATATTCTTGTGGTTAATCTAATTTTTTATTTACTCTTGAAAAATATGATGAGAACGTTAAATCCAGCCCTCTCAATAATCATGCGTCATTATCTAATCCCTTCGTCACACAGACATCTAAGCCTTTAAAATGCTGCTATAGGTGGAAACAGAGCTATCAGAAGCCACATCTCTCAGCCCCATTTCAAAAATTGTCAGTAACGAGAAGCAAAGTTAAATAACCATGCACAGAATCACGCCCACCCCTGTCCGTCCACCATCATACTTTCTCACAGGCATCCTCAGCTCACCTGGAAGTGGTTCCTAGGGCAAGTACTGGGGGACAGGAGGTCAGAGAGCAGAAAGAAAGAAAAGTGTGTGTGCAGTGGATGTCAGCCTCTCATGCGTCCCCACCCCGCCCTGTCAGTGCAGCTGCATTTTGTCACAGACTGAGTGGTAGACAAGGCTCACCTCCTCCCCACAACCCGTCTTAAAGTAGCTGCAAGAGTGCAAAATATTGACACTGGCAAATATCAGAGGTGGCTGTAGGATCAATATTTCTATGACATTGTCAGGATTGGTTTGGCAATCTGCTATGTACCCACCAGCCTTTCATTCATTATGAGGCCAAACCGAAGCCATGTTTCTCCAAAGACAAAACCAAGACAGAACTCGCTGGGTCTCAGAGCCTTCTCCTCAATGAGGCCTTCCACTGGGACAAGGCCCTGCAAGCAGGCAAATCTCTGCATCTTCTGACAACTTCTAGAGAAAGGAGACCATTTCCCAAGGACTCTGGGGCACGAGCGGCAGGCACTGCACTGCACCATGTGCTGGGGTTTGACGCTGCCAGGAAGCAGTTCGACGCTGACTGATGCTTTGCTGCAGGGGCTCTGCTCTGAAGCTGGACGCTGCCATGTGCACATAGGGACAGTTATACTGCCCGTGATGCCTCTCACACCTGACCCCCCAAGAAAAGTCTTGGCCTGGAAAAAGCACGATCCATCTGCTCTGGGGAGGGATCTGACAATGTAATCAGGAGGAAGGAATGCTCCTGAGCCATCCCAGGACACCTGATTCTCCCACTTCCCCCATCTCTGAGGCACCTTTAACTTGGGAAGCTGCACATAGAGAACAGGAGACCCAGACCTAGGGGAGCTTGGTCCTGCCAAAGGTCCTGCCAGAGGGACCTGGAGCTTGGTTCTGCCAAAGGTCCTGCCAGAGGGACCTGGAGCTTTGGTCCTGCCAAAGGGCTCCTGGATTCGTAAGTCAGTATGGAAACCAGAAAGAATCTATAGCAATCAAACCTCCACCCAAATTCCAACCAGCCTGTATTTTTTTTCCTTTTCATTCAGTTATCTGAATGATAAACCTAATACCTGTTCTTTGGAATGACTTAAAGAATATAAAATATCTAATGGAAATCCACAGTCTCTCCCTCTCCCATGTACGTTGGCATTACTAACCTTTAGAATTTTAGAAAGACACTATATATTCTTCCATAATTTATTCTTGGTTTGTTATTTTTTATATAAACATATATAAAAATCTGTACACTTTTTTGTTTTTCTCATACAATAGGGTGGTGGGATATATATTACTTTGTACTTTAGTTAATATTTTGTAGACATGCTTTCAAGGCAATGCATGCATATCTTTGGAAAACAAATTGGCTACTTCTGTCAAATTCTATATTAACTTTTCTAAATAGCTTGCCCCCTTTCCCTATTCCAAACATTTTTCTACCTGAATTCCTCAGGTTTTCAGAGGCGGGTGATGTCTGGGATGAATTGTTGGCATTCCTCCACTTCTCTGTGCTATGTAAGCCTTCATCCTGCACTGGTTCACTCAGACCACACACTTCCACCTGCAAAGAAAAATGTCCCTGCATATGGGGTTCCATTTAAGATGTGGGGAAAGTAAGGCTTCAAGAGGAGATGTTATACAAGACTAGAATTCCAGGCCAGAAGTGGCTGAGAACGTCATGCAAACGCAAGCAGCGGTCCAGGTTTGATTCTCCCCCTTGGCTGGCTTCCTCCTCTGTAACACAGAAAGACTCCTCAGAGCATGGTCACAAGTCTCAAATGAGACACCCCCCATAGAATCATGTGTGAATGCAAGCCATCATCATCCTCATCACTGTCATCCTCATGAAGATGTGGGGACTCAGAGAAGCTAGTGACTCTCCAGCCGGTCAGCAGGCTGGTGATGGAGCAGCGTGAAACATGCACCTCCTGACCCCACTAGGAATCTTCTGTATTCCGAAAGACTCATCTCAACTGGTTCTTCTCTGCCAAGCAGGCGAAGGCCCAGACAAAAAGATTTCAGTTGGTTGATTTCTAGTAGAGCTAGTGTGGGTGACCATTTTGTGGTCAGTTAGTGATGGCTGGCGGTGGGGCAGGAGGTAGCGCGCCAGTCTTATTTTGCTGCCCCTCATCCAGACCACCTACTGCAGGCGGCTGATGTCTTGTCCTTGAGGGAATTCTGCAACAGACAGTATCACTCTTTCTGGGTCGTGGTTCTCTAGAGTGACGCTCGGGAAATCCGACGAGGTGGACTTCTGAGCTTTGCTTATGGCTCTGGGAGCTCATTTAGAACTCAGCCCTGCCTGGATATCAGGAGGGCTGGGTTGGGCCAAGGGAATCTGGAAGAGGTCTATGCCCCATCAACATGAGGAACAAGTGCCGAGATTGCCCCGTGACTTGGAGCTGATCACATGGAGTCAGGTTCAAACTTTCCAGCCCTGCCCTCATTTTCCCCATGGGCTCGGTGTGATACCCTTCTCAGCGGGAAGTGGAAAGCAATCTGAAATCAAGAGTGAAATAAAGCAAGATCCCTACCTAATGACACTTGCAAAACTGGATTCTATACAATTTTAAGACTGTAATGTGAAGAGTGAAATTACAAAATCAATAAAGGGAAATGTCGGAGCTTGTCTTTGTGAACTAGAACTCGGTAAGAATTTTCTGAATTACTATAAATAACTTCAAAAGCAAAAAGCACGAGGAAAAATGATGACTGAGGATGACAGAATTAAGAATTTCTATTCAATGAAGGAAGCACAAGACATGTGTTAACAGTCAACTCATTGGGAGAAGATATTTGCAATGCATAAAAAGCACCAAGGGATGAATACTTTGTTTCTACAAAGAAAATCTTCAAATCAATTAGAAAAAGAAAAGACTCCTATTGGAATATAGGCAAAAGATGCAAACAGACAATTTAAATATGCAACGCAAATGCCTATCGGCCACAGAAAAAAATACTCAGATAAATACAGACTAAAAGAATCAGAAAGTGGAATAAAAGCACTTTACACATAATTTGCTGGGAAAAAATGGAAAGCTGGATAATGGCAAGAGTTGGAGTGGATACAGGAAATATGAGAAACCTTATGGACGCTGTGATTCCAGGGAGGAATCTGGTAGCTCTGAGTAAATTACATTGCTATCACCTACCAGTTTCACTTCTGGGTCTATCTCAGCCCCCAAGTATTATCCGCGTCCCGCAGTGGGAATCTGCAAGGATGTCTGTTGCAGTGTTGTGTAGAGAAGGGGACTTGAGGTGCGCACCATGCAGGGGTGTGGACGCACCGAGCACACCACGGTGGCTGTGCGCAATGAACTCAAGGTGCGTACAGCCGCCCGGACGATGTGATAAACATGGGGCTGAGTGAAAACACGGGAACAAGGAGGTGCCCAACACAGCATCACCTACGTTGCTCCATTAAAACAGGTGAGTATCTGCACGCTTTCCACACCGAACACACAAACACAGCATCACCTACGTTGCTCCATTAAAACAGGTGAGTATCTGCACGCTTTCCACACCGAACACACAAACACAGCAACACAACAGACACACTGCATGTGCGCAGGGACTACAGCAGAGACTGAGGACAAAAGAAAATGAGTAATGGAGTTAGCAGGTCCTTGTGTAAACCAGGGACAAAGAAAGGACTATATTTCAGTCATTAGCCTGTGCCGGAGTCAGAGCGAAGTAAGGATATAAAAGGCAACATGCTTTTGAAGTGTAGAGACCTGGGTTCTACCCCTGCTCAATGACTCCTGCTGTCTAGGCCCTTGACTCACTTCCCTCCGGTGAGAAGGACGCAGACAACCCTGGAAATCACCTCTAAGGTTCTGGGATGCACCAGGGGCAGCTCCCTTAGCGCTGCAGTGCTGGCTTTTACAGAGCTGCACCGGCTTCGATCGGGCACAAGAGGGCGCTCCGCGCCCGGGGATTTTAAGAAGCTTGGCTGTCACTCCAAACTTCAGAGGTAAACCCAGACATTTCTCCACCGCCCCCCACTGCCACCTTCACACACCCCTTATGCTATTCTTTCACTGCTCGAGAAATACAAAGCACCCACCTACCAGGGGTTATAAACGACAGATTTGAGGCTTCCGAGGCCACACGAATCTTTTTTACTGGGAATCCTTACATTCTCTGAATATGCCACCCTAGTTCTCCCTCTTGTTGATCCAAGCTCATCCTCACCCCAAAATTCCTTCCTCCCACCCAGTTCCTGCCGTGTCTCACCCTGTTTTCCACATACACGGCCGCCTGGATTGATCTCCTGGCCCCTGGCTCTCTCTGGATGAAGACATTTGCTGTTGGCAAGCATGTTTGATATGCAATTGCTTGTACTTTTGATATGCGTTTTAGGCTAGTATAAGTAACAGGAGGCATATTTCAACTCAACAGAAGCCAAGAATGGATCCATGGGGCGCACAGCATCACAGCAGGATTATCCTGTTTGAATAATCTCCCCTTTCCGGAAGTGCTCAAGGCCAGGCGTTGACCATGCAGGAATGTCGCAGGTGGACACACAGTTTTGATGGGCAGCTGGAGTAGATGGTGCTTCAGATGACTTCTAAGCATTCATTTTTCATATATGTGGATTCAACTTATGATCTCCGATCTGATTTCCTTTCAGATAAATCAAGAATCTCTATATGAAAAGAGGCTAAAAAATGGCTAAAACAAATCTGCCTGAGTACTCTACACTTGTTCTGGGGTGATGAGAAAGTGACTGGGATGACTTGCAAAGTGCACAGCCAGGCGTGGCCACCCACTGTAAGAACCTCAGGAGGTTCCCATTTCATCTCTTGCACCAGCTCACTGTGTGACCTCACAAATTCACTAACCACCCCCTCCACCTCTGCCTGCCTGTTGTAAGGTGAGAGGAAGGAGCTATATGTTCCCCAAGGTCCTGTCCACCTCCTCATCCCCCAACCTTCTCCAGCGTGCTGCAGGCTCTGCTTTTGCTCCATCATGACGCCAAAGACATGCCGAGATGCCTGTCCAGGGGGACAGAAGATAGGCATCACTCTCCCGTTTCACAAAGCAGCTTATTGGGAATGCCTTCTGAACTTCAACCATGGTAGCAAAAGAGTTTTACAGAATTAATTTGACACGAGGAGGAGCATTTTAGCAGAAGTGTCAGAGTCCATCAGCTGCTAGAGAGTTGGGAACAGGGCAATGACAAGAGATGAAAACTCCTTACGGTCTATGAATAGGGGCCCCACTCACCCTGCCAATCCACACTAGGGCCAGAACCACTAGCCAATCCACAGACCTACAGCAACCCAGCCAGAGGCAGATGGCCAGATATATAGACCTGACCTGGAATCAACCTGCGGGACTGCAGGATGGTAACTCTGACTCCAGTGTGGCCCCTCATCACCCATGAGGTCTTGTGAGAATGTGGGTTCAGCTTCGGTAGGTCTGGGATGATGTCTGGGACTTTTGATTTTCAACAAGCTCTCATGAACACTACTGCCGCCGGCGTGTGGCCCACACCGTGAATGGGAAGGCCCTAAGAGGGAAGATGAAGCAGAATGCTAACAATTCTATACTTGCAGTGGCACAATGAAAAGCCATTCCCACTTTGTTAATCAAACGTTTTTTCCTAAAATAGGCTTTAGTCTCATCTGTGGAATGCTTTAGGTATAATGCTGTCTGAGACCAGAGGGTTAGTTGAGACGACACCCACAGGTCTGGGGTGCCCTATTCACACATTTCACTAAACAAGTTCCTTCCTGCCCTCAAATCAGTAAAACACCCAAACCCACTGTGTGCGTTTATTTTCACTCATTCTATTGAGGAGCCACTGAGCACCCTGAAGCTGGAGAGAGAATTAGTATAAAAGCTCTTGTTGCTATGAAGGAGCTCAATGTTTTTTGTTGCTTCTATCCTTTAAACACCTTGCAGGCATCTGCTTGTTCACCTCTTCATTCACTCATTATTTACTCACTCAGGCCTTCTGCATGCTGAAGCCTGTTCTGGAGGCTGAGATGTCGGTGCAGAACACGACTGTTCATGGGCCTCGCAGTCTAGTGGGGACACAGGTGAGTGGAAGAGTGGGGGTGAAGAGTGCATGGTGGGGAAATGGGCTTACCACCAGGCCTCATTAGATTTTGGTGGGAAGACAAGTTTCAACATTATATCCACAAACATAAATTGGAAGTGTTAGAATTGGAGGGACCTGAAGCCCAGATAGTCAATGCAGCTATTCCTTGTAAGACACTCCTGCAGCATCCCAGTGTGCTCCTGACTTCAGGGTGACAGGCACATCTGATGTCCCTGGTGGAGAGGGGAGGTATACCCATCCCTTCTATTTCCAGGACTTAGTGCTTCCATCTGGAGGGGTAGGGCTCTTTGAACAGTTAATTCTCCATTTCCTTTGGGATGCCAGCCCCCTTGGTACCACCTAGTAGACATCCCTAAGGATGCTGCATCCTGATGATCATTTAAATGAACACCTCCTCCACTAGATCACAGGTTCTGCAACTTAGGAACTGAGGCTGATGATTCTCTGCGTTCCCAATTCCTAACCCAGTGTGTTCTACAAAGCACAAGCTCAACGAGTATGTAAGGAATTCACAAGCGGCTGAGGGAATGAATGAAGAGCTCTTACACAGGACTGCATTTGGTGTTCGCAGCTCATCTTTTGTTCTAGACATCTTGAGCTGGAGTAGATTGACTTCTCTTCTTGAGACGGAGGCTTCTATCACATTCTCCCTTTGGATAAGCCCAATAGTGAATAAAATGCACTCCTGCTCTAGGGGATGATGCTACTGGACCTCTCTAAGCACCTCTCTTAACTCCAGGGGGAAGAGGCCTTGTGGGGTACATCCATGGTACTCATCACCCAATCCAGAATCTCCTTCTAGGAGGAGAAACTGAGGCCAAGGTAAACATCCTGATCCCGCTGCTCGAATGGCAGGTGAAGCGCTGGCAGCGCCCCTCCCCGCCCCTCCCCGCAGAGCCCCTTCTTCTCAGCAGCCTTCAGCCGCCAGCGTGTTCTGTGAGGCCCTCTCTCTTCCAGGCATCTGCCCCTTGCACCCCAAGGGGACCGCGGTCCCGTGGGAGGCGTCCCTCAGCAGCCCCGGGACGTTCTGCCCCCGCTCCCGAGTCCGCACAGAGTCCCGCAGTTTCCTTCTCGCGCGCCTTCTTGACTGGCCCCGTTCCCGCTGCTGAGAGCCCGAGACCGCCGGGAGCGCCGGGGCCCAGCGCAGCTCCCGCCTCGTGGACGCCTCCCCGGGCCAAGGGTAGGACAGGCCCGGGCCTGGGCCTCCGCCTCGGCTCCCCTCCCACCTCCAGAGGCGCCCCGCTTCCGCGCGACCGGGGTCCCGCGCCCCTCCAGGAGCCCCGGGAAGCCACCAGCGCCGGCGCTGCAGTCTCGGGGCCTCGGGTGGGCGAGTCGAGCTCCACCCACTGGGGCAGAGGGACGGCCAGGTCGGCCTAAGGCGGGGGACCGCTCGGCTCTCCCCTCCCGTCTTCCCCCCTCCCCCTCCCCCCGCCCATCCCTCGCCCCCTTACCCCGCCACCCGTCTGCGCAGTGGCATGCCCGCGGCATGCCCTATCAAGCTACCAGCCGGAGCGGGGGCTCAAGCCCCCCGGAGACCGCTTCTCCCCGCGCCCGTCCGGCCGCCGCGACCCATGCTGGCTCCTCGCCAGCCCGGGCCGGCCCACCGCCCGGAGAGGTCGCGAGCCCAGCGGGGCGCTGGGTTCCGCCGCCAGCCAACCTCGTCCCTGCAGACGCGCCGGCCGGAGACCGCCGCAAGGGTCGCCGGCGCGGGGCGGACGCCATGCTGTTCCTCCGGATCCGCACCTTGCGCGCGGCCGCGCGCCCGTCAGCGCCGGAGCCCACGGCGGACGCCCCGGGGAGCCCAGCCAGTGCCTGGGGAGCCACAGGGCTGTCCCCCGCGGCCCCCGCGCAGAAACACGGCCTGCGCCCCGACAGCACCGGTGTGCGCACCACACGCACATCACACGCACCACGCACGCCCATGCACACCCCCCGCCGAGCCGGCCGCACCGTCACCGGGGCGCCGCTCGCTTTGCTGCCTTTCCCGCGGGTGCACTGAGCAGCCGGAGCTGGAGCTGGGCGCGCGCTGTGGTCTCACTCCCAGACCCTTCCCTCTGAGCTGCCCCTCTCCGAGGTCGGCGGCCGCAGGCTTGTGCTCCCACTGCCCCAGCCTGAGTCCGGGTTACTGGTGCCCTTGTCTCGGGTCACTGGCTGTGGAGGGCTGGCCCGAGGGATCCAGCCCCACCCCACTCCAGCCCGGGAAGGGCCAGAGAGGGCCAGGGCCCTGGAAGGCTCCACCCGTGGATCCAGCGTGCCTGCTCCCAGACATTGCACCTGGATTGTTCCAGCCATTGAGTGGATAAATCCACATCTCAAAACTGGATTCAGGTGCATGTTCGCCACTTGCGAGAGACCTGACATGCCATTCATACTGGAACAGTTCTCCTGGGTTTGGGATATTCTGGAGGATATTCCTTTGGAACACGGCCTCGCCACTGGGGAGAGGAGACCCCATGTCCAATACCAGGAGACCCATGTGGAATGCCAGATGCCCTCCAGACCAGCCCAGGGTCTCACATGGCTGTCAGCGCCAGGACAGGAAGGATGCACTTCACTGCAGGTTGTGGGATGAGGGGATGAAGAACTTGGTAGATGTCCCAGTCTCAAATGTTCTCTTTTCTTTGAATTCTTACTGTGTGAAAAATTCATTTGGCAACTAATCATATACAGCCTTGTGATGTTTTTTCTATTACTGTCTGGAATTGTTATTTCAATCTTTTGTTACTAATTGACTTTTGCATCCTCCCGCCTTGTCTCCCTAACTAGATGGCAAATTCTTTGAGAGCAGAGACTGGTCTTGACTTTTTTTTTTTTTTTTTTAACTGGCAAGCGGAGACTGGATTGTGCATTGTACCTACCCACAGAAAAGTTCTGTAGGGCAGGCCTTATTGGTTTCGTTTTATACATTAGGAGAGTCACTAATGGCAATAGCTCCTTCAAGAACAAACAACTAGTAAGTGGCAGAACCAGCATTCATATCTTGGCTGTTCTCCAAAGCCCACCCCCCAGACCCCTGCACAGGGCCTTGCACACCCTGCGCACTCCACAAACACCATTTGGTTCTTATCATTCTCAACCATCAATGTTTTAAGAAGGCTAATTAACATTTGATGAAGGTCAATTTTCAAATTCAAGTTGAGTTTCCCAGAAAGAGGTGTTAAGCTTCAGCTGAGAGATTCAGCTTCCACAAAGAGAACTTCATACCAGGGAGGCAAATATTGACCCAGGCATCTCTTGAGGGTGTCTAAGTTTGAAAACGAAGCACTTCCTCCTTTAAAATGAAATTGAAGGATATTGGGCCTGGTTTGGAAGCCTCTCTGGGGTCAGGCAGCACATCAGTGGGAGGCGTACTGGGGAGCTCCAGGCATTCAGGCAGACAGGGCCTGGCCTGGATAGGGAGGTCTGGCCCCAAGCCCAGCTCTCTTGCTCAGCCTCATGAGGCCTCTATGTCCTTCTGCACTGCGAGTATGAGATCACCTGTTATAGCTGTGGTTTTTATAATGTAACTCCCATAGTTTCTATTTAAAACCTTGCCATTTTTTTTAGTTAGAACTCAAACTCAAATTCAAGCATGAGTGAGCATCTATCATACAATATAGATTTATTATAAGAACGATGATATAAAAATACTGACATCAAAAACCTCCACCATATTGTTCATCTGTTCAAAGTCCAACTTTGCTTTTATTACCTACCAAATAAAGATTAAACCACATATTATGTCATTCAAGGACTGAAATATCTCATTCCTACTTACTTTTCTAAGTTTATCTCCTTCACTTTCCGTTTATGTAAAATCCAATTAAATGAATTCCTTGTTATTTAATGTTGAAGTTCATCCTTCCATTTAGATCCCACTTCCTTCATGCCTTTGCCTAGAAAATTATATTTATGTCTTCACTGATTTATGCAACCAAGTGCATTTCATGAGTAGCTGCCTACTATGTGCCAGACATGAGGCTCCACAGTAGAACTACAGATCTGCCTGGGATCGACAGAGTTCACACCCTGTGTTCAAATGCTTCTCTTTCATGAAGTTTTCCCTCATTACCTTCCATACACAATACCTCCTTTCTGTCTCTGCCACAGCCATGTTACACACAGCTCTGTGTTTTAATTAGCTGTGTGCATGCCATTCCCCACACCAGACACTGAGCTCTTTGAGATCAATGGTGGTGTTTTCTTTATCTTTAAAGAGGATCCCTTTGGTACCCAGCACATAGAGCAAAAACTATTTGTTGAATTGATTTGAAAGAGCTTTCAATACATTTGGCAAGACAAACCTTACCTAGCAATTAACTAATAAGGCAGTGGTATAGCCTGATGAATGCAATTTATATTCTCATACAATAAAGTACCAAGGCATATGTTATTGATGAGAAAGGAGCACTATGTAATAGAATGTTACATGAATTAAAGATCTTATAGACCAAAAGAAGGTAAAAATACATGTGCACCTCAAAGACAAGTTGGAATTTTGACAAAGATCTAAATAGGCATTCTAGGTTGGAAAGAACTATAAGAGAAAAGAGACTTCTTGGGTTCTAGTGTATATCTGATCTGAGAATGAATCATAAAAGTAGAAGACAATCTAGGAGATCATGCGTATGTTAAATCTGCAGTAGCCAAGGCATCTCTGGAAGCTAGTTGAATTGTTTAATTAACCTGTCAGTTCATCTAATATCTAACTCGGCTCCTTCCTGCTGCAGTTGAAATCCTTCTTTGCTTTATTGCATCCTCAGAGAAAATAGAGGACAGTTAATGATCCCTCCCTGTGCATTTCAGAAGATGGTGTAAAACAATGCCAGAGAAAGTCTTTCAATAATATATTTCAAATATGCAGATCCAAAGGTGATAATTCAAGCACAGCTTTAAGATTTTTCAAATACCTTATTCCATCTGCCTTGCTCTGGTGGTTTATATGAACACATATTCATTTTCTAAATCTGGAATTAGTAGAATCTGCTTGAAAAGAGATATTACAGTCAAGTGATGTTCTCAATTTGAGGTGTAATTATTTTCCCCCATTTTAAAAGCCTAACATAAAATGTGATGTGATTTTTTTTTCAACTTTGCAAGGGACATCAACTTTTTTACGTCTTCAATTTTTTTTCTCTGAGCTTCCTACAACTTGGAGAATAATACAAATAAGAAAGGAAATGCAGATAAGTTCAATTTCTAGTTTGCAATAAAAAGTCTATTTATTATCTGATAAATGTCCTCCTCTTTACCCCATCTTCTTCCTGTAGATGAAAATTCTGCTTAAATAAATGAAATAGTTGGCAAGTAAAGACTGAATATATTCAAGGTGTACAACATGATGATTTGATGTACATCTGCATGGTGTAATGATTGCACAATCAAATTAATGAACACATTCATCACCACCCATGTTGTACCTTAGGTCTCCAGAAGCTGCTTATATTGGAACTGAAAGTTTGTGCCCTTTGAGCGATATCTCCCCATCCCCCCAACACTCACAGCCGCTGGTAACCACTGTTCTACTCTGCTTTTATGAATTTGACTTTTAAGATTTTACATATAAGTAAGATCGTGCAGTACTTGTGTTTCTGTGTCTGGCTTATTTTGCTTAGCATATTCTCCAGGTTCATTCATGTTGTCTCAAGTGGCAAGATTTCCTTCCTTTTTTTGAGCTTATTCTCAAATCAAAACTCTTCTGGATGCTACATTAACCCTTAGCACCTAAGTATACACTTGAACCTGCCTGAAATGAGATTGCACTTAGAGTCAAACATCAAAAATCTTAGCAATGAGAGGAGCATTTGAGATCATCGAGTTCAAACCTATAATTTAACAGATGACGAACTTAAGACCCAAAGAGGTTAAGTGACTGAATGGAGGTCACACTGCTAGTTAGTGAGAGCTGAGGCTAGGATTGAATTGCTGCTTAGGCTTTTTCAACATTTTCATTATATTTACCAACATTTTCCAAGTTATGTTTTTTAAAATTGCAGTTTCGAAGAAGATGTTAATAAGCATTTTATTTTATTGTATAATTTTAAATATTATTTTAGGTTCAGGGGCTCCCTGTGTAGGTTTGTTAGATGGGTATACTGTGTGATGCTGAGGTTTGGAGCACAAATGACCCAGTCACCAGGTAGTGAGCCTAGTACACAATCGGGGGTTCACAGGAGGTTCTTCAGCCCTTGCCCCTCCCTCCATCCCCCTTCTAGGAGGCCCAGTGCCCATTCTTCCCATCTTTGTGTCCATGTGGACTCAATGAATAAGCATTTTAAATGAAAAGAAAAATATGTGCTGGACCAAATAAACTTATAAAACATCAATTTAACCTGCTCTGCTTCACAGAGTTTAACATATTAATTTTTTGTCGTGCCCTGAGATATTTAGCCAACACATTTGGCTACAGACTATTTTTTTTTTTTTTTT
>NW_016805314.1:2814561-2839764 GCF_001698545.2 Rhinopithecus bieti
TAGTTTTTTAGTAGTTTCCGGGCTTCACCTTGTTTGCCAGTTTGGTCTCGATCTCCTGACCTCGTGATCCACCCGTCTCGGCCTCCCAAAGTGCTGGGATTACAGGCTTAAGCCACCGCGCCCGGCCCAGACTATTTTTAAATTAAGATTTAGGAGCTTCTATTAATACATCTAAAATGCCAATGTGCCAGAGAACAGTGTTTGGAAGATGCCGCTCTTGACTGGAACCCTGCAGGGGTATGATCGAGTTTGACAGCAAACGCTGATGTTCACAGGCTGTTTCCACACTGGCTAGCTGAGTAGTCAAAAGATCTCACTACCCGAACTTCAAAGCCCTCATCTGTAAAATGGGCACGCAGCTCTCTTACTAGACTGTTGGGAGATGGTATAGCAGAAGAAAATGTGTGAACTATAATTATTAAATTGGATTTGTGACTGCTTGCCAAAGTATCCACTGTGTAGCACACAAAAATAAATATACGAGAAAAGGTATGTAATAAGAAGGTAAGGGTGAGAAATAAAATACAACTGCATAGAAGTAAGTTGTATCCATGGGAAAAGTCTTATGTTAATGTTGACAGTGGATGACAACTTTGACTTCGCATTATTAAGAAAAGAGAAAGAGCACCGTCACTTACTGCAGGCAAGTAGTCCACAAAATAACCATGAGCCTATTACTTGGGAAAATCACGGCTTTTCTAAGTACTGAGACATCAGAAAACTTTATGGTTTTCCACAGACTTTTAAGAGTACGGATTACGAAGTCATGTAGTTTCATTTGCCTCTAATTTAGTTACTTTAGCAAATTACATCATTTCTATTAGCCACCATTATCTCTTTCATACAAGGGGCAAGATCCAAGTGACCATGAGTGCTGTGCCCATGACGTGGGATAGTGCATGCCATTTCCTTCAAAAAGCAAGCTCGCACTCACTGACGGTCCCAGTGGACACTCCCCTCGCCAATATCTTCCAATATCAAAGAGAAATTTTGTCATCTGTTTCTTTTGCCATTGGCTTCCAATGAATTAGGTTACAATGCCAAAGGTGATTGCAATAAAAATCACTTGATATCAAGCTAAAACATGGAGTTGTTTTAGTTTAATTCAGGTAGTGGATTAATTATATAACACGGATAAATAACTTTCTGCAACAAGACTTTAAATGAGAGTGGAACGATAGAATTATACAGGATATGCTTCTGACAAACCCCTGGAATGCAGGCCATTCATATTACCAATCCAGAACGGTCTAAATGTTTTGGTTACCATCTGAGAGGAGGGCAGGTTTGGCAGTGCTTCTAAAACAGGGAGAATAAGTAATCACGTCCCCATATTAAGCATGACTACTATAATTTCATCCCAGAAAAATTCCAAAGCAAATGATATCAATCATCCATCAGAGCAATGAAAATATCTCCAAAAGTTCCCAAAGGATGGCTAATAGTAAGCAATGTAGTCTCCAGATGAACCCGCTGATACACGCTGATTGCCAAATGTATCACGATGTGATGGAACAATCTGACCCATAATATAGGATTGTTGGATCTAAGCCAATTAAATTTTGAAGAGCAAGTGCCAGAAAGGAGCAGCTGATCTTGAGCCAGTCTTTCTGATAATAGTAAGTGAGCAGAACCAATTGCCTGTTCAGATCGTTGCTACTATGTGACAAGTAGAGATATACAGATAGTATCTGGAAATATGACAAACAACAGGCAGACGATATGCCAAAAGAAGATTCTGAGGAGAGTGTGAGTAATGAATACACTTTAACAACAGTGCTGTCATCTTCCAGATTAGTTTCTTTGAAGAGAATTTTACTTACCTAGATAAATGTTATTTTTCTAAGTAAAATTATAAGTATTTATTCTGTGTTTCTTATTAATCGTAAACCTCTTTAGGGCTAAGCATTAATTGTATTAACTAATGAATTCACTTACTCGTTTGGAGGTATTTACCGAGCATCTACCAGGCAACAGCAACATACTCTGTGCTAAAGGCAAAACAAAAGGCTTCTGACAAGGTCCCCACTCTCTAAGGGCACATAATTTAGTTGTTCTGGGAGTCACACAGCTGAATTCATTAAGACATAAGAAAGGATATGATTAAGTCCCTGATAAATGGCATAGGCAGTAACTACTTACTGAAGTACAGAAAAATGGGATACATTTGGAACTGAAACTATCAGAGAAGGATTTGTTGAGAAGGGGGGACTTCAACCAACCTCTAAAGAAAAAAAAAAAAAAAAACCCAGTGGCTTATGTTTGATAGAGACATTGGGGAAGGAAATTGAAGCAGAGGAATTAGACTCAAAATTTGCTTTCAATGATTTAATAAACACGCTTATTGCACACATGCCATGTACCCTGACACTGTTCTAGGTGCTGGGAATAAAACAGCAAGCAAAAGTTAACAGGTTCTTTCTCTTTATGGAGCTTACTTCATAGTGGGAGATACACTAAATATCAAAAATGTACACATGTAAATTCACAAGGACTGTCTCCTTGATGAAACTTTAGTATCCTCTGAATCCTCTTCTCTACTAGGCCTTGTCCTTGGCTCGGTTTTAGCCAAGTATCCTGCTAAGCCCATTTATGGAGAATCCCGTTCACCCTTACTATTTACACACACTTCTCTTCCTAGATGCCTAACCACATTCTTAGTAATTTTCCATCCACTCCCTTGCCTTGCCCGTCAACTCAAAATCTCTGCTTGTCTCTGTTATATTTAGAGTTGAGTTCAGGCTTTCTCCCCCATTATGGCCGTCTTGACCCTTATTGCAAGAGATTTGTATAGCCTTTCTTGCCATTTTTACCAATATCTGCTTCCTTTTTTTCCTCTTTAACAAAATCTCAAATTACACCTGTGATACAGCTGTGAAGGGGAGGTACCTGGGGCCATGGCGCCACCTAAGAACGGGAAGCAGGAAGAATTCCCGAGGAAATAATTGCTGACCTGCAATTCAGGGAATGTGTCAATGTCCTGCATGGCATGTCTGAAGGACTAATAGAAGTTTAGTGTTGTCTGAGGCAGGGGAAGAAAAGGGGAGTTGTGCATGGAGTGAAACCATACTCCACAAATACTTCAAATCAACATCTCCAAATATGAACTCAACATCTTTCTCTCCTAAAACTGGTTCTTCCCTTCCATCCGTAGCCAATGCTCCCCACACCTGAGACAGCACTTAAGCAATACATTTGACCACTTCTGTCTTCTGCCTGAAATCTGATTTGCCAATAGGCTTTATTATTTCTGCCTCATGACCATCTGCAGAATCATTTTTTTGTTCCAGTTTCATAGTTGACTCTCTGGTTGTGCTTCACCTGGGTTGTTAAGATCCTCCTAGATTGCTCTGCCTCCTTCCCTCCACACTTCAAAATGATCTTTTTAATGTATAAATCTGATAAGACTATTCTTCTAATTGAAATATTTGAATGGATCCCATCACCTACATAATCCATCATCTTGATGGATCCAGATCCATCTTTCTGGATGCCCAAAAGATCCAGGCATCTTTCTGAGATGCCTTCACACCTCAGAAAAGGCCTGTTAAGGTGTACATCCTCCTGTGCTCCTCAGGCTAATATTCTTCTGTTTTTGTAGGGCTCATAAAGAGCCATAGTAAACCACAAGGAGTTTCCAGAGATAGCAGCTTTTCCCTGGTTTTCTTTTATAAATGATGTTCTTTTTGCCTGGAATAATTGTGTTTTCATTTATTAACTTATTTATTTCATTTCTGGCATTAATTTTTTAAATTGTGGTAAAATACGTATAAAATAAAACCTACCATCTTAACAATTTTCAAATTGTGGTTTGGAACACCTTTACCCCCATACCTTCTACCTACATAGTGCATGTTTGTACGCACACACACCATGACTTTCAGCCTTCAGCCCACTATCTGCATGAGTCATGACCCTCCCGGCCTTTCCCATCCCCCAGCACAGTTGGGTGCCCCTTGTCTATATGTTCACCTTTATACCTTTCTCTAACGTAAGTCTCAACACATTACTTTGTATCTCTATGATTATCTGTCTGCCCAACTAGACTCTAAATAATTTAAGGATAGAGATTTACCTGTGCTATCTTTATTTGTCCAGATGCTATAATAATTTCAGTGAATAATTCTTGGCACTTTTGACCTAATGAGAATTCTTTTCTTTCTGGGATTGATTCCCAATATACAGTTGTATGATCTTAGTGTCCATGTGTATAGTATATTACTCTGTCATCTTGGCTACAGTTAATGGGTGCTGTGGTCTGAAAGTCCCCCCAGTTTCATGTGTTGAAACTTAATTGCCAGTGTGATAGTATTACCAGTTGAGGCTTTGGGGAAGTGATTAAGTCACGAGGGCAAAGTTCGCATGAATGGGATCAGCAACAACATAAAAGAACTTGAGGGGGAACACTGGCCCCTTCCACCCCTCCCGACATGTGGGGACACAGTATTCATCTCCTCAGAAGGATGTAGAAACAAGGTGCCATTCTGGCAGCTGAGAGCAGCCCTCACCAGGCATCAACCTGCTAATGCCTTGATCTTGGACTTAGCCTCCAGATCTGTGAGAAATAAATTTCTATTGTTTATAAATTGCCCAGTCTATGGTGTTTTGTTACAGCAGCACAAAGAGACGAAGACAGACATTGGAACTGGGAAGTGGGGTGCTGCTGCAACACATGCCTAAAATGGGGGCATGGCTTTGGAACTGGGTAATGGGCAGAGGCTGGAAGAGTTTGAGACGCATCCTAGGGAGAAACCCTAGATGGGGGTCAACAGAGCATTGAGACTGATTCTGGTGAGGGCACAGGAGAAAAGAGCCTTACAGACAGCTTACATCTTCTCAGACATTATCAAAGTGGTCGTGAACAGAGTATCGGTAGAAATACAGACGGTAAAGGCCATTCTGATGAGGTCTTAGGTGGAGATGAGAAATAACTTATTAGAAACTGGAGGAAAGGCCATCGTTGTTACCAAGTGGCAAAGCACCTGGCTGAGTTGTGTTCATATCCTAGTGCTCTGTGGAAAGCAGAGTTTAAGAGCGATGAACTAGGAAATTTGGCAAAAGAAATCTCCAAGCAAAGTGTTCAGGGTGCTGCACAGCTTCTCCTGACAGCTTATATGAAAATATGAGAAGAAAGAAATGAAGTGAAGACAGAATTTATAATTAAAGAGAAAGCAGAACTTAAAGACTGGGAAATTTTTTAGCCTGGCTAGATTGTGAAGAATAGAAAAGTGTGTTTGAGAGACCATACCCAGAGTATGGCCAAGTTACCATCTGATAAGGATCAGTATGGAGAGAAAGAAGCCAGATGCTATTCATCAAGTCAATGAAACAATGACCCAGAGGGCATTTCAGAGATTCTCCGTAATGCCACCTCCTAGAGTGCTAAGGCCTTGAGGGTAGAATAGTTTCAAAGGAGAAGCCCAGGGCACCTGTGGGACCTCAGACCTGAAGACCCAGGCATGCCTCACATCTCTGTTTCTCACATTTTGCTGTAGTGCTCCTTGGCTTCCCCAGCTGTGGTTCAAGTGGACCCAGGTGCAGCTTGGGCCACCACTTGATAGGGCACAAGTGTTCAGCCTTGGTGGTGTCCACACTGTGCTAATTCTGCAGGTGTGTAGAGTTCAGGAGCTGTGAGGGCATGGATGCTTTTATCTAGATTTCAAAAGATGCCTCAGAGAGCCTCAGGGCCCAGGCAGAAAATTGCCACAGAGGCAGGGCTGTCACAGAGGGCCCTCACTAGGGCCATGGGTAGTGGAGCTGTGGGAATGAGGTCTCTCCCATACCACAGAACTGTAGAACCACCACAGTGCAGTGCCAGCCTGGGAAAGTCACAGGCACGCACCCTCAATAATGCAAGCTGAAGTGTGGGCTATCCCCAGCAAAGCTGTGGAAGTGAGGCTGCCTGAGGCCTTGGTGGCCCAACCCCTGAACCAGTGTGCCCAGGAGGGGGGACATAGGGTCAAAGGAGATTACTCACAAACTTTCAGATTTAATGTTGTTTGCCCTACAGTTTTGGATTCTCTTGGGACCTACTACCCTTGATTTCCCCCTATTTCTTCCTTTTGGAATAGGGATGACTATCTTATGACCCTCCCACCATTGTATGTGCATATAATTTGTTTCATTTCACAGGCTGACAGCTGGAGGGAAATTTGTCACAGGATGACTTGTACCTTGAGTCTCACCTATACCTGATTTAAATGATATTTAGACGAGACTTTAGATTTTAGAATTTTGAGTTGAAGCTGAAATGCATTAAGACTTTTGGGGCTATTGAGATGGAATGAATATATTTTTCATGTGAGGACATGAATTTGGAGGCATAGGGGTGGAATGTTACAGTCCGAATGTCTTCCAAAATTCGTGTGTAGAAAATTTCCGATGTGATAGCTTTAAAAGGTGGGGCATTTGAAAGGTGATTAGGTCATAAGGGTGCAGCCCTCATGAATGAGATTAGCAACCTCATGAAAAAGCTTGAGAGGGTGAATTTACTTCTTACATTTCTTTAACCACATGAAGACACAGCATGCGTCCCTCTGGAGGAGGCAATGGGGCACTATATTGGAAGCAGAGAACAGCCTTCCTTAGACACCAACCTCCTGGCACCTTGTTACTGGACTTTGCAGCCTCCAGAATTGTGAGAAATAAATTTCTGTTGTTTATAAATTACCTGGTCTATGGCATTTTGTTACGGCAGCACAGACTAAGGCAACTGATGAAAAGAGGTGGGCATCTAATACAATGTCAACAAAGTGGAAACTTTCCCTGAAACTTTTGGACTGAGAACCACAAAGAATGAGAGTTAATCACAGAATAAAACTCAAAAGCTGGCTGGGCACGGTGGTTCATGCCCATAATCCCAGCACTTTGGGAGGCTAAGGTGGGCAGATCACGAGGTCAGGAGTTTCAGACTAGCCTGGCCAATAAGGTGAAACCTTGTCTCTACTAAAAATACAAAAATTAGCTGGACATGGTGGCGCGCACCTGTAGTCCCAGCTACTTGGGAGGCTGAGGCAGAAGAATCACTTGAACCCGGGAGGTGGAGGTCACAGTGAGCTGAGATCACTCCACTGCACTCCAGCCTGGATGACAGAGTGAGACACTGTCTCAAAACAAACAAACAACAAAACTCAAGAGCTGTTAATTATCTTGTTCTTTCTCTGTGAGGAGATTTGTACATCTTTATGAGATAAAGGAGCAAATAGTGGAAAGAGAAAGGAGAGGGAGAGAGAGACAGAGAGACAGAGTGGGGGGTGGGGATTTCTGGTAACAGCATTTAGTTCCTAGTGCCAGTTATCCCTGAGACCCCACTGCACCCATTCTCATCCCACAGTTTGCCTATAAGAGATATCTAGTGTTCATCTAATAAATCCCACTATTTTCTTAGGCACTTTGAATTAGAGTCTGTAACTTGGAATGTAAATCTTTGATAAATGCATAGTAACTAGAATTATGATTATTAATTTATTTCAAAACGTTTTTGAGGAACAGGGGGTGTTTGGTTACATGAATAAGTTCTTTAGTCACCACTAAAGAACTTGTGAGACTTTGGTGTACCCAATGTGTAGCCTTTTCTCCCTTGCCACCCTCCCCACCCTTTCCCCAAATCTAATGTATCATTCTTTTTTTTTCCATTTTCATTCATTAAAAAAAATTACTTTAAGTTCTGGGACACATGAATACATGTGCAGAATGTGCAGGTTTGCTACATAGGAATACATGTGCCATGGTGGTGTGCTGTACCTATCAACCCATGATCTAGGTTTTAAGCCCTGCATGCATTAGGTATTTATCCTAATGCTCTCCCTCCCCTTGCTCCCCATAACTACAATTATTGAGCACCTGTTATGTGCCCAATACAAACTTAGGTAATTTATGATTAGAATTCCACTTAATGCTTATAGTGATCTATGAAATTGGTATTACTCTCAGAAAATGGGGCCTAAATTCAAACCCATATTGGTCTGTCTTAAAAGCCAGTAGCAGGTGAGTGGTAGGCATTCATTAACAGTAGCTTAGAACAATAAAGGTTCACTGGAGTAGATGACTTTTTTCCAGGTAATGTGTCTGATTGATGTTGAATATAGATTGTGTGGGTTCTTCATGCTAAGGTTAGGAATCTGTACTTATTATTTTTTTTTAAACAAGAGCCATCGGAGTAATGCGGTGGGAAAAGAAGGCAGCATGATGCAGATGTCATCTCTGCATTAACATCAGTCAATTCAATTCACTTGAAAAACAGAATAGATAAATCTTAATTTTAACCTTTGAGGAAATATAAAATTAAGTCAAAGCCACGAATGTGAGTGGAAGGATATGTTCGGTGGATGCATTGTCTAGGTGGTTTATTTTTTCTGCTGTCATCTGAGTGCTAAAAATCAGGTCCCCTAGTGTGTCTAAATATCAGCCTTATTTTAATGGCATTATTCTACTTATCTGGACCTGGGATAAAGTATTTCAGTAAAAAAAATATGTAGGTGCAGCTATAATTATCTACCGGTACTGAGTGATGTGAGAGTAGCTGTTAATTACTTTGCCTTTGAGGTTTGCAGATCAAAGTTTCTTTAAATAAGAAAATGGTATATGTTTGAGCCAAGAACGTGAGTCACAGTAAAATATTTAACACTAAGTGCATTTGGCTAAAGTCAGGTTGCTCAAAGGCCAAATTTACCATACAAAGTTTAGGACTCTGAAAATTCCATACTAAAAATCTGTAATACCAGGGGCAAATGTTCAGATATTATTTTCAAGTCTACAACGCATGACGATCCCTTAAAGAGCCATAGTCAACCTTACCAGTTGCTTTGCAAATAATTCGTTTGTCAGTCCTTTCAATGCCACCATCTCAATGACCTAGAGCAGGTGACAAATGGTATTATTGATGTTTTTATGAACAAAAGTTGCTCAGAAGCATTTTTTAGTTGTTTATCTTGCTAGTAGACTATATTCTGTAGCTTCTATCATGATGCAAGTGTCTGGATAAATGCCTAAATCGCCATAACTAAGTGTGAGTCTTTGTTTATTCAAATAGCAAGAGAGAGAAAAGCAGTGACAACTTATTAGGGAACCAATGTCTGGAATGAACTCTATGCTTACACATTCAAACACCTGCATTAAAGTTCTCTTGAGATGTTGGAAATGAGTTTGCAATAACTGGGTCTTGAAGCATGCATCTAACAGATGTTTGAGTTTGGGAAGATTTCATGACAACATGAATATAAAAATAGTACTGGGATATAATATTAAAATTTTACCCCAGTGATACAGGGCATTCAAATAGCAGGTTTGAGCAAATATTTATTCATCTGGTTGCTGGTATTTCGTACACAAAGTTCAATTATGTATGCACTGGAAAGTTATCCCATCATATAGTGCATTATATTCCCAAGGGGAAATCAACAGTGTCGAGAGATACTGGAGTTCCACATGATATGGTGGTGTCAAAGTTCAACATTGGCATATTACTCATGTAGCTGTTCTGTTGGTGCCAGACAGTATCTCATTGGATCAACATACAATAAATTGTATGCTTGTCTTCGTCTACTAAGATATTTTCTAGCCACATCTTCCAATAAAATAGCCCTGTTGGTCCAATTTGCTGAGACTAAGATGATTTTAATATAATTTTTTTTTTGCAGCTGCACATGTGTTTTTGTTTAGGGTGAATATGACAGAGTAAAGACCACGGGACCTAAGAAACCAAAGGGAAGGAGTGAGATAATCTCAGGTTTGAGTTATTGGAAGGAATTACAGAAAAATCATGACATTTAATCTTTAGTATCTTGCAAAATACCAATAATTAGCAGGCATTTTTCAGGAAGGGAGTAAATAAATGAGAAGATGAAAGGATGGATTTAGTAGCTTCAAAAAAAAAATGCAGAAATCTGACCTATTTTAAATCTGACCTATTTTAAGTATATCTAGTATGCTAGTGAAGGGAAAGGTTTTATTTGGAACTACTAATACAGTAGTCATGAATTCTAATAAGAAAAGCCTACACATTCATATTCAAATCTCAGAAAATCAAAGATAATGAAAAATTACAAAAAAATCAGAGGAAAAGACCACCTTATCTACAGAGGAGAAAAGATAAAAATTGCATCTGACTTTTCAGAAACCATGTAAGTACAGAATACAGTGAAACAAGTGTTGAGAAAATCAAAACAAAACACCAACCAAGAATTCTGTACCCTGTGAAATTATCCTTCGATGGTGAAAGACTTGCTCTGACAAACAAAAATTGAGAAAATTTGTTGCCAGTAAATCTGCCTTTCAAGAAATATTAAAGGAAGTTATTTAGAAATAAATTATATGTCGGAAACTCAGATCTAAATAAAGAAAGGAAGGGCACTGAAGAATGAATAAGTAAAATCAAAATGTTTAGTTTTAAAATTCTTCACTGATCTAACAGATTTTCATTTTTTCAAAGTTATAATAGCGACAATGTATTTGTGCACGAATGTGTGTGTGTGAGTGTGTTTATGTGTAAGTGAAATGAATGACAGCAATGATACAACGGATGTGGAATAAATGAATTTAGGAATATTTTGTTATTATAACATACTTGAACTACCTTTAAGATACTTCCTACCCATGAATAGGTATATTATTTTATTTAGGTTGACATAAATTAGTTGTGAATGTATAGTGTGAACTCTAAGGCAACCACTAAAAAAGATGGTTTTTTAAAAGTATAATTGAAATGCTAAGAAGGCGGTAGGAGAGAAAATCAGATTATGTAAAATGCTGAATTAAAGACACAAAAGAAAGAAAGAAAAGGTGTAGAAGACAAAAAAAAAAAAAAAAAGGAACAAAGAATAAGGGCAACAAGTGCTAAATAGTGACAAATACAGTACATGTTAATCCAACTGTCAATAAGCACTTTAACGTCAATGGTCTGAAAACACCAATTAAAACAGAGATGGTCAGAGTGGGTCAAAAACAAAACCAGACTATATATTGCCTACAGAATCCCATTTTAAATATAAATACTACATAGATAAAAAGTAAAGAGATAGAGGAAAATATGCCATGGTAACACTAATCAGAGGTAGGAGGAGTAGATATATTAATTTCAGAAAGCAGATTTCAGAGCAAGGTAAGTCATCAGAGATAAAGATGGGGCAATATATATTCATAAAGGAGCCAATATTCCAAGAGGACATAGCAATCTTTAGTGTGTATGCACTTAACAATAGAGCAGCGAAACATATGAGACAAAAAACTGATAGAACTGCAAGGAGAAACAGATGAATCCATGATCATAGTTGGGGATTTTAATGACTGTTCCTCTTTCAGAAGTGGACAGATCCAGCAGGCATAAAATCAGTATGGACACAGTTGGACTGAAAACTGTCATGAGTCAATTAAATATAATTGAAATCTATAGACTACTTTATCCAACAACACATAATCACACATTCTTCTCAAGCTCATGTGGAACATTTATCAGGATAGACCACATCCAGAACCAAAAACATACCTTAAGAAATGTAAAAGATAGAAATTGTGCAATGTCTGATCTCAAACCAAAATTGAATTAAACTAGAAATCAATAACAGGAAGATCACTGGAAAAATCTTAAGATACTTGAAGATTAAACATTACACTTCTAAATGACATGTGGGTCAAAGAATAAATCTCAAGAGAAAGTTTAAAATATTCTGAAGTAAATGAAAATGGAACTTATCAAATGTGTGGGATGCATCTAAAGCATGCTTAGATGGAGATTTATAGAAGAATGATTTAAAAACAATAATCTCATCTTCCAACTTAGAAAATAAAAAAAATAAGAGGAAGCTAAATTCAAAGTAAGCAGAAGAAAATAAATAGTACAATTAGAACAAACGTCAATGAAATGGAAAAGAGAAAATTAACAGAGAAAATCAATGAAACCAAAAACTGGTTCTATGAAAAGATCAATAAAACAAATAAGCCTCTAGCCAGAATAACTAAGAAAAAAAGAGAGAAGAACCAATTTACTAGTATCAGAAATGAAAGAAGGGACACATCACTACCAGCCCATGGACATTAAAAGGATAGTAAAGAAATATGAACAACTCTGTACCAACAAATTTGATGGCCTGTATGGAATAGACCAATTTCTTAAAGACATGTCTGCCAAAACTTACACGAGAAGAAACAGACAATCTGAATAGTCCCATGTTAACTGATGAAATTAAATAAACAGTTAATAGCTTATTAAAGCAAAAGGCACCAGGCCCAGATGGTTTCACTAGTGAATTCTACTACATATTTAAGGAAGAAATTACACCAATTCTCTACAATCTCTTTCTGATGATAGAAGTAGAGGAAATACTTCTTAATACTTCATGGTTCTATGAGGCCAGCCTTACCCTAATACCAAAACCGTGAAAGACACTGCAAGCAAAGAAAACTACAGATCAATTATTTCTCATAAACACAGAAGAAAAAATCCCCAACAAAACCTTAGCAAATTCAGTCCAACAATGTACAGAAAGAAATATACACTGCTACCAACTGGGATTTATCCCAGGTATGCAAGGCTGGTTAAACATTCTAAAGACAATTTATGCTATTCATCATATCAACAGACTAAAGCCGAAAAATCACACAATCATATCAATAGATGCATTTTACAAAATCCAACATCCATTCATGATAAAATCTCTCAGCAAACTAGGAATAGGAAGAGAATTTTAAAACTTGATAAAGAACGTCTCCAGAAAACCTACAGCTAGCACCATACTTAATGGTGAGAAACTAGACTTCCCCACTAAAATCAAGAACAAGTCAAAGATGTTTCCTCTCACCCCTGCTTTTCATCCTTGTATTGGAAATTCTAACATAATAAGAAAATACAATACATACAGTTTGGGAAGGAAGAAATAAGACTGTATTTCTTTGCAGATGACATGATCATCTATATAGCAAATACAGAAGCATCAACAACAACAAAAAAGAAAAACCAACTTAGCAATTATAGCAAGGCTGCAGGATGTAAGGTTAATATACAAAATTCAATCAATTTCCTACATACTGGCAATGAACAAATGGCATTTGAAAATAAACCCCATTACCATTGATATTAGCACCCCAAAATAAAAGAGATAAATATGATAACATATACAAGACCTATGTGAAGAAAACTACCAAATTCCATATGAAGAAAACTACAAAGATGTAAAAGAAAAACTAAATAAATGAAGAGATAGTTCATCTTCATAAACAGAGTCAGTAGTCTCTGAAACTTTGCCAACATCTGTTATTTTTTTAGTTTTTTATTTTTGACAGAGTCTTACTCTGTCACCCAGGCTGGAGTGCAGTGGTGTGATCTCGGCTCACTGCAAGCTCCTCCTCCCTGGTTTATGCCATTCTTCTGCCTCTGCCTCCCGAGTAGCTGGGACTATAAGTGCCCACCACCACGCCCGGCTAATTTTTTGTGTGTGTGTTTTAGTAGAGACAGGGTTTCCACTAAGTTAGTCAGGATATCTCGATCTCCTGGGCCCTCGAGTGATCCACCACGCTTCGCCTCCCAAAGTGCTGGGCGGATCACATCAGTGGTGTGAGCCCACTTGCCCCTGGCCTGAGTTGGTTTTTTCTTTTTTTTTTTTTTTTTTTTTTTTTTTTTTTTTTTTTTTTTTTTTTTTTTTTTTTTTTTTTTTTTTTTTTTTTTTGAGACGCCGAACTGTCTCGCTCTGTCTCACAGGCTGGAGTGCGCAAGCTGCCGGATCTCAGCTCATCTGCAAGCTCGCACGCTCCCGTTTCAGCTCCGTCTCTGCCTCAGCCCTCTCGAGTAGCTGGGACTACAGGCGCCCCGCACCTCGCCTCGGCTAGTTTTTTGTATTTTTTAGTAGAGACGGGGTTTCACCGTGTTAGCCAGGATGGACGATCTCCTGACCTCGTGATCCGCCCGTCTCGGCCTCCCAAAGTGCTGGGATTACAGGCTTGAGCCACCGCGCCCGGCCCTGAGTTTTTAATAATAGCCATTCTGACTGGTGTGAGATGGTAATTCATTGTGGTTTTGATTTGCATTTCTGTGATGAATAGAGATGTTGAGCAGTTTTTTATATGCCTGTTGGATGCATGTATGTCTTCTTTTGAGAAGTGTCTGTTCGCATCCTTTGCCCATTTTTAATGGGGTTATTTGTTGTTTGCTTGTTGAGTTGTTCAAGTTCCTTATAAATTCTGGATATTAGACCTTTGTCAGATGCACAGTTTGCAAATATGTTCTTCCATTCTGTAAGTTGTTCATTTACTTTGTTGAGAGTTTCTTTCATTGTGTGAAGCTCTTTAGTTTAATTAGGTCTATCAATGGTGGATTGCATAAAGAAAATGTGGCACATATATACCGTGGAATACTATGCAGCCATAAACAGGAAGGAATTATGTTATTTGTAGCAACGTAGCTGCAGCTGGAGGCAATTATCATAAGCAAATTAATGCAAAACCAGAAAACCAAATACCATGTGCTCTCACTTATAAGTGGGAACTAAACATTGAGTACACATGGGAACAAAGCTGGGAAGAGACCCCTGAGTCTACTTGAGCAGGAAGGGTGGAAGGAGGGTGAAGATCAAAGTATTACCTATCAGGTACTATGCTCCCTATCTGCATGATGAAATAATTTGTACACCAAGCCCCAGCAACATGCAATTTACCCATGAAAAAAATCTGCACAAGTACCCCTTGAACCTAAAATAAAAATTATAAAAAAGTAAAAGACTAAGACTGAATATTATCAAGATGTCAGTTATTCCCAACTGAACGTAAAGATAAAACACAATTCCAAACAAAATACCAGCAAGTTATTTTGCAGTTATTTTGCAAATACTGAAAAAAATGACTCTAAAATTCGTATGAAGAGGAAAATGACCAGAATAGTTAACTCAATATTGAAGGAGAAAAACAAAGTTAGAGGACTGATACTACCCGACTTCAAGACTTACTATGAAGCTACAGTAATCAAGACTGTGATATTGGTATAAAAACAGACAAATAAATCAATAGAACAGAATAGAGAGCCCAGTAACAGGCACACACAAATACAGTAAACTGATCCATGACAGAGGACCAAAGGCAATACAATGGAGTAAAGATAGTCCTCAACAAATCACGCTGGAACAATAGACATGCACATATTACAAAAATGAAGGCAGACACAATCCTTATACCTTTTGCCAAAAGGAAGTGAAAATAGATCATCGGGCCAAATGTAAAATGCAAAACTATAAAACTCCCAGGAGATAACATAAGAGAAGTCTAGATGATTTTGGATATAACAGTGTGTTATTTTAATTTAATTTTTATTTATTTATTTATTTTGAATGGAGTCTCACTGTTGCCCAGGCTGGAGTGCAGTGGCATGATCTTGGCTCACTGCAACCTCCGCCTCCTGGGTTCAAGTGATTCTCCTGCCTCAGCCTCCCAAGTAGCTGGGACTACAGGTGCCCACCGCCATGCCCCGCTAATTTTTGTATTTTAGTACAGATGGGGTTTTACCATATTGGCCACACTGGTCTTGAACTCCTGACCTTGTGATCTGCCCACTCAGCCTCCCAAAGTGCTGGGATGACAAGCATGAGCCACCACACCTGGCCCACAACAGTGAGTTATTTAGATGTAACAGCAAAGGCACAATCCATGAAAGAAATAATTGATAAGCTAGAGTGCATTAAAATTAAAAACTTATGCTCTTGACTCTGTCAAGGGATTGAGAAGAAAAGCCACAAACCAGGAGAAAATATTTGTAAAAGGCATATATGATTTCAAAAAAAACTATTATCCAAAATATACAAACAACTCTTGAAATCCAACAAGAAATATGTAACAACCTGATTTAAAAATTGCACAGCTTCATATGCCATTAGGAAATTGCAAATTAAAACGAAACACCATTACTTACCTACTAGAATGACAAAAATCCAGACACTGACAATATCACATGTTGATGAGGATGTGATATGGAGCAACAGAAACTCTTATTTATTGCTGGTTGGAATGCAAAATTGTATGGCTATTTTAGAAGACAGTTTGGCAACTACAAAACTAAACATACTCTTACCATATGATCTGGCCATAATGCTCCTTGCTTTTTATACAAAATGAATTGAAAACTTATGCTCATAAAAACACCTGCACATGGTTGTGTATGGCAACTTTGTTAATAATTGTCCAAAACTTGGGAGCAACCAGTGTCCTTCAGTATGTGAATGGATAAACTGTGGTACTTCCAGACACTGGAATATTATACAGCACTGAGAAGGAATGAGCTATCAAGCCATGAAAATACATAGAGGAAACTTAAATGCATATTGCCAAGTGAACGAAGCCAATCTGTAAAAACTATGTACTGTCTGATTCCAACAATATGACATTATGCAAAAAGCAAAACTTTGGAGGCAGTAAGAAAAGTAGTGGTTTCCAAGTGTTAGAAGGAAGTGATGAATAGGTAGGTTTTTAGGGAAGTAAAATCATTCTGTATGATATTATCATGGTGGATACATGTCATTACACATTTGCCAAAACCCATAGAATATACAACATCAAAAGTAGACACTAATGTAAACTATGGACTTTGAATAATAAAGATGTATCAATGTAGTTAAATCAATTTTATGAAATATACCACTGTAGTGTGAGATGTTGATAATGAGGGAGATTGTAGCAGATTTGCAGCATGAACAGGGGCAGATGGTATATGGGAAATCTCTGTTGCTAACATCCTAAAACTTCTGGAAAATGGATCTAAACAACTCCATCAGGGCTAAGAGAATTGTTCTCTGGATGAGACAAGCTCTGAAACATCTACTATTCTGGGAAATGCATTCTCAAAAACTAGTCCAAATTGGCTGGGGGTGGTGGCTCACGCCTGTTAATCTCAGCACTTCGGGAGGCTGAGGTGGGTACATCATGAGATCAGGAGATCAAGATCATCCGGGCTAACCCGGTGAAACCCCGTCTTTAATAAAAAAATGCAAAAAAAATTAGCCATGTGTGGTGGCGGGCACCTGTAGTCCCACCTACTCGGGAGGCTGGGGCAGGAGAATGGAGTGAACTTGGCAGGCTGAGCTTGCAGTAAGCTGAGATCACGCCACTGCACTCCAGTCTAGGCAACAGAGCGAGACTCCATCTCAAAAGAAAAAAAAAAAAAAAAACTAAGTCAAATTTGATTTTGACTATTCCAAGTTGTACGTCTGTGTTGATGTGAAATCTGAGACCTCTCTAAGTGAGAGAGAATTATGACTATGGGCTATAAACAGAGGAGTGGAGCCCTAGGAACAGTATCAGGTTCTCAGCAGAGAGCCAGCATCTCCATCTGGGGAAGAGAATGACCAGTGGCTCCTGGGAAGAGTATCCCTCTGAAGCTACCTTGATTGTTGTCATCAGCTTCTCATACTTGAATCCAAAAAAGGGACATAATAAAAATCAATTTCACATCAAAAATTAATACCAAAACCACGACATTACTTTTTTTCTAATAGTGATCTGGGGATTCCTACTTTGAGACAGACATTTTTAACATGCATTTGTTTAGACTTGTATTAGATCAGATCATTGTAAACCATAGTTTTAGCACTTATTCTACTTGATCAACCTTTACACATCTACCAGTTCTCCACACAGAATACTTAGGAAACTTACAGAGTCTTCTTTTATAGGAAGAAAACTGAGTCACCAAAATCCATATTGTATTTTGAGATTAAATCAAAATAAAATCTAAAATATGTCCCCATCTAAAATTTGCCGCCTCTATGCCAGGAAACCTAAAGATTGATAGCCTGAACAATGCTTTGCATTCAACTTCCTGATTTGCAGCAGGTTTAGTGAGGTTGGGGATCAAACAACGAGGGCCAGGCACGGAGGTGTGGATTAGAATAAAACAAAATGTGACGGGAAAAAATTACAAGGTGAAAAGCCTTTTTTTGTTCATACAATGGAACATAATTTTGCAGTAGATATTTTTAAGCTTCTATTGTATCACACAGTGTTTCTTTGCAAGATTTCATGTGTTGTTGTGTTAAAATGAATTTCATTTTGTCCCAATCAATGAATCTCCCCACTTGCTATTACCTACAGGCCTTCCTAGCAGCCAGAGTTCTGGCTACCCTCCAATACCAGGCTGGCATTAAAGTAAGTAAAGTTGCTGGTGTCTGTCCAAATGTTCAGTCGAGGTAGTTGGAAAATGTCACCTACACCCAGATAATTTTTAAATTCCTTTCTCTCTTTTTCTTTCTCCCCATGCTCTGAAATTACCTCCAGCTTATTTGTCTGGCTAGAGGTTAATGGAACACTAATGATGTTAATGAGCCTTTCACAGTGCAAGTTTTTTCAGGAAAGAGATATAATAGCTGTTTTCCTTCCCTTTTAATCTTTTTCATCATTCAAGAGTTACAGGCTGAGACAATTAGCAACTTGTACAGCTCTGTCTCCCTGCTCAGTCACAGCCCAGTGGGGCAAAAAGCAGGAGCCCATTAGACAGCTCCACATGTCCACAGGTGAGAGCGCATGGATGGATGCAACACACTGCTTTCTGCCAGAAGGCATAATGCTATTCAGGGAGAAAAGAGGGAAATTAACAATCTGTTTATGAAGCTTTTCCATTGCAGGCAGGCAGGCAGCAGGAGCTGTCCAGAGTACTGAAGAGTTATCATAAATTCCTCCCCATCCCTTCATTAGACTGAAGGCATGCGTGAGCGCCACAAACCTCAAGGAGTTCAGAGTCTAGTTCACCCAAGCATCCAAATATTTAGTTACTGAGAGTAAACTTACCCTAAACTCATAGGGACCTGGGAAAAGAGGAACATTTTTATAAAACAAGTTATTTAGCAATACATCCCAATTTTTTGGGCATTTCTCCATTTTGTGGTGTTTTGGCATTCTGCCTGTCTATGCTTTGAAAGTATACATCCTGGATGCATATGGCAATTAAAACATGAACTCAGAGTGCTGCTAAGATGGAAAAACATTGAAAGTAAAACATGTCCAAGATTTGAACTAATCTTGATTCTGACTCAGCTGGTGTTAGGTTTTATTTCTGGTGAAAAGGGCCTATAAATGCCTTCAGCAAATGCTTCAAGAAGAAATTCAGAGCACTCAACAGAGAGGGCTGAAGAATGTGACATTTCACTTTCCTTCAGATTGTTGATTTCTTTTGTGTCTAAAAGTGGATTTTAATTAAATGGATCATGGTTCACAACCAAGTTAGAGTGAAAAATATTAAAGGCCCAATTCAAGATCAGAAACTGTAGGCATAATTTTCCTACAAAGGTCACTCTCTGTCAGAATTCAACCACTAATGCTAGCTAACTCGAGA
The DNA here is from genome assembly GCF_001698545.2 of Rhinopithecus bieti. Lineage (NCBI taxonomy): Eukaryota > Metazoa > Chordata > Mammalia > Primates > Cercopithecidae > Rhinopithecus > Rhinopithecus bieti. The sequence goes on from NW_016805314.1 coordinate 2,833,859, forward strand.
TGCAATATAAAGCAAAATATTAATAGGCCAAAATAATTTTGTACAAATTATGTGTTATAGATGCATAATGGATTGTTAGGCACATTAAGAATTTGCTATGTATCCTTAAACTTTATGGTTTAGAGAATTGCCTGGAAAAATAATCAAAGGTTTGTTCACCTACTATGTGTGTTCAATAAACTTTACGCTTGGTGAGATGGTGGCTAAAAATAAAATATAAGGCCTAGAGCTAAAATACAGGGGTAAATGCATATCTGAAGGAATTCAGACAACAATTAATTATGTAACTGTGGTGCTGATAGAGCTCAAAGTTCAAGACAGACAAAGTCTTATTCAGACTAAGTATAGTTGCTAAGGGTTTCATTAAAGGAGTTATGCAGTGTAAATAAGATTTTTACAAGTACATTGTACAAAAAAAGGCTTTCCAGGTTCAGGAAATGAAGAAAAGGTATAGGTTTATTTAATCATGAATGATATATGCATATAAGAACCATTGTTTAGTGCCAGTGGGCAGATGAATAGAAATGAGCAGAAATCAAAGGTAGGGGAATTGTCTTAGAGAGACTTGCCAAGGTTCAGCAGTAGGCTGAAAATGGAGATGGCAAGATGTTAAGATACATTCAGAATGAAAGTATTAAGACTATGACAAATTTGATTTGGTGGAAAAAGAAAATGGCTCAAAAGGATTTAGAGGTTTTTAGCCAGGGCAACTGAAATTATTGGGTTGCAAAAGAAAAAGAGGCTGGGCACAGTGGCTCATGTCTGCAATCCCAGCATTTTGGGAGGCCGAGGCAGGTGGATCATCTGAGGTCAGGAGTTTGAGACAAGGCTGACCAACATGGTCTCTACTAAAAAGTACAAAAATTAGCCGGGCATGGTGGCGGGTGCTTGTAATCCCAGCTACTCAGGAGGCTGAGGCAGGAGAATCACTTGAACCCGGGAGGCAGAGGTTGCAGTAAGCCAAGATCACGCCATTGCACTCCAGCCTGGGTGACAGAGCAAGACACCATCTCAAAAATAAAAAAAAGGAAAAGGAAAGGAAAACTTTTGTAGAAAATCACTATGTTCAATGGTGCCATTTTTTAAATAACATTTTATCTGGATCCCCTACAGATCCGGCCAAACTGAACTATTATAACGTTTTAAAATTCCTCATTCCCCATTCTAACAGTTGCTCCAACTGCTCAATAGTGCATATATACTCTCTCACCAGTTTAACAATAATTTTATCAATTTATTTCAGTCAAAAACTCATTGGAGGAAAAGATGTTTTGTGGACTGTGCAGTTGGATATCATTATCAACGTATGCTCACACTGTCCATTTCGGCCTGCAGGTTTCTAGAAGGCAAGCATTGCATCCATTTAGCAAATTCTGATATGCCCTTTAGAGTGCATGGAAATACATAACACAGACTTTCTGCAAGAAATGATGATGACAACTAGAAATAGTCCCAAAGAATTTATCAAATGCCTTAGATGGTGAAATCAGAGCTCAAGCTTTTATGCACATCGCATCCTTGTTTTCTAAAGAAATAACAAACTCCCCTAGCAGTGTAAGGAACTACATAATTGTGTATATGGGGCTGCAGTGCTTATAGCAATGTGCTACATCCAGATGGCAAATGGGATGATGGTAAAGCCAGGATGAGGAAGCAACTAATGATACTTCAAATAGCAAACCGCAAAGCAAATGTAAGCACAAATGACATATCCAGGACCAGACAATAGAGCACATGTCAAAGTCAGCTGCTTAGGATGGGGGAGTGAAGAAGACAAAAATAAAAAGTAAATATACACTACATAAACATAAATACAAATGCATGATACTACTTCAGAAGCACAGCGCTTATCAGATCTGCTGTCATTCCCCATGCCTTGTACCATGCCTCTCCTGGCTTAGCCCCACTCAACGTAAAATAGACTGCAGACTGCCCACTGCACCGGAGGCAGAGATGGGCCCTTTGTTAACTGCCATGAAGAGAAAGCTCTCCAAAGAATAGCTACCTTCAACTCGGTAGGTAATATGTTGCAGTCTTGAATATCCCCATTTGGAATCAGGGAAAACAAGGCCAAGGGCCTCTAGGTGAATAATACTTGGATCAACAGAGAACTCTCTCTAGCCCCAGGCCACCTTCTCTTCTCCATCCAAGAGGAAGACTGTGCAGGACGCCTATTCTGTGGTAGAACAGTGGCCCCTTTTGTAGTGTCAGTGGTGAACACACGGCTCTATATTTAGACAAACTCTGAGGTACATATAAGTAAATTATTAACTGGAACTTATAAGGACTGAAGACTTCTGTTTGTGATTTTCATTAGAGGGTATTTATCTGCATTTAAAGCTGCTGCACTCTGATAAGGGGGAGGAAGAGGGCTCTTCAAAATTGCCTGGACAGACACTGAGATAATGCTTTTCAAATGACAAAATGCCCTTACTGATTTATAGAGCCATTGCTGTCCTTGTCCATGCTTCTGGAGCTCCTGATACAAGGCATAAGAAGAAACTTCTCATCATAAATGAATATTTCTGGCCCTAACCTGTTTATCCAGACAACCTGTCAGCCCACCAGAGCCAGATTTTCTGTTGACGTGCACACGACAGCAATACAATAGCTGGGTTTCTTTTCTTCATTGTTGCCATTCACCTTTCCCTCTTCATAGTCACAGATGCTTTGTTTAAGCAATAATCAAGACCCTTCCTGACTCAGTTTCCATTTTGACATTGTCATTCCTTTCACTGGCTGCTTATTTATGACTGACTGCCTTGAAGTGCTTTCATGAAAAGATACTATTATAGCAGAATGATGCTCTCTTGACACTGAAGATTGGAATCTACACAAATGTTCTGTAACAACTCATTTTAATGTTTGCCTACTTGTCTTAATTTATTTTTTATTTCTGATTCTCAACGTACTCGAGACAGAGGGAGGTTTGCTCCAGCTCAGGGAGACATGCCACAAATCTAGCTGAGACCACAGATGGTGTGGGTTGGGATGACTACCTCTTTTTCAGGCTTGGAGTGGCTATTGGTATGCAGCACACAACCCCGCATGCTCATCAAGATTGTTAAAGGAAAGGGCTCAGGATGCACAAAAGCAGAGCAGCCAAATTATTCTTGTTTATGGCAGGAGAGGGTTCACTTTAGATCAAGACAGAAGTAAATTAGCAAAGAAATAAGACTTAGAAAAAATTTTCTTTTTTAAATTTTAGAAATAAGGCTGGCTTACGTTTGCTGATCAGTGTCAAGGTACACTTTCAGATGAGGCCAGAGGAGAATTGCTGTGAATTAATATGCAACTCTATTTTCGGTCTTAGTCCTTAGAAGGGTGTTGTTCTTCTAGGTGGCTGTATATTGCTAAATCCTAGGATTCAAAGTGCACAGATACCTGGCTACACATTTACTTAGTGGACTGTTGTCAGACTTTTGGTCTAAAAATACCTAATGCAAATTTAATTCTTCCCACTAAAATTGCAATCAACAATCCATCATACATTAAGGAGGAAATACCCCTGAAGTCTCCTGACCTGAGCTCGGTTAGAATGTCGTGCACTAGAGCTTTCCAGTGGGGTAAATGGGAGCATTAGGAATCTTGTAAAGGCGGCACTACTATATGTGTGTGTGTCTGTGTGTGTGTGTGTGTGTGTGTGTGTGTGTGTATGGCTATTCCATTCTGAGCCTACACTGACCATTGTCTGGCTCTTCCTCAGATCCCCTTTACTCTCCTGTTCATTGACTGCAAGTATATCACACTTGCTGGGTTTTAAGTCACACTGAGACAAATTCCACATTTAATTAATCTTTTTGTCTCCCATTGTTACCAAAGACAGCACTTTGCAAACTGTAGGTGATAAAAAATATGTGTTAAATACATAATGAAACATACTTTACGAACCACACCAGACAGGGAAATGCATTCACGGAGCGTCCCCTGAACACGTGTTTCCATAGGCAGGAAGCCTGACTCCATTGCTCGGGGCCCTTTGCAGGCCTCATGAGGACTCATCCCCAAGCTGACAATCTTAAAACAAGAGTGACTTACCTGCGTTTACCTGTTTTGCTCTCAAGGTCCACTCAATGTCTTTACTCGGTTTCCTGGCCGCTCTATTTTTCTTGAGGTTAATTGGTTTCTCTAGCTCACAAAATTTTCCTTCTGTGTTCTCTGGTTAATTTTTTATCACCTACTCCCATCGTGTCCAGAGTTGGTTCCTTCTGCTAGGTTCCTGGTCTCGCTGACTTCAACAATGAAGCCACGGAACTTTGCGGTGAGTGTTACAGCTCTTAAATATGGCATGGACCGAAGGGTGGGCGGTAGCAAGGTTTATTGTGAAGACGGAAATAACGAGGCTTCCACAGCGTGGAGGATGACCCCAGCCGGTTGCCACTGCTCGCTGGCGTGGCCAGCTTTTATTCCCTTATTTGTCCCCACCCATGTTCCGTTTTTGTCCTATCAGAGTGACCTTTGTTCAATTCTCCCTGCGATTGGCTACTTTTAGGATCCTGCTGATTGGTGCGTTTTACAGAGCGCTGACTGGTGGGTTTTACAGAGCACTGATTGGTGCATTGTGCAATCCCCTTGCTAGCTACAGAGCGCTGATGCATGCATTTTTATAGATCACCAATAGGTGCATTTTACAATCCTCTTGTAAGACAGAAAAGTTCTCCAAGTCCCCACTCGACCCAGGAAGTCCCACTGGCTTCACCTCTCACCATGACCCCAAAAGAGTGCTTTTTGGGTAGTTTACCTGGTGACCTGCCCTCCCTGACTTGGCGTCAGGACTTATCCATGATTTTGCCCTGTCAGGAAGCATTGTTGAACCCTGGAAGATCAGACCTGGAAAGGGAGATGAGTCATTGCGTTTGAGAGTGGGAATGTAAATTAAAGTTTATCTCATCCAACCTCCTGTTTTACAGCTGAAGAGGATGAGACAGAAACCTAGAGCAGATAGAATGCATAGTACTTAATCTCAGGAAGCCGCAACCCTAGCAATTTTCAACCAAAGACAATTTTGCTCTCCATAGGACATTTGACCATGTCTAGAGACATTTTTGTTTGACGGGACTTGGTTGGGGGATGCTGCAGAAATCTAGTGAGCAGAACCAGGAAAGGTATACATCTTCTAATGCATAGGACAACCCTGTACCTATAAAACGTATTTCAATCCAAAAAGTCAATTGCGGTAAGGTTGAACAACCCTGTTCTGGTCCACTAAGGTAACATAAAGTCAAAAGACAAGAATAGAATAGAAACGGTAAATTTAGTATTTTGAGCTCTGGAGTACATATTGTCCACAGCGTAAGCACCTTAGAATAATAAGTGCTCTCGATAAATTCGGTATTGATGGAACGTACCTCAAAATAATAAGAGCTATTTATGACAACCCACAGCCAATATCATACTGAATGGGCAAAAACTGGAAGCATTCCCTTTGAAAACTGGCACAAGACAGGGATGCCCTCTCTCACCACTCCTATTCAACGTAGTGTTGGAAGTTCTGGCTAGGGCAATCAGGGAAGAGAAAGAAATAAAGGGTATTCAGTTAGGAAAAGAAGTCAAATTGTCCCTGTTTGCAGATGACATGATTGTATATTTAGAAAACCCCATTGTCTCAGCCCAAAATCTCCTTAAGCTGATAAGCAACTTTAACAGAGTCTCAGGATACAAAATCAATGTGCAAAAATCACAAGCATTTTTATACACCAGTAACAGACAAACAGAGAGCCAAATCATGAATGAACTCCCATTCACAATAGCTTCAAGGAGAATAAAATACCTAGGAATCCAACTTACAAGGGATGTAAAGGACCTCTTCAAGGAGAACTACAAACCACTGCTCAGTGAAATAAAAGAGGACACAAACAAATGGAAGAACATACCATGCTCATGGATAGGAAGAATCAATATCGTGG
>NW_016805314.1:2840199-2912100 GCF_001698545.2 Rhinopithecus bieti
ATACCATTTGACCCAGCCATCCCATTACTGGGGATATACCCAAAGGATTATAAGCCATGCTGCTATAAAGACACATGCACACGTATGTTTATTGCAGCACTATTCACAATAGCAAAGACTTAGAATCAACCCAAATGTCCATCAATGACAGACTGGATTAAGAAAATGTGGCACATATGCACCATGGAATACTATGCAGCCATAAAAAAGGATGACTTCGTGTTCTTTGTAGGGACATGGATGCAGCTGGAAACCATCATTCTCAGCAAACTGTCGCAAGAACAGAAAACCAAATACCGCACATTCTCACTCATAGGTGGGAATTGAACAAAGAGATCACTTGGACACAAGAAGGGGAGCATCACATACTGGGTCCTATTGTGGGGAGGGGGTAGGAGGGAGGGATAGCATTAGGAGATATACCTAATGTAAATGATGAGTTAATGGGTGCAGCACACCAACACGGCACATGTATACATATGTAACAAACCTGCACGTTGTGCACATGTACCCTAGAACTTAAAGTATAATAATAAAAAAAAAGAATAATAAGTGCTCTTAATAGTGGTGTCTACGGGACTATGTTTAAATACTGATGAGCAAATGTGGTACCAGCAGCACCTTACATTCATCGAGTGCAGAAAATGTGTCCTCCAGTCTTGTGCAGCCTGGTGTTTCCACAGCATGAACTTGAAAACCCACTCGTTGTTGTGTGAATTAGGCTCTGAGCCCGTAGCAGAGGTCACAGGCCCCCGTGGGTCTACATTTATTCTGACCCATAAACTAGCTTGCCATGTTAGTGAAAGAAGTCGAGTGTTTTGAGAAGGGCCTTGATCTTAAAGTCAAGGGGTTGGTCTCTGAACTCCAGCTCAGGTGGGGATGCTTTACATGACTGGGAGCAAGTGCATCTTCTCATTCTGGGTTCAGTGTGTGTTTCATTTGTTCAATGCTACAGTGGCCGTAACCTCAAAGGTAGTAGCTTCCAGCTCTGATAATCTATGGGATTCTTTTTCCTACCCCCAAACTTCCTTCCTAGATATAAGAGTCAGGTGGCAAACACATTACTTAACAGCATTTCCCTTTATAAACTGGAGCACGACTAAGGGCACGATTAAGTACAGAAACACAAAGTTGTGTGGAACAGGGAGGCATTTGGGGTTAGAAACCTGACTCTGAACACTCATTAACCCCATGCTATTGGGCAGTTAGTAAACCTTTCCGGTCTTTAGTTTTCTCATCTGTGAGGTGGGAATGAAAATAATAATACTGATCCATATGGTTTTGACGAGAAAACTGAGATGATAAGTTCAAAGTGGTTAGAATAGCCCCCAAATAAGGAGTTGAGGGGTTTCTGGGTCAAAGTTAGCAACATTATTCTTCTCCTCTAAGCCAGTCTGTTTTCCATGGAAAACAAAATTCTGACCATTGTTTTGGGTAATATATTTAATTCTGTGTCAATGAGAAAAAAATGCCCAAATGTGCTATGACCCCAGCAGAATACTTTGTGTCATTTACAATATAATAGTAAAAGAGAATCATTTACCCACTGGCACTGTAGCTGGTTTCTCTGTCTATTCCGGTTCCATATGTCCCTTCACTGTAATTTAGATTAAAACCCAAGTGTCCCTGGGCAAATATTACTCCCTTTCTTTTGCTTCTGGCTGGGGAGAGAGCTTTTCCAAGATCACACTCCCTGTGTCCCTGCCCTCCACGAGGTCACTTGGCTCTTTCTTTTGGCATGTTGCCCCGATGTTAGTTAGTGCGAGTCTTTCTCAGATACCAGTGCTCTCATTAGTTCTGTTGGTTTCAACAGCTCCGTGGACACAATAAATGCAATATTTAACACCCAAGAGGGAAGTGTTTCACTCGGATGATTCTTTCATCATCTCTGCCCATCTGGAACTCCCTTTAAACTCATGGAGCACCAACTGCCTAGGAAAACAATGAACCTTGGTAACTTTTCCTTTCCTAAGCAGACTGGGCCCCCAGAAAATCAAGTTAGTGCCAGAAAGGGTGTTTTGTTGTTGTTGTTTGTAGGTGGGAGGAGGGTTGATCCTTCATAGATGATATTGGTTCCATCATTTCCTAGGGAATTGCACTGAGATTTGATTAGATTTCCACCTTTGATTGACACCTGTTAATAACCTGCAGGATGAGTGGAGGATGTTTGTATTGTCAGCCAGAGTTATCTGTGACTCTTTTTCATCAGTTTTGTCACTCAAGGGCAGCAGTGAAGGATATTATTTTTTTCTTAAAATGTTGTTATGGATCTACAGACACTGGATGGGGGAAATTGTCCTGTACAGCCACCTTCACGCTGGTGCTTAGAAAACATATTGCCAGGATTGCATGCAATATTCAAATAATGCATTTATGTACTTTTATTATCCTACTTTGGCCATGGTGACAGGCAGCTTTGTGACAAAGCTATTTATTCCCTATATTATTCTTGGGAGTATGGTTCCATCCAAGGATTTTTTTCTTTAATTAGACTTATACTTAAAATTTTTTTCTAAACAAGGCTCCAACCTTCAACCCAGACCTGTTTGAAGTTCCAAGTTTCATTGGCCTTAGGCCAAAAAAAAGAAAAAAAAAAAAAAAATGCTAAAAGAAACAAAATATCTCATATCACTTGGAAAGGCCAGTTGAATGTAAAAGCAGAAAATAAATATTGATACTAAAATTAACACTTGTTGTGATGCTGAGTATATAACAGATGAAAATTAGTAGAAAATGAGCAAAATTTGGAAATAAATAAAAAGTACAATTAGTCTTGGTTTTTTCAAAATCATGACATCTTTCAAATATTGTAGACATGGGCAAAATGAGGCATCTTTCAGGTGTTTTCTTAAAATGTAAGACTGGATTTGTATAAATGAAAGGTGCCAGCATCTAGTGAGCTGAAGGAAACCCTGCAATGAGGACTATTTGCCCCGAATACTTTGACAGATGAATGTCCCAGGTTCACCAGTCCTGGCGTAAGGAAGAGAACAGCTGCATCTTTCTCTCACACTGTCGTGCCATCACACCTCCCCCTGCCTTGTCCTGTCTCCAAGAGAAAGTGTCTAGGAGACCCAAGGGCGAACAGGTTAAAGGACACCAAGAAACTCTTAATTACACAAGCTCCGGAAGAGTGGACTGTCATTCCCCCTACCCTTTGGAGGCTTTTGCTGTGTCAGCCTCAGCCAGCAGCTCCAGAGGAAAGATGAGATGACACATGTCTTCCCCTTACTTCATGCCAGACCTGGGCAGATTCTGGTATTCACAATTCCCATCTGCAATTTGTCTGCAATTACACAATATATATGCCCCTTTCATCTAGATTTCCTGGCTAAAGTGAAAACATGCCAAATACATTTAAAAATAACTCATTTAAAGCCTGGTGACAGTGCTTGGTCTGTTCCTACTTATCATGCAAAAAAGGCATCTTTTTATTTTGCCTTTCCCCAGAGCTAAACTGTATGGGTATAAAATTTTTTCCATCTCTTCCCATCTGCTTATTTCAGATCTGTTTTGCCATTCAGATATCTGTTTTCCCCCCACTTTCTTGAAATTACCCTTAAAGAGCAATGGGGAAGTTTTCAAAAAGTACAATTCATTAAAATACTCTTTTCAATCAATCACTCAGTCTTCTATTTACCTAGAGCATGATTTTAGCCCTGAGGGTTTTGAAACTTAACAAAAAGAAGGAAGAACAAGGAATCAGGAGAGAAAAAAATAACAGAACTACATTTGTTTTTAGAATGGTTTCAGACGTGTGTATCATTATTTAATTCTTTAAATGCCACTAAGCTGAACACTCACACAGAACCAAGACATAAACCCAGATTTTCTGACTCAAACTTGATTGCTCTTTTCATAGTAGTTCAGAAAGAACTGTAGATCAGAAAGAAAGCAAGGAACTTAAACCAAAGTCTACAGCCAAACACTGGCAATAATTAACTGGCTTTCTGTTGTCGAAGGATAAAGCAATTTTGATAATGACTAAGGGCCAAAGAGTAAACAAAGCCTACATAAATTTTAAGATTTGTCTTAGCTTCCCACTGCAGGTAAGAGAGTATTTATGACTCTTTCCCTACCATGTGAATAAGGCTGCTCACTTTATTAGCCAGCTGAATGTTCTGACCTCTGTGCTTCAGGCACATATTGAATTCTTTCTTCATTAGCATAAAAGTAAATGTATCGTCTCTTCCTGAGATAACCATTCTTAGGAAAGCAGTGCAAGCTTTTTAGACCACCTTGTTGACATTTATGAAAACTTGACCTCATGCTTAGGAAGACACTATGATTACACCATTGTCCATCTAAACAAGCTCCTCCCTGCTTCTTCAGAAACAGAGCGTAAGTACAAAATAAACAGCATAATCATTCCTGATATTGGCAGTTGTGGAAGAATTTCCACATAAAGCTTATAATCTTGTTGCCTACAGAAATCTTATGTGACAGTCCTGAACGAGTTCTGCCCAAAGCAACATCACCGCCTGGGCCTCCCCCTGAACTGCTCACTCTGCTGCTGTGGAAAAGGCACCCACAGCCAGACTCCTGGCCTCGCAGCATGCTCCTTCTATGGTCTTCCCAATCCCAGTCAGTGCCAATGTGTCATCTTCCCAGTTGTTCTGGCCAAACTTTTGGGGTCGTTCTGATGTCTCTTTTTTTTAAACATCCCATTCCTTATTCATACAAAATCCTGTCAGCTCTACCTTCAAGACATATTCAAAACCTTATAATTACACACCACCTCTACTGCTACCATCTGGGACCAAATCAGCCTCCTAACTGTCTTCCTTCCATTGCCTCTAACTGTGTGTCCTGAACCCAGGCCAGAGTGATGGTTTAAAGGTGTAAGACAGATTTTACCTTCAAACCTTGCAATAGTCCTCAGCCTATTCTCAGTAAAATACATGGCCTAACTGCTCCCCTCCCTTTCCCCCTATCCAATGCCTCTTTTTACAAGGCATACAATCCAGAAAGACAGAAATTGGCATCTAATTCTTTTACCATTGCATCTTTAAGGCATAGAATAGTACCTGGAATTGAGTGGGTGCTAAATAATTATTTGTTGGATGAATTAATAAGTAGGAGGAGTTAAGAGTCTCAAAGCAAACGGTTGCGAGTTTCACAGAGAGTGGTGCTTTGAATAAAAAATGAAAGAGATAGGGAGAAAGAATATTTTAGATGTTTTGTCGTACATTAAAAGTTACCCCGTCCCCTTTTATGTTTTCTTAAAACTGAAGAAAACTTGAAATTTCTTACAGTTCTATCTTTTATCTGTTGGTATTTTGTGCTTTTGACTTAACACTCTTCAAAGGCTGGATCATGTAGGATTTTAGTTAAATTCTGGTTATAAATTATTTGTACCCTTGAGTGGGAGGTCAAAGGACATATGGAAAGCCCACACTGACTTTTGCCCATATACCTGCACCCACTTGTTTGTGACTCTTTGATCTACATTCCAGTGCTGAGCCACTCAGCAAAGCTACCTGCATCCTGATGCTATTCACAAAGGGAATTTACCACCTTGGTCTAGGATCATGAAACTTCATTGCCTTCAGGTTACCAGAAGACTGGGCAGACATCCAGCGTGCCGGGCAGCAGGACCTACAGGGTGTTTGCTCGAAGCCCTCATCAAGCCCACTGCTCGTGCTTATGCAGCCTATTACGGGAATGGAGGTGAGGCAGATGAGAGCCTCTGAGGAACTGATCTCCCTGGAGTAGATTCAGTGGCTAGAATTTCTACTGAGCAGCCACCTGAGAAGAAAACAGGTCTATCTGAGGTCGAATGTGATTAACAAAACAAACAAACAAACAAACACAACAACAACAAAAACGCAGGCAGAGTTAGATAATACTCAAAAAAGACAGAAAAAAAACCCCTAATTATTCTGTATCACTTTGGGAAATATTCCATTTCCACTAAAAATCAGTGATGAAAACAATCCTCTAACGTGGCTGAAAACTAAGGGACTCCAAATGTAGCTGAATTGTCACAGTGTCTTGGGATTGCTTTGAATTATTTTTTAAGTGTAAGTTTATTTATACATAATTTAAACCTAGAGGGAAAAAATGATAAAATATCTCATATAACGTTACCCAGATTCACTAATTGGTAACATTCTGCCTAGCTTTCTTTATCATTTGTGCTCACATGTTTACTTCCTTATATAAGTAATTGAGAATAAATTATAAATAATTGAGAATAAATTTGAGCTATCATGCCCATTTTTCCCCTAAAATATTTTAGTATTTATTTCTTAAAATAAGGACGTTATTAATATATATATATATTTTTGAGATGGAATCTCGCTCTGTCACCCAGGCTAGAGTGCAGTGGAATGATCTCAGCTCGCTGCTACCTCCGCCTCTCGGGTTCAAGCAGTCCCCTGCCTCAGCCTCCCGAGTAGCTGGAATTACATGCGCCCACCACCACGTCTGGCTAATTTTTGTATTTTTAGTTAGAGACAGGGTTTCACCCTCTTGAACAGCCTGGTCTTGAACTCCTGACCTTGTGATCCACTTGCCTCAGCCTCCCAAAGTGCTGAGATTACAGGCTTGAGCCCTCACACCCGGCCAAGGACATTATTTATATAACCATAGAAAAATTCTCAAAATTAGGAAATGTTTACATTAATATAATACTACTATCTAATTTAGAATTTCTATGTAAATCAATTTCTCAATAGCATCGTTTATACTCCGTCGTCCTGGTTCAGGAGCCAATCCAGAATCATCCACTGCCTTTGGTTGTCAGGTATCTTTAGCTTTCTATAATCTGCAACCTTCTTCCAGCTTTCTTTCTTTTAAATCTTAAGTATTGAAGATGCAGGCCAGTCAGTTTGTAGAATGTTCCTTAATTTAGGTATGCTGGATGTTTCTTCACTGTTAGATTCAGGTTATGTATTTTTGGCAGGAATACCTAGAAGTGATCCTGTAATCTTCTCAGTGTATCTCATTAGGAGGCGTGTGAGATAGGTTTGTTCCATTACTGGTGATGTTCACTTTGATTACCTGATTAAGGTAGCATCTGGGAAGTTACTATTATACCAAATGACTATTCATTTTTTCTTTGTAATTTATAAGTAATTTGTGGGAAGATATTTTAAAACTATATATATGTGTGTGTGTATATATATGTATATATGTGTATATATGTATATATGTGTATATATGTGTATATGTGTATATATGTGTATATATATGTATATATGTATATGTGTGTATATATGTATATATGTATATATGTGTGTATATATGTATGTATGTATATATGTGTATATGTGTATATATATGTATAGATGTATATATGTGTATATATGTATATATGTATATATGTGTATATATGTGTATATGTGTGTATATATATGTATATATGTGTATATGTGTATATATATGTGTATATATATAGTTCTTCCTCAAACATTCATCCAATAGTTTTAGTATTCATTGATGATTACTGCCTGAATCAATTATTTCTGTGGTGGTTGCAAAATGGTGATGTTTTGATTCCATCTTTTATTCTACATTATTAGTTGGAATTATACCATAGAAGGTATTTTTTCCTTTTATTCCATGTAGTCATTCACTTATTCTGTTATCTATTTAATTCTGTATGACTCCTTAATTTTATTCTACTCAATGGATTAACATCTATTTTTGTTATAGTCTGTTAAAACCATTAAAAATTTTTTAACACTCAAATTGTCCCAGATTTGGTTAATGGGAGTTCCTTCAAGTTGACTCCTGTGTCATTTCAAATGTTCTGATGGTTTTGTGAGCACTTCTTTATTTTGTGGACCATGAAGATGTTCTAGGTTCATCTCGTAGACCCTAGATCCATCCATTTCAGCAAGGAGTTTGGGTTGCTATTGAATAGCTTATATAGTTCTTTTCCTCCTCATTTATCTCACAGCTTGAACATTTAGGTGTTCTTATCGCCCTTGAGGAGAACCTGTGATGGACCAGAGCTTTCAGGGACCTTCTTATAACCATGGTCCTACGGTACTCCCATAGACTAGCACTGAGCTATGAAGGGACCAAAGCGAATTAGGCCCCATCACAGATGATCAATTCTCCCTCTCTTTCTCTCACTCTCTCTTTCTTTCTTTCTCACCATATGCCTATTTCTGACATAGGTAGTTTTTTGATGTTATGCTCATATCAGAAATATTTACCTAGCTGAATTGGTCATGTGAGAGTCTGATTTTAAACCTACTGTGCGAGCACATACTAGATAATTTAACTTACCCTTGGGCTCAGAGTGACCAGTTTGGTAATCATTTTCAAAATAAAAAAGTATTATCAACTGTAGAAAATGAAAATGAAAGTAATGTACAATTGCAATGGAATACTAAGCAAGATAAATTGCTTAGATCAGAAGCAAACTAAGCTCTAACTCTGGAATAATTACAATAATACCAATAATAACTGATTCTGAAATATCACTGGAAAGTTTTGTAGGACTTTATCAAATGAATTCTTCATATAATATGCAAAAAGATGTTTCCAGAAGGGAATTGGGGCTGTCCAAGTTTCCCCATCCTTGGAGAAGTGCAAGTGGATGGAATATCAAATAGCAGCTTTTGTTTTCAACCTGAGTCTAGAGGGGTGTGAAGTTTCCCCAACAGGTGAAACACTCTTCAGAAAGAAACATGCCACAGCCTGAGTCTCAGCAATCCCTGATTAGCACACTGTGACTCAGGTGAAACTTCTGGACTGCAGGACCTACTTTTGAATATGTCTCTAAAAGTGGTAGTGCAGTGCCTGTTCCCATATGTTTCTAGGACTCTCAACTGACATAGCTGGGATATATGTCTATCCCGGGCTTTGTTCACATCATATGAGCTGTAGGGAGGCCTCTATGAAGAAAATTCTGTCTTTTAAGAGTTCAGGGCCCAGGTTGGAGCAAGGACATGCCATTTGTTTAACAGTGAGAGGTGTACACTGGAGTCTTTCCCTTTGTCAGGACTGGCCTTCTTTTCGTGGAGTTTATACAATGGTCCTGATTAAAGTAGACTGAAAACTGGAAAGGAGACTGAATGCCTCCATTTAGTCAAGGAGACAGGATGGAGAGAATTGCTCAGTAGCAAGACTCGTGGCGACATGGAAGTCAAGGGGGCTGAGAAGTGGTGAAGAGTCCTCCTAGAGGCCGCATGTATGGCCATCTGTCTTCACAAGATGCTTTCTTCTCACATGGAGTGGATTTTTACCATATGAAAAAAAAGTCTTGTCCCCAATTCACTCCTGCTCAGTAGCACAGAACTCCCACTCACCCTGCAAGCAGCTCTGCAGTTCTTCCTTGAGGTGGAGGAGGCAGGAAGCTGGCTGACAGCTAAGTATTCCTGGCCGTGCCTCCCTCTCCCAATAAAGTGCTCTCTGGCAGCCAGGAACACAGCAAAGTGCCCTCCTGCACAGACCCATGCATGGATGTGATCCAGTGGAGACCCTCCACCGAGCAAATGGTTGGTCTTGTTTTTAATTCAAGTATTAAAATAGCAGTAATTTGGCACTGATTAGCAGGGTTAGTCCCGAAGGCCAAAGGAGGACTGCTTTCCATGTGAGGCTCTAAACAATTACTTCCTTTGGATAATCACTTTTTTAGAGGCCAACTGTGCATATAAATAGCAAATCATGCCAGCGCTTGGCAAGTTTTTTATCAGCATCAACTCAGGCAACTTCTACAGCCTCCATGCCCCAGGCTCTATAAATGGCCCATCCCTCCAGCCAAGCTTGAGACAATCATACTGGCCAGGAGACCCCCAGAGAAGATGCTGAGAGGGCTCAGGCACAGCTCCTCCTCAGAGGCTCCTGTTCCTTTTCTCAGGGGCCAAATTATCTATATTTCTTATCTATGTATCTCTGTAGATGAATCTAGTATATAATATCTTTATCTTTCCAAGTATACGTTTGGAATTCTATTTCAGAAGGGCCCTCTGTTCCTGATTTGAAGGAACATGGAGTCATATAAGTTAGGAATGCCATAATTAGCCAGTAGGACTAGGAATGCAACCATCTACTCACTCCTGGGTTCCTTCATTCAAAGGTTACCAAGGGCTTCTTGGTACCAAGCCCAGCCCAGGGCACTGAGGATTAGTAATATACTTGAACAGACACAGAACCCTCTGATTTCAGCTGGGGGGAGAAAACATTTACCTGACATAGTGCGAACAGCATAGGACATATCAACAACTATACACAGAGTCTTGTGGGACAATTTCAAAGTGTAAAATTCAGCCTGAGGAGGGGAGGCAAGGAAAACTTCACAAAGGAGATGACTGAGCTGAATTGTGAGTAATGAGAAGTTCACCACTCAGAGAAGAGAGGGGCAAAGGCCACAGCTCACATGAAGTCAGGATGGGGAAGACTGAGTTCCACGTTCACATCGCACAGGATGCACATGGGAGTGGAGTGGGCAGGGGAGCAGGCAGTGGGAAAGGTGAGCGGGAAAGGGCAGGTAGGGTTGCAGGGAGAGAGGGGTGATGCTGTGGGGTGGATGCAGGCTCTTCCTGCCAGTGCAGGATTGTATGGGGTCAAAGAAAATGAAAGTTCTAGGTCCATCTCTTTATGCCTGTTCACTGCTTTGGGCCTGGTCTGGAAGCCTGAAACTCAAAGACAGCAGAATCATCAGCCCTGCTTCACTACCATTCATCAAAGCTCAGGTTAAGAGCTGAGGTCTATAGTGAGCCTCTCAGCCTCTGGGTTCCCAGGGAATAGCTTCTTATCTATTGGAATATATATGTATATGTATGTGTATACATATTCTAACATATATATTTGTGTGTGTATACACACAAACACATACACACATGCACACACATTTACTGAGCAAAGCACTCTGCATCTAATATGTATAAATATCATTTCCATTTCAAAGGCCAGTCAGTTAATAAACAAATACTTATAAAGCAGCTATGATGGGCAAGGTCATAGGCACTCGGGATACAGCAGCAGCATTGCCCTTGTAGAGTTTAAAATCCACTTGGAAAAATACACGAGCTAAGCTTTCCTGAGCCCTTACCCCATGTCAGACACAGCTCCAGGCATTTTTCATGAATCAACTAATAGGATCCTTTCAACCCCTCTAGACAGCAGGCATGATTGCCTCCATGACACATGCTAACTGAAGGGCAGGTATGTTGAGGCAGTCACCCAAGACCACCACCTAAGAAATCATAGTCAATAATTGAACTCAGACCTGGCTTCAGTGACTGTGCTTTTAAGTAAGTGATTCTGTTCTTGAATGGATGAAATCAGTTTGGAGGGGTTAGTTTTGTGAACACCACTCAGTAATTCTGATCTGTGTCAAGAGTTCATGCTTTGGTCAGTCTGCTATGATCACATACTTCTCCGAAGTTTTCCCAGTTGGTGAGAGATGATCTGTTTTCAGGACCAGAGCTTCCAATGGCAAGGAAGATACTGAACACCATCAGTTCTGATAATCACCCACAATTCTACTTACTTACTTAATTCACTAAACACCCCACCATCTTAGTCGTTTTTTTTTTAGATGGAATCTTGCTCTGTCGCCCAGGCTGGGGTACAGTGGTACGACCTCAGCTCACTGCAACCTCTGCTTCCTGGGTTCAAGCGATTCTAATGCCTTAGCCTCCCGAGTAGCTGGGACTACAGGCGCATGTCACCATGTCTGGCTAATTTTTATATTTTTAGTAGAGACGGGGTTTCGCCATGTTGGCCAGGATGGTCTCAAACTCCTGAACTGAACTGATCAACCCACCTCGGCCTCCCAAAGTGCTGAAATTAACAGGCATGAGCCATATCTCATATTCATTTAGATATGAGATTTACCTACCAAACCATAGCATTTCAATTAATCTATAACTGCACAGAGTCACTTCCTCTGTCTGGCAGAAATTTTCTAGAAATTTCTACTCTGTCAGTCATCAAAACCTATGTTATCTACTCACCTATCTCCTCAGTGAATGCCTGCCAGGAATAGATATTTGTTAGGATAGATAAAAGACATCCTCAGAATGTCCTGATACACTTCAGACGAGTCCCAGCTGGGAAAACTTCTGGGATGTACGTGATTTTAGTAGACTGGCCAAAGCATGAGCTCTTGACACAGATTAGAGGCGGGTGAGAGGAATCCTGGGCCAGGGGTCAACATGGAAGAGTTAGAGACTACTACATCTGTTTATTACTGTTCACACAATCTCATTTTTACTCCCCAGGCTGGTGAGATCTGGGGAAACAGTTTGTATCTAATTAGATTACATTCTCATAAATCTTTTAATTTACACTTGATAACACTAAAGTTCATTTGTTTCCTGCCTACCCATTTAAGGCTCTTGAAATCTGCCAGCATATTTTCCAGATGAATACCATTTCACTTCTTGACAATCCTTAAGACCTTCTAAAATCTTTGAGATTATAAAAAGTCTTTTATTTGAGTACAAATATTTTAGACAAGTGGTTTCAGAAAAATGCCCCAAGCAATTTCTAATGTTAACATTTCTGTTCCCAGGAAAGTGACCATCTATAATTATGCCTTATTTTTGGCCCTTAAAAGTTACAAAATATTCATGCCATCTTCTTACGATTATTTGAAGCATATGCATATTGACGTAGGGCCTGGTCAAATGCTTATCGAAAACCCATATTTTCAAGGCTCCTATATTCTCATATGCATCCATATAACATTTGAGAAAGCAACTTAGGAATAGTGTAGAATTGTTGTTCCTGGTAATAGTAGAGATAACACTAGTGGAATACAGGTAGTTGTCCTTGTCTACTGCAATGTCTTTCTGAAAAGAGCACGCATGGTGGTAATCATATAGACGTGGACGGAGGTTCAGATTCTTGAATTGGAGTTCCAGCTCAGCTGCTGTTGGTTGCCCAAGCTTGGGATAGTCTTGGAGGAGCAGCAGCTAATCCTCTTGGAACTTCCTTTTTTTAATCCATAGTAAGAGTGGTAGGGTAAAGTCTTCTCCAAGAAAAATGGGTTTTGCAATGCCATCCTGCTGGCTAGTAACAGACCTAGAATTGCTGAGTCAGATCTCTAGTTCCACAATGTGATCATAGAAGTTCTCAGGCACTTTTGGGCAGGAGGCCTCTGATTTCTGGTTGACAGGTTCTCACATCCTCCTGGGTGCTTAGTTTTCTCACATTCCAGCACATGCACAGAGTCTGACAGTGGTTCTTCCTGAGGAGTGGAGGTGTGGAGCATGGAAAGTGTGTGAGAGCCACCTGGGCACCTTTTTGTCAAAATATGTTTCCCCTCCCTATACCTTTCCTTTTCTTTCCAGCACAACTCAACATTGATTTACCTAGCTAGCCACCTGTTAATTTCCAGATGATGCTGACATGCATCTCCCAAATCCACCTCAACTAGAAAATTCAACATACCTGCTGCCCCAGGTAAACTGAAATCTAGCATCTCTCTCAATAAAGGCTTAGCAAAAGCTCGCTGACACTGCTATGGCATTTGGCCCTACAGCCAGCAAGTAATTCTATTCTCCAGCTGCTTTCATCATTATAAGGTATTCACATTCCCTTTTCATTTGGAAATCACTAGCAATGTGCTTCTAAAATACTGCAAAGATAGATATTCTAAAATTCTCTCAGAGCCTTCTGAAAGCAGAAATAATGTTTTTCCATGACTTCTTCCTACGAAGTGACTTGGAAAAGAATATTTCAATCTGCAGAATCAATTCCCTCTCAGACCAGTGCGTACACTGTGACAATCCCAAGGACATGGATTTGAAGAACTTTCTCCTATGACATCATTCAGTAAGAAATTCCCTCAATTCCAGACACTTTATTGATTATATGGTTTGGGATCAGCCATCTCATTTGGGTGACAGATGATTCTCGCCCTTGTGCTACCCTTGTATTTCTCAGACTTTAAAAGATTTTGAAAAGATCATGAATATTAAACAGAGACCCTGGGTGAAGAAATTCTCATGCTAGAGACCATATTGTTGTTTATCAAAGTCTGTTTGTGTTTTATTTAGATGCATATTTGCTGGGTAGTCTTTTTATTGTTTGCCCTGGTGGAAATGACAACCCATACACACAGTTTAAAAAATCTTTGCTTTTAAGATTTAAACAAGGGATGTGCCTGAGCCAAGGGCAGCCTCCAAGGGTGACGAGCTATTCTGGACGGGTTCCCCACCTCCCTCCCCTGAAGCTGCTTTATCCAGGGCCATCTGGTCAGCCCGGCATGCTTGGAGGAGCAACACAGGGGTCCAGATGGATGGGTTCTTGGAGAGTTCTTTAAAGACCCATGCATCCAACCCCTGAATAACCATATGCCAAAAGGTCACCTCCTCCTGAGTGGCATCCTTCCTGGGTCTCTCTCTGTGATTTTTCATTCGGATTCAGCACCCTGGTGCTTTAAGGGATTATGGGGTTTTAATTAATTCATTATTATAATTATCCTAAGTGCTGGTATCATTGGTGTCGACCATTCCATGCCATCTGAGGTTTCAGAAAATAAAACCGAAAGGAGGAAGTGGGATATGCCAAGCGGTCTCTGTGCCAGACAAAAGCAGAGCCACCTCCGAGAAGCTGGCAGCATGGGTTGGGTCAAAGTTTGTCAATGTGGTCACTATCCTTCAACATGAATGCCAGTAATGACAACCACACCTTCAGGGCACAGAAAATGGCATTATCTATGCTCTGCAGGTGGGTACCCAATGGAGAGAAGGAAATGTAAGCCAAGAGTGCAAATGAGAGGGGGGATTAGTCTATTTCTCCCATACTTAAGCCATGCCCTCAGGAAATCTTTTTGAAAAAGGCATTTTAAGAAAGTGAATTTATTCTCTGATTCTCTTAAGTCCAGCTTTCCCTGAAGGTGAAGGTTAAGCAGTCTGACATTTACAGTTGTCTCTCAGCCCTAGGGCTCCCCCATTTCGGGGGCTCTTTGCAAAGCTCTCAGCAAATTCATTAGGATGCAGCCAACCACAGCAGCCTGGTATCAGGACATCTCCTCTGCCCAGGGCACCCATCTTTATGGCTTATCTGCTCCATCACAGATTCAGTGGCCCCTTCCCAGAGAGATAAGTCAATGCAACCTCAACTGGTGGCTTGCTATGAGTGGCACACACTTCACAAGAGTCCCTCAACAGTGTGGGAAATCTCATTAAAGCCTGACATTTGCTGAGCATCCCTAGAGGGCAAAGGTGTCCATTCCAATCACAGAGCCCCTCTGCAGAGCCCAGCAGGCAGTATGGGGGCATTGAGACTGAGCCGTTATCTTCAGGACCCTTGTTCCTCAGCCTTCATCACGTTCTGCAACCCTGAAAGCCTCATGCACCGCTGCAGAACTCTTCTGATTCGGATCCTCAAAATATTTTCCTCACCTCTGCCCTCCCATCATTTTCCTCATTGCCTCCTTGTACAATAACTTTGCCAGCAGTTTGTTCAAAAGCAGTGTAGGAACCTGAATAATCTTTCCGTTCAATTTCTACCTGCAAAAGAATGGACAGACCTAAGGAAGCGAGGTCCTCCCAGTGGACACCCAATGAGGAGTCACTTCTTTCCTGTGCGTACCTGGACGTACTGGGCAGTTGTCTCTGGTTAAACCCCATATGGGTTGGGAATTCATACAAATAAGGACAAAGAGCCCCAACGGCCTAAGCTCCACATTTTCCAGGCAGCTGTTTGGAATGGTGATTGTAATCACTGGAGATACACTGTTTGGCTACAATCCTGGTTCCAAGAAGCAACACTGGGAGGCAGCTCCTTCCTCAGTGCTTTGGATGTATAGAGAGGGTATCTAAGCTACCCCAGGAAGTTGAGGAGGTCACTTTTATATAGACTTGTATCTATTTTCCCTAAGTGAAAACATCCCTTCCCTGGATTCAGTTGCGGTTAATTAATCAAAGCCATTCCCTGTGTCTACGTTTGAGCTTTACCTACCAGAACTCTTTGTAATTCAGCCTCTATCTCTTTTTCTCTTCCTCTCTACCCCACCAAATACTGCAAACATTCTAGCACCTACTGCATCAGCTACGTATTCATGTTTTACATACAGAATCGCTACTTTTCACCAAAGCCTGCAAGATATTTATATCATCATTCTATAATCCCTCCCCTAATGGTTGTATGTGAACTGTGTATTAGTGTTCTCTAGAGAAACAAAATCACAAAATCAAAGGAGAGAGATTATACTATACTAAAAATAAAAATAAATAAAGATATAATATAAGGATATATACTAAAATATATTATATATATAATATAGGCATACATACATATAAAATATAATATTATATATATAAAATATAATATTATAGACACGTGTATATACTACAAATGTGTATATAATAGTATATATATGTATATATTATATATAGTATCCATATAGTGTGATATATACACATATACATAACATAACCACTAATATACCTCATGTACATGTATACTACTATGCACATATATACTCTATATATACATGTATATATAGGTACTACACACACACACACATACAAATGAGACAGAGAAGTCATAGAAATCGGCTCACATGGAGGATGAAAAGTGCCACGTTCTGCTGGAGAACCAGGAAAGAAGGAAAGCCAGTGGTATAAATCAGTCTGAGTCTGAAGGCCCAAGAAGCAGGAGCATTAAGGTTCCAAGTCTGGAGAAGGCGACGTCTCAGCTCAAATAGAAACACATTTTCCCTTCCTCTGTCTTTGTGTTTCGCTCAGGCCCTCGATGGACTGGATGATGCCCACGCACACTGTGAGGGTGATCTGAATTCAGCCTGTCAGTTTCAGTGCTCATCTCTTCCAGAAACACCTTCCCAGACACACCCAGAAATAATGTGTCACCAGCTATCTGGCATCTTTTAGCTTCGTCGAATTGACACATAAAATTAATCATCACAAACAGCACACAGAAAAGCGCAGGGGACAATGGACGAATGCATATGTACCCACCATCTAAATGTAATGTGTTACATTCTGTCACTATTACTTTAGACATTATTAAAGAATGGATAAAAATCTTGCAGATGGAGTTTAAGTCTCTTTTGACTCCTTCTGCCCAATTCTATATAAGCAGCCACTATTGATGTGTATCTTTCAAGTCCATATTTTTATAATTCTTTTTAGGAGAACAATAAAGTGATTGAGTAACTTGTCCAAGGCTACCCAGCTACTCAAAGAAACTGGGCCTGGAATTCCAGCTGCCTCCTGGGATTCGAAGCCACAGGGACCCACATGCACATGCAGGAGGTTGACAAAGGGGTAGCAGTGAAGAAGGTGCACGTCATCACTGAAAAAGAGAGTGCCTGGAAGAGGCGTAGGTGGGGAGAGATATGGTTCTTTTTAATTCAGCATTCTGGCAGAGAAGTGGTGGGATGGTACTTTAGATGGCATCCACATTTTCACTGCATGGCTAACTCTATTGACACTAGCTCTTTTCTCCCATCTCCAAACTTTCAAAATATAATAGAGTATCTGTAAACCTAGGAAGGGTAACAAGAAGCTGTCCTTAGATCTGCCCCTTTCCCCCTTTTGATCCATCATCTTGTACTTCTAGGCTTAAATGGGTTTGCCATGTCCTGTAGTGGATATTCTTCCAGATCTCTGGTAATTTAAAATGCTATTATCTTAAAGTTTCAAGACCCAACCATTTTGGATCTCCTTTGTATATCTGTCAAATGATGATAATTATAGGCCTTCTGACTATCTCATAGGATCATTTGAAGGAGAAAATGAGTCAAAACTCATTTATCTTGACTGGGCATGGTAGCTCATGCTGGTAATCTCCCAGCACTTTGGGAGGCCGAAGCAGGAGGATCGCTTGAGCCCAGCCTGGCAACATTGTAAAACCCTGTCTCTACAAAAAATACAAAATTAGCCGGGCATAGTGGTGCGTGTCTGTGGTCCCAGCTACTCGGGAGGCTGAGGTGGGAGGATCACTTGAGCCCGGGAGGTGGAGGATGCAGTGGGCTGAGATTGCACCACTGCATTCCAGCCTGGGTGACAGACAGAGGCTCTGTCTCAAAAAAAAGTCATTTATCTAATAAATATTTACTAATTATCTACAATGTGCACAGGTTTGTGCTAATAAGGATACAAATGTGAACAAAACAAATTGCTACCATCACAAACTATCATCTATTTGAGAAGAAAAAAAGAAAAATACTAAAATGCATTTTTCTAAAAGGGAAATATAAGGGACTATGCAAGCATCAAGGAGGGGCACCTCATATGGCCATAAGAGACAAATGATAAGACAGGCTTCCAAACAGGGCTCTGAGTGATGGGTCTGGTTGGTCAGCAGAAGACAGGGTGATTATGCACTTTGTTCCACACATGGAAGACAATGTGGTTTTTCAGACACGCTGGTCTTGTGGTGCAGACACCCATCAGTCCACATCAGCACAGCATGACTGGTTTCCCTTGAGGTTTTTTCCAGGAATCCCTTATGCGATCTTCAGCTCCCCTCCTTGCTGTCCTTAGTCCTGATATTCTTTACCACAGGTTTCCTCACCCATTGATCTCCAGCCCCTCACAGTGACTGCTGAGAGTGGAGGCATACTGAAAACTGATGGAATAAAGGAACTAATGAAGAGTGCCAAATGCATTGGCAGCCCCATCCCCTCGTGCCCAAGGGATTCCTCGGATACCCCTATGGAGGTGGAATCCAGGTTCATTGCTCTTCTGACAGTTGTCCTAATGCCTGCCTTGCAGAGTCAGTCTGAAGGAGCTGGCAAACAGCTTTCTCAGCCCGCCCTTCCATTTTGAATGTAAAAAGTAGGAGGGATAGAAAAATGGAAGGGGAATAATCTCCAGAAAGGGTTTCCTTTTATTCCTTTTGGAATCCACTTTTCCGTATCACTCCCTGAGCAAAGTTTTCTACTCCACAAAATGAACTTCTCCCTCATGTGCAGGGCATGGCTCAGACTTTCAAACGGTGTAGTTCCTGCCAGTGGAGAGGACCCCTGGAGGTATCTCAGAAGAAGAGCAAGTCTCCGAAGGAGCCTCAGCCACAGCTTGGCTTAGGCAGCCTTCTCATGGGTGGGAGCTCTTTGTCTACGGACTGTGAACTCCAGGGTGGAAAAGATACAGATTCCTATGCCTGTCAGTGTTGCGCCTGAGAAAAGCTGGATCTTTAAAACCAGTTTTTCATTGACACCATGAGAGGGAGAGCTGTTACTGTGGCCAAGAGAGTGGAGAAGAGGCGGCTCAGCCCATCTGTCTCATGAGGACCCCAGGAAGCCCTCTCTGTAGCTGGGGCTTCTGCTTCTGGCCACAGTGCAGTAACAGGGACCAGTTTTGACCTCCTACCTGAAACAATAAAAAAACAGACAGAAAACCTATAGCAATAATCTGCAAGGCCCTGAACATCAGTTGATGAGAGACAGAGGTCCGTGAGAGCTGGAAAACAAAGTAAACCCACAGTTGTGACAACTCATTGCCTTAAGAGTTTACATAGGGGAAGGGGAAACAGGTGGGAACTGAAAGACTCTCTGAGTTGAAGAGATGAAGTTGAGAGTCTGGGGGAGATCGAAGCAGCTGGAGTTTCCAGAATGGAGTGCTAGAGAGGAGAGAGTTAGCTACACAGAGAGCGAGCTTCAGAGATCTACAAAGAACTCCTCCCAAGTACTCAGTTGAGTACAGATCAGACCATGCACGTAAGGGAACTACCCAAGGCAGGGGAGAGGATTAGTAGTAGCAGCACACAGGGCCAAGAAGAGTACTTGCTCCCACAGGGCCAAGAAGAGTGCTTGCTCCTAGCTACCACACAGTAAAGCCATGTAGCACACCAGATATTGGGTAGAGTACACTGAAATATTTTCAGTAAGGAGGGATTAGTCCTAAGTTCTGCCTAGTACATTTCAGAAACAAAACCCAAATGGATGAAATTATTTTCAGGTAATTCAAATGTATCCCAGGACAAAGGTCAATAATACTTATAGAAAAATAGAAATATCTTGTGCATAACAAGATACAATTCCCCATGTCTGGCATTTAATTTAAAAAGTATCAGGCATGTAAAGAAGCAAGGACTGGGTGTGGTGGCTCATGACTGTAATTCCAGCATTTTGAGAGGCTGAGGTGGGAGGACTGCTGGAGGCCAGGAGTGTGAGGCCAGCCTGGGCAACATAGCAAGAGCCCATCTCTACAAAAATAATAATAACAAAAAGCTGTGTGTGTTGTGGCACATGCCTGTAGCCTCAGCTACTTGGGAGGCTGAAGCAGGAAGGTAACTTGAACACAGGAGTTTGAGGCTGTTGTGAGCCATGATCACACTACTGCACTCCAGTCAGAATGACAAAGCAAGAACTTGTCTCTAAAATAAAATAAATACATAGATAAAAATAAAGAAGCAGTAAAATATGATTCATATTGAAAAAATCAGTCAATTGAAAAAAAAAAAGAATTGACACAGATATTAGAATTAGTAACCAAGGATACTAAAACAATTATTATAACTGTATTCCATATGTTCAAATAGTTAAGCAGAGATGTGAAAAATGAGCAAACAACAATCATCTAAGCCATACTTCCAGAGATAAAAAGCTACAATGTGTGAGATAAAGAAAATACTAGAGCCGGGCGCGGTGGCTCATGCCTGTAATCCTAGCACTTTGGGAGGCCGAGACAGGTGGATCACGAGGTCAGGAGATCGAGACCATCCTGGCTAACACAGTGAAACCCCGTCTCTACTAAAAAATACAAAAAACTAGCTGGGCGAGGTGGTGGGCGCCTGTAGTCCCAGCTACTCGGGAGGCTGAGCCAGGAGAATGGCATGAACCCGGGAGGCGGAGCTTGCTGTGAGCTGAGATCCGGCCACTGCACTCCAGCCTGGGCGACAGAGCCAGACTCCGTCTCAAAAAAAAAAAAAGAAAAAAAAAAAAAAAAAAAGAAAATACTAGATAAGAATAATGACAGATGAACAATGAAGAAGAAAATACTGTGAACTCAAATATACAACAATAAGAACTACTGAAAATGAAGCATAGAAGAAAATATATGATAAAAGAAAATGTGTAGAACACTAATGATCTGTGAGATAACTTCAAGAGGTGAAATATACATGTAAATGGAGTTGCTATAGGAATGGAGAAAGGAACATAAAAAATGTTTTTAGAAATATTGGCCAAACATTTTTTTTATTTATATTGGCACCAAAAAATTGAAATACTTTGATATAAATCTAACATAATATGTACAAGATCTATTTGAGAAAAACTACAAATTGTGATAAAATAAATCAAAGAAGACCTAAATAAATTGATACTTGGTGTTCATGGATAGAAAGATAATATTATTAAAACGTTACTATGATGACTTAAGACTGTGAGTTCTTTAACGGAAACACAAAGATCCCCAAATAACCCATACAATATTAAAGAAGAACAAAGTAAGAGAACTGGTACTACCCAACTTCAAGACATACAAAGCTACAGTGATCCAGACAGTGTGTTATTAGTGAAGGAAGAGACAAACAGATCAATGTAACAGCACAGGGGACTTGGAAATAGATCCACACAAACAGAGTCAACTAAATTTTGACAAAGGAGCAAAGGAAATTTAATTAATAACAGATAGTCTTTTCAACAAATAGTGCTGGAATAATTGAACATTCACATGCCAAAAAAAAAAAAAAAAAAAAAAAAAAAAAAAAAAAAAAAAAAAAAGAATCTAGACAGAGACCACTATGTATTGGCTGAATATTTATGCCACTCCCTCACTGCCTCTGCCAAAATATCTATGTTGAAACCTAATCCCCAGTGTGATGATATTTGGAGGTGGGAATTTGGGGTGGGGAATAGGTCATGAGAGCAAAGGCCTCATGAATGGGATTAGTGTCCTTACACAAGGGACCCTAGAGAGGGCTTTTGTACCTGCCACCATGTGAGGACAGAGCAAAAGATGGCTGTCTGTGAACCAGGAAGCAGGCCTTCAGCAGACACTAAATGTGTGTTTTGATCTTGGACTTCCCATACTCCAGAACTCTAGGAAATAAATGTCTGTTGTTTATAATCTAACCAGACTGTGGTATGTTTTTAAAACAGCCAAAATAATGTAAGACATAGACCTTACATCTTTCCCCAAAATTAAATCAAAGTGGACCATAAATTTAAATGTAAAAAGCAAAACAGCACAACTTCTAGAGTATAACATAGGAGAAAATTATTTTAAAAAGTTCAACATCATATGTCATCAGAGAATGACAAGTTAAAACAACTATGATCTCCCACTACAGACCATTAAAATGTACTACAATTAAAAATACTGACAACCCCAAATGTTGGCAAGGGTGTGAAGCAACAGGAACTCTCAATCATTGCTGGTGGAAATGTAAAATGATACAATTTTGAAGACAGTTTGCAGTTTCTTACTGCAACTGTTAAACATAGGCTTACTCTATGATATAGCAATAACACCCTTAGGTATTTACCTAAATGAGTTAAATACTTATGTCCACATAAAAACCTGCCCATGAATGTTTGCATATATTTTAAGACCTAAAATTTCAAGTGCTGTCTTAACATCTTTGAACCTCACAGAGCCCAGATGTCTAATTGTATGTTCTTTTTGTCTTTATATGGACAACTGGTTTTTGACAAATGTGTTAAAGCAATTCAGTGGAGAAAAAATAGTCCTTTAAACAAATGGTGCTGGAAAAATTGCATATCCATATGCAAAATAATGGACTTCAATCCATATTTTACACCACATACAAAAATTAACTTAAAATGGATTATGGACCTAAATGTAAAATATAATGCTGTAAAACTTTTAGAAACATTCATAAAATAACGAAGTGACATTTGGACTTCATCAAAATTAAAAACTTTTTTGAAAGACATTGTTTAGAAAACCAAAAGACAAATACCACTGAGAGAAAGCGTGTTCAAATCATATAGCTAATAAAGAATGTGTAGATAGAATATACAGAAACTCTCATAAT
Organism: Rhinopithecus bieti; assembly: GCF_001698545.2. Classification (NCBI taxonomy): domain Eukaryota; kingdom Metazoa; phylum Chordata; class Mammalia; order Primates; family Cercopithecidae; genus Rhinopithecus; species Rhinopithecus bieti. The sequence goes on from NW_016805314.1 coordinate 2,863,087, forward strand.
TTAATGGTAAGAAATACCAGCCCAATTAAAACATTGGCAGATGATTTGAAAAACACTTCACCAAAGAGGATAAACCCTGGCTAATAAGCCCGTGAACAGATGCCCGACATCGTGAGTTATTAGGGAAATGCAAATTAAGACTGTAATGACGAGCCACTACAACATTATTCAAACAGTTAAAATTAAAAAGACTGATTATACCTGGTGTTGGTGAGGATATGGAGGAATCGGTACTCTCATACACTGCTGGTCAGAATGTAAAATGATACATCTACTTTGGAAAATAGTTTGACAGTTTCTTGAAGAGTGAAACACACCTATTATATGAGCCAGCCATTCCTCTGTTAGGCATGTACCCAAGATAAATGAAGGTGTACGCTAACATTCATATCAAGTTTACGATAGCTGCAAACTGGTAGCATCCCAAATGTTGACCAACAATTGAACGGCCACTGATACAATGGAATACTAATCAGCAATGAAAACAGTTGACATATTGGTACACACATTTGGCTGAATCTCAAAATACTTATGTTGACTGAAAAGGAGCCAGCCAAAACAAGAGCACACTCTCCATGATTCTATTTACATAAAAAAAAAATAGAAAATACAACTCATCCACTGTGATAGAAAGCAGATCAGTATTTTCCTGGAATTCCAAAGGGAAGTTAAAAAACTGGGGGACGAAGTCCACAAAGATACTAAGGGCCAAAGATATGGAGATGGGTGGTTGGTAGACTGGCCAGAGGCGTTAGGGCTAGCATGAAGTCCTGAACTTTTCGGGAAGCTCTGTGAGGGCTTAGAACTAATGTCAGAGAAATCAGAAAGTTTATTTCAGGTTGTTTGGTGTCTAACAACTCAGAAATTAAAATTCTGCCTGCAAAGTAGGTCCCACGCAGCCTGAAAATTCTCTGCTTTGTTAGAACTCAGAAGGCATGGCCTCCAAACGTTGCCTAATGATAATCAGGGCTTAAGTGGAATCGGAGGCAACAGTTCCTGAGATGTGACATCATCCTTAGGTGGCCTCAGGCCCCTGGGTGGCAGGGCGGCTGGAGTCTGGTTCGGAAGCAGTGTCCTGATTGTGCAATCAGAGATAATTGGTTTCTAACTCTGATCCCATTTATTCTTCCCATCTCCAGCCAGGAAAAGCTGTCTTGGCTCCTTTGTTTTTAGCTTCCAGATTTTCTTACTGTCAGCTGCTAAACATTTTTGTTTCTTACATACTCTGGCATCTTCTCTTGTCTACCTCATGCAGCCCTTCCCTCACCTTTGGGCTGCTCATCATATACTCTCCTCTCCTTGCCCCCTGGGCAACATGGGCAGCCCGTTCGTTCTCCCAATGCCCCTTTCCAGAAGAACCCCTGATCACCTTCGGACAATGTGTCCCTTATGCCGTCTCCTGTGAAGTGCAGTAGCTCCCCTCTCTTTCCCTTGAGCAGCAGCTTACAGAACCCACCCTCCCTTTGATTAACAACATCCCCAGCTGCCACGCTATTTCCTTAAAAACCAACCATCCCTGTGTTTCTTACACCAGACTGCCAGCTTCCTGGGGCTTGCCTTGCCAGCCCCTTTCCCAACCACAAGATGCTTGTGCTCACTGAAAATGTCACTAGGCTTTTTGCAGATGCCCAAGTAAAGCAGAACTCATTCATTCAGGGGCGAAAAAAGCCTAGGTTGCAATGACTTTACACATCAATAAGACATATGTATAAAGCTGTTCAAGTTGTTAATGATTCACCATGAAACATCCAATATCACACGGGACAAAGCACCTTACTAACCATTAATGAATACGCACACACAGAATATGAGATCGCTCCTGAATTTCTTTCAGCTGCCTTTGATAATACAGGCTCCTGTATCATCCCTGCCATATAATGAAAACCTCAGCCTGAATTGTATCAATGCAAATCACAGGAGCTGCCTGCAAGCTTGTGTATTATAACTTATCTGTGGGGCCAATAAAAAGATATCCCATCATCAGCCTTGTCCACTTAACTATTAATAAGGAACTCCCAGGCCTTTCATCCCATGGCCCCTCCTGCTCACATGACCAGCACCACAAAACCTGCTTCACTTCCCCACTTGCAGACTTAACTAGGGAAAGGTGCTCAGAGTGGTTTAAGCGTCTACAAAATGAAATCCACATAAAATAATAGCAAGGAGTTCCTCAGTGGTGCAAGGTCTTTCATCCCAAACACTGGAAGTCCCAGGGACTGACGCACCTCTGCCCTGAGACAGTCCTTCCATTTCTTTCTAGAGGCCTTCCTCAGAGTCTCAGGTGGGTGGGTGAGCTGCGTATCCCTCCTGTGTTGTTTCCAGGGCAGTGGAGACAGGATAGAAAGGGGAACTGGGTAGTCACTCCTTGGGTGCTCACTCTCAGCCCTCTCTTCCTGCTCCGTCTCCTCAGCCATGGGCTCTTCTGAAATATCCTCGGACTTGCCAGATCTTGTCTGCTGTCTTCCTTGCTCCAAGGGAACTCTTGAGAGAACCCTGCAAAGGAGCCCAGCCCAGATCAAGTGAGATGACCCACCGTCTACTACGAGCACCAGGTGGTGCTGTTCTCCCTGTACCCAAAGTCATTCAGTGCCAGGAGGGCACAGAGAGCTCCCCGCACCCCAGCTAGAAGGCAGCAGGGAACACCAATAAGGTTCCTTGGCTCAGAGCTATTGTGCATAATTACAGTCACTTTCCTTTACTTGTATTTTCTGGAGTATTTTTTCCCATTCCCAGACTCTCCTCCTCTTCATTTATTGGATATTGTTCTATTGCACATTTTATACACACTGACTGATTCCCTTTCTTTCTTGAAAACAGCCTCATATTCATTTTAGAATCAAGAGCACTGAATTATACAATCACTAAAAGGAAATTTCTGGAAAAACTGCTCTGAAAGGCATTTTTCTCCCCGGTTAGCATATCCTGCTTTGGCTGGCACTCCAGTTTGGTTAATTAACAACACACGGGCCTCTCATTTGATGGTATTCACATGTTTATACTATCTCTTGTGATCTTCACAACAATATTCATAACAATAAATAACAGCTGAAGTGTTAGTGATCCCTGCCTGTTACTGAGGAATTTAAGATGGACACACTAGCCTTATGATTAACACGTGATTAGCTAGTTAACCATTGAGGTTCTACCAGAATCACATCCTTTGACTCCTGTTTCTGTCCTGTTTTTCCTTCAATAGCTTTGTCTCTTTCTCTGTGCGAGAGGTAGGCATGGTGATTCCTCTTCTTTACCCTCCATAGGGTTTTCTTATTTTTTTTTTTTTTATCAGTTGGGACAGACTGGGTTTTGTTTTCGAGACAGAAGGAGGGTTTCCTCTGTTAGGAAATGCTCTGCTAAACCTGTCCCTCTACCCAGCTGAATTTTCTACGTGGGCGACCAACAAGCTCCCATAGATATTTATAGTACTTTTAAAAGTCCTTTTCATTGTAATATTCTGTGTAATCTCCATAACAATTAGAGTAGGACAGAAGACTCCCAAAATACAGATGCAAAGACTGAGGCTCTATGGAGTTAATGTTCCCACTAGGATGTGCTGGAGGGTCTATGTGCAGGACCCCCAAAGTAGCGCCCTTTTTCCACTCTGCTACCTCTCTCTACCTCAGTTGCCTCTGCAAATAGCAGAACCAAAAGTAGCCTTCTGTTTTATTTAGGAAAGGACATGAAGGATAAGTTATCTTCGAACCACAAGAGAAACAAGAGGTAAGCAGAATGTAATTACCCAAATTGGAAAATTGCCATATATAACAGCTGCAGAACTCCACTGTGGAACAAAAAAGCAATATTGACCAAGAAATACCATATTACCCTTCACAGACTCATTCTGATAGTTTGTTCCTCACCCATATTTATTCAAAAGACCTAAGAATCTATCTACTTAGTATGAGAAACTCATTACTGGCATTTGCAGATGCTCAGGGATGTAGTGTCTGAGACTGACAGTAGGAGACACGTAAGAAAAATTAATAATGCATACAGTAAAACCCATTTAGGTTTCTATTTGTGAAGAAGGGCTCTTATGAGTCAAGATAGAGGAGTAAGAGTTTGGAATGATATGCATGAAGAGAAATACAGCAATGAAAGAGTGGGAATAAAGCTTTTGACTGTGGTGTTTATACCTCTACTGCCAAACTCAAACCCACCCTCAAGCAAAGCAGAAGGAGCTTTCAGTGCAGAGCCCCAACTTTTTTCCCACCTCCTAGAAGACAGAGTTTGCAAGCACTGCAGAGGCAGACTGGGATCAAGACTCCAGAAAGCAGCTTCCAGATCAATACTGAGGCCTTCGCAGCACACCAGGAACACAGAGTGGCTTGGAAGCATCCAACACTAAAAACAGAGCTGCTTCCTAATGGGCTGGGTAGGCTTACAAGAGGCAGAGGTGGGAGGAAGGGTATTCCAGGAAGAGGAGCTCCTGGAATCAGGCACTCAGGCTGGAAAGAGTAAGAGAACAGGGAAGAGGAGAAAGGGTGGGGAATAGAGAGAGGGAAAGAGAGACAGAATAAGGGAGTCAGCAGGTGGAACAAGAAATGCTACATTGGAAGTAAGATTGGAAATGTAGGATGTGGCTCGATTTTGAAGAACCTAAAATGTTGGGCTTTGTTAGTTAAGGAAATACCACTGCAGTTTCCATGTGCACGTGTGTGTATGTGTGTGTGTGTATTTGGTGGGGAAGGGGTTTTAACGTGTTTTGTGGGGTATTTTAGGGAATATTATTTTTCAGTAGAAGGGAATGGTCATCAGAAGTCTGCTTTAAAAAGTAAACTATTTTGAGAAAATGGTTATGACGGATGCCCTCAAAAGAATTTGCATATTTGCAGGAACAAAAAGGCCAAAAGGACCATTAACGTGAAGGATGGTTTTGTCATCACTGGTTAGTTCCTATTTAACGACAGGAAGCTCTGGGTACCTGTGGAAAGGTTCTGGGAGGTGGGGGGCATCTTTACAGAGCATTTGGCTGAGCCTCTCTTGAAAAACTCTTCTAAGTCTGTGCTTTTATTAATGATTCCAAGTGAACAACTATTCTGCCTTACTAATGCATTCACTCTTTTGGAAGGCTGGTGAATGGTCTTTGGAGATTTGTGTGTAAATGCTATTCTTATATTTGCTTATTTATATTTTAACTCTACTTAAAATGGAGATTTTTACTTTTATGCAGTTTTACTTAGGCACAGAGAGAAGCAAAGTGGATACAACACTTTTCTTCTAAAGATGCTGATATTACTTGCCATGTGTTTGTTTGTTTGTTTTACATAGAGGACTGACTCATCGCACAGAAGGAATGTCAAGGAGTTCTAGAATATCTCTCATGCATTAGTTACTTCAGTAAGAGTCAATATCATGCTGGTCATATTGCTTCTGATATCTTTAGGATCCGTAAAATTGAATTTGGTGTATCCTTATGTTATTCTGCTCCTATAAACCCACTTTGAATATCAAGGTTGCCTGAGACAGGCCAAGGTCCTGGTCAAGGGGGAGACTCACTCCAAGTTAACATTTTATGTCCTGCCTGGGAAAAAGAACCGAAATGTTGTCATTGTTTCATATTCCTCCCCTTTCCATTTAGGGAGAAGTTTCACACTTGAGCAGCAAATTGCACTTCCTAGCAACATCAGGAGCTCTTAAGCATGTCAGGAAAAATCGACCTCCAGTGAAAGTGTGAACAGTCTAGAGAGGTTTGCAAACAGCAAATTACCTGCACCAAGAAGCTAAAATACCGGTTCCTTTTTCAAGAGTTCTTTTAGGAAGGTAGGTGCTAGGGTTTGAATGTGCTTTGCCCCCACCAACACTCATGTTAAAATTTGATTCCCAATGTGGCAGTGTTGGAAAATGGGGCCCAGTGGGAGGTGTTTGGGTCATGGGGGTGGATTCCTCCTGAATAGATTAATGCTTTCCCAAAAGCAAGTTCTCACTCTCACGGGACTGAATTAGTTCCAGAAAGAGTGGGTGGTTCCTCCCCATGTTTGGTCTCTTTGCACACACCCACTCACTACTCTGCTTCTCTGCCATGTCTTGACGCAGTGCATGACCTTCACCAGAAGCCAAACAGATGCCAGTGCCATATTATCGGACTTTCCAGCCACCAGAATTGTGGGCTAAATAAAATTCTTTTCCTTTTACATTTCCCAGCCTCAGCTATTCTGTTACAGCAACACTACACGGATTAAGACAAGGGGTGCCTCTGTTCAATCAAAGTAACCATATGGTGAAAGGAGCATCTTAGAAACCAATTTCCCTCCTCCTCCATATATAGATCTCCTCTACGGTGGCTAGACAGCTCCGATTTGGAGCAAATTTCCTAACCTCTCAAAATCAAGTTTCTTCACCTGAAAATAGGACAATTTGCTTAATTTCCTGTTTGTAAATCCATGGTAATGAACACGCCTTCCACAGCCATTCCCATTATCCTCTTGGACTACCAAATCCCGTTTATGCCTAAAAAGAAGCCCCTCCTCCCACAGATGAAGGGAACATCTCCCACCCCACTCCTGGTAGATGCTGTAGATTTTACTGGTTCCAAAGCTGTACCTTAGAGCAAACCCTCTCTGACACCCTCAGATGGTCTCACTCAGGTCTTCTCCAAGAGTAGGCATTCATAGAGATGCCGACATAATGAACCTGCCTTTACTGAGCTCCCAAGCATTGCCTGGAACGCTTGAATGATCAGCAAGTCTCTTCTCCATTCATAAACCTAGAAAGAGGGTCTTTCATTGACATGAATCTCCTCCCCAGACAAATGAACAGACTTAGAATACTAAGTACAAATTAAGTTTCCCAAATTAGAATGGAGTGTATTTCAAAGTATTTGTTGATTGTATGGAGCTCAGCATACATTTTTCCAGATATGCCATAAATGATTGTCAGGGTGCCTCCACGAGCCCACAAAAATAATTTAACACATAATGTTACTGAAATGCACTCATTATGGTGCTGCTACACTAATAATTAAGCAAAATGTGAGAACAATTGAACTATATAAATCAGCCTCCCTTCTATGAGTTCACTGAAGGTAGAAACTACACTAAATTCCTCCTTGCACAGCAAAACAATAATCATTGCTAGCACTTTTATAGGGCTTACTGTGCACCAGAAACCATTCTAAGTGTTTAAATATCTTAATGAATGTAATCTTCACATTAACCTTCCTGTAAGCTCTATTACTATCCCCACTTTACAGGTGAAAAAACTGAGACTCAGAGAGGTTGCCCAGTGCTAAATAGTTAATAAGTGGTGAAACAGGAATTTGAATCCAGTCTGCCTGGCTTCAGATCATCTGCTCTTCCAGAGAAAGCACTAAGGAGACATTTATTGAATATTTAGGTCTAAATAAATAACTTTGTTTTTATTGGGGTTCTGACACTTAGAAATGGAAAGCAGTAATAAGAAGAAATGAGGCAGATTGAACTGTTATTCTTTAGTGGGAGCGCCTGATGATTTAGGAGCTGTGGGAACAGGGAATATCACCTTTGTTGGGCCATGTCTAATTTTACATATGAATGCAGGGCTTGAGTTTTCTTCCAGTAGGCATATGACTCCAGCACTTCTCATTGGGATCCATCATTAGACTTTTACATTTTCCCCTCACAAATGGAAATAAAAGAGAATAAATGTAATTTTTCTGAGGTGACTAGGGAGTCTTAATGAGAAGAGGAAAAGAGGGAAAAAATAATGAGTTGAGGCCAGGTGCGGTGGCTCACTCCTGTAATCCCAGCACTTTGGGAGGCCAAGATGGGTGAATCACCTGAGATCAGGAGTTTGAGACCAGCCTGGTTGATATGGTGAAACCCTGTTTCTACTAAAAATACAAAAATTTGCTGAGCATGGTGGTGCACACCTGTAGTCCCAGCTACTGGGGAGGCTGAAGCAGGAGAATCACTTGAACCTGGGAGGCAGAGGTTGCAGTGAGCCGAGATTGCACCACTGCACTCCAGCCTGGGTGACAGAGTGAGACTCTGTCTAGATAATAACAATAGGCCAGGCGCGGTGACTCATGCCTGTAATCCCAGCACTTTGGGAGGCTGAGGTGAGCAGATCACCTGAGGTCAGGAGTTCAAGACCAGCCTGGCCAATGTGGTGAAACCCTGTCTGTACTAAAAAAAATACAAAAATTAGCTGGGCATGGTGGCGGGCACCTGTAATCCCAGCTGCTTGGGAGGCTGAGGCAGAAGAATCGCTTGAATCCAGGAGGCAGAGGTTGCAGAGAGCTGAGATGGCACCACTGCACTCCAGCCTGGGTGACGAGAGACCCTTTCTCAAAATAATAATAATAACAAGAAGAAGAATGAGTTGAATGCCAACGTGTGGACTTGAGATTGCCTCGTGGAGTGAAATGACCACTGCTGCAGCGGGTGAAGGAGAGGAACAAGGCAGCATGGTGAAGGCATGTGGTCTCCATTCCAAGCAGGGCTCTCCCATGAGGCCTCACCCATTTCACCACTGACATCCTTACTCTTGTTTCCAGATCCAGCCCTCCTGGAGTTCACACATTCTTTTTTCTCTCTCTTTGGCTTGCTCTCCCTCTCCCTTTGGTTTGTATCAACTGTGTATATAGAACTGGTTTCAACAAGTCTTCAAATTTTGCTCCACAAAATAGTCTTCATCTTTTTTGGGTTCCTCAAGTCCTCTCCCAACCAGGGCAGCCCTAGCCTTTTCCCATTCTTCTCAACCCTTATCTCTATCTATCTTAAGCCTCGCTCTCTCTCCTTCATTACCTACAGATGACGGCAGTTCATAACTGTCGTTTTCACACAGATGCTTCCCATATCTTTATTGAATCTCACCTTTCTCCTGCCTCCTGGGACCTTCACCTGGCTGCTCCCAGCAAGAATTAAAACCTGCTTTCTCTCCAGGGACAGCATAAGTTATTGCATTGAGCTGTCAACATAGCTTCAACCAGCGTATCTGAAGCTAAAATTACCTTTTCCTTCCTACTCAAATGTTGCCTCCTAATTTCCTTAACAATACTATTTAACCATTCAGGATAATAATGAGGATTAATATTTCCACCTTCTGTATCCCCTAATTTCAATCTATCAGCAAAGCTGATCCATTCTTCCTTCTCATGCTCTGCCTCATCCATCTTTCCTTTCATTCTCATTACCTCCACCCTGACTTTCAAGCTGTCCTCATTCCTATGCCAAGTTCCTTGGCTTTTAGGACATGGGTTTGCTGGGTTAGAGCCCAAGCTCTGACTTTTAAGAGCTCTATTAAGTAATGATAGTACATACATCACAGAGTAGTTGATATGATTAGCTGGTTGTGTATTAATTCTCAATAAGTATTACTTATTAATATTATTTACTGTCCTCTAGTCTCACCTCTATTCCAATCCACCATGTCTTCCACCAGCAGAACACTTTTTAAAATGTATTGTTCTGACAATATGATTTCACTAATCCAAAACCAAAAAAAGGTCGCAATTCACTAATAAATAAATTCAAAAGTCTGTAGCTTGGCACTCAATGTTCTTCTCAACATGTTCCCCAGTGGCCTGTCTTTATTCCACTCTGGTCAGAATGACTGGCCTATTGCTCCCAAGACCTGTGTCCATGTCACCCTTGCTGTTTGAAAGTCTTCCCAGCTTCACACTGGAGCCTAAACTCTGCTCAAGACATTGCACTGATGTCCCTGGTTGTAATTTCTTTAACTTCCCCTGACCTATCTTGCATTTTTATCAGAATTGCTTACTCAATGCAAACTACAGATACTAACTACTATCTATTATTTTTATCCCTAGACTATCAGGCCAATGAGGACTGGACTTTGACCTTACTCACATGGGTAGTCCTGGCAGTAGATAGCACACAGTAGTTTCTCATGCTTTTTGCTGAATAAAAGTGCGTGAGCTGCCGATTTCCACTGACACACTGAATGGTTGATAACTAAAAAGAGGTGTGAAGGAATGTGCAAAAGAGAAAGTAGGGTGAGCATGGCATAGAGATGGCTGTTGTATGATGGGAATTCTGATGACTTCAGGCCAAAGTCCAAACCCTTTTTCCCCAAGTGCAAAGAATATGAGAAGGCACTTGGAGGTCTCTGCCCATACAACAAAGTCTGGGCAAAGAACTCCAAGTGCCTTCTCATATTCCTGCACCATGCATCTTTCAATGTGACTATAATTGTGCAACTCAGGCATGGGCCATGCTGCTGGTTCTTCTCCTCAGATGTGGTTGGATACCTGCAGTCCAATCTCTCCAGAGACCACATTCCTCACAAACAGCCCCAGTGTGTACTGAATATCTACTCCATGTGAGGGGCCTTAGCAGGTGAGTCTGACTCAAGTGCAGTTGGATGTTGGATGGATGTGAGGAGGAAGCAGTCTGGCCTCCTCTGTTTCCAAAATACAATGTCAGTGACATACGAACAGTAGCCTACAGTGACTGTTGAGAGACTGGTTAGATGCTCATTAGGTCTGTCTCTCCTTCTAAGGCACACAGAAACTACCTTCATAACTCCCTTCCATTTAGGTGGAACACTATCATTAGTTTTGCTGAGTGGAATGAGAGTGAGAGTAACGTGACCCTCCCCAGGGTGAGGCCACGCCCTCTCCTCTCCCATTCTCTATACGGTGGAATGACCAACATGACCTAGAAACATCAGGTCTGCAGGTGCCAGATCCAAGCAAGAGGGAAGTCTGGGTCCCAGAATGTCTGCATGAAGCAGAGACTCCTCGCAGACCCACATAGTATTGTGACATGTGAGAGAGGAACAACAACAATTTTTGATTAAGTACTATAATCTGTGCGTTGCTTACTAGAACACTTAGGATCTTTTAGAATAACTAATGCACTGTTCAAAGCCCTTCCCCATATCTCATCTCAGCTGGACCCCAGAGCAAACTGAGATAAAGGAGGCATGAATTGGATGATGCCGTTTTCCTTGTGGGGTAAACCAGGAAAGGAATGTTTACTGGCCTGCCTTAACCTCTCAACTAGAAGCCAGGACTGCTGAGAAAGTGTCTACTTATCTTTCTAGGTTAATAAATACTATTGTTGTTATTTTCTTCCACATTCCATTGCTGTAATACTAGCTGCAATCGGCTTATAAACCACATTGCTCTTTCTAAGAGGCAGGAAGAGGGAAGAGAGAAGGAAGGCAGAGGGCTCTTGAGACGCTACTCCATGGAGATGGAGGAGGGCTCGTATGGCCCTTGAGCTCATGCTGTTTTGTCTGGTTCTTGTTTTATGTCTGGATGTGAAGAGATGCCACTTTGTCAGGGTCTGCCTCCCTCCTTGTGTCTCATCCTCTTCTCTCCTCTGAGAGAGGACATTGAGGGTAGCTTCAAGAAGGGCATGTGAAGGAGGGGCAACTCCCTTTTTCTTGCACGACGAATGCTTCAGTCACTAGAAAAACAGGGAAAAATCAGCAGCCCATCTCTGCTCCACTGCACTCTCTCCCCGGGGCTGGTGCCCAGGAATTCTGTGAGGATTCAGCCCCATGCAACCATGGCACTCCCTGCCACCTGCCTGCACAGGCCCTGTGTAGAGCCTGGCTCCAGCCTGAAGGGAGACACACACACCACACATGCCATCAAGCAACCCCTTGTCCCTTTGGTTTAGAGGGCTGCCTTTTGACCCACTTCAGCAATGTTTTATTTCTTCGGGCAGCTGGTGTATCCATTTCAAATTCCTCCCAATCCAGAAGTGATGGCAAGGAGGGTGGACTCGATCTGTGAGAACCTATCCAGAGTGTCTTTCCTGCAAGCCTGGGGAAGCCTTCAGCTGTGCTTTCCTGCACACGGGAAGCATCCAGCATGCTGGCCAGCACACAGTCAAAGCTTCATATGCATTTGTCCAGTGCATAAGTGATTAGATGAGTTTGATTATGCTCTGACTTCCTATACATGTATATCCATCCTTATCTTTATATGTTTATATCCAGTCTTATCTCAAACGAATTGAAAGAAGTGATCAAGTGTCTATATTCTAACAAAAGGAGCTATTTTTTACATGTCTTTTGGTAACAGGTAGCTAAGAGATGTTTCCATCATGTTCCAGTGAAACAAGTAGAAGCTATAGATCTAAATTCAAGCAATGAATCAAACACAATACACAGACATCTGGGTGAAAGACAAAGTGAAATTAGCCCAGCCGAGCAGTGAATTAATTCAAGTTTCTGGGAAGCAGAAAGCAGCTACTTTGTGGGCATCTAGGCAAGAGGTATCCTGGGCTCTTAGCAACAACAGCAGCCAGTTGGGAGCTGAGTCTTCAGGTGGCCTGTGGGAATCAGCAGAAAATGGCAGCGAGCGAGACCAGGTGAGAATTCATTTAAACAAATACACTTTGGGCTTATAATGTATGCTTACCTGATTCTTTGGGGGATAAAGAGATAAAGTTGTCTACTATTAATTAATCTAGGGCTGACTACGATTAATGACAGTGCTATAACAGAGGCAGAGTGCTGTGGAAATGCTCCAGAAAGACATATTTTATCAAGGTGGGGGAGAGTGGTGATATCACAGGACATTTATGAGGAGATGAAATTTACTGAAGCTTTGCAAGTTAGACGCAATGTTGACTGGCAATTATAGAAAAGGGAGAAGGTAGAAAAGGCAATTATAGCAAGAGAGAACCTCTTAAGGGTCAACCAGAGAAAGGTAATTATTAAATTGGTCAGCAAGCAAATTAGGCATGGGGGTAGGGGCAGCAGTTGAGAAAAAGTTGTGCTGGAAGGAAACCTGGGAAGTTTGATAAGGTCACAGTGTTGAGAACTTTAAATGTGGGGCTTAAATGTGCTTTCTTCTGAATGCAATGAAGAGCCACTCACAGCTTGTGAGCACAGGAGAGGCAGGACAAAAAGAAAGGAGCAAGGTAACCCTTATGGCAGTGCACAACGCACACTGGATAAGAAAGAGCTTGGAGGTAGGAAGACTGATTTGAAGGTGGGGACATGGTCATGAGGCCCTGAGCTGGCACTGTGCCCTCGGCTGTGTGCAGGAGGGGTTGGCACTGGAAGGTATAACCAATGGGCAGGCTGCGGTTGCTGAGTGAATGTGCGGATAACAGAGAGGAAGGAACAAACAAAAAATCTGGAAGTTGGAACCGTGATGACAGGAGGTGGAGAATGTCATCTCAAAAGTAAAGGGAGGAGAGAGAATGAATTTACACTGGTGAATACCTTACAAGTTATTAATGATGTTCACATACATTTCTAACAATGGTAGCTCTGTGATAATGTCTTATCTCCATTTTCAAATGCTAGCATAGATCCATGATTGCAGCAAGGGACTAGAGTTCTAAGACCTGAGATTTTTACTATAGGCTTACTGTGCCTGTACTGTGTGCTGCCAGATAAATCACTCAGCCTTTCTGGGACTCTGGCTGCATAAAAGAAAAATGGAGCTACTAATGCCCACTAATGACCTTCTTGGTAAGGACACAGGGATGATGAGTGAGCTGATGCTCGGAGCTCTGGGTATTAGAGGTCATGATCAATGAGAGTGCGGAGATGTTCCCTGCCATGCTCTATCTTCCATCTTTTGTTTGTTTTGTTTTGTTTTGTTTTTGGAGACAGAGTTTGTCTCTTGTCTCCCAGGCCGGAGTGCAAAGGCACAATCTCGGCTTACTGCAACCTCTGCCTCCCGGGTTCAAGAGATTCTCCTGCCTCAGCCTCCTGAGTAGCTGGAATTACAGACACCTGCCAACATACCCAGCGAATTTTTGTATTTTTAGTACTGGTGGAGTTTCACCATGTTGGCCAGGCTGGTCTTGAACTCCTGACCTCGTGACTTGCCCGCCTCAGCCTCCAAAAGTGCTGGGATTACAGGCATGAGCCAATGTGCCTGGCCATGCCAGGCTAAGTTTTTTTGAATTTTTAGTAGAGATGAGGTTTCACCATATTGGCCAGGCTGGGTCTTGAACTCCTGACCTCAGGTGATCTGCCTGCCTCAGCCTCCCAAAGTGCTGTGATTACAGGCAAGAACTACCATGCCCGGACCTCTATCTCCTATCCTTGTCTGGCTCATGCATAAATAGGGAACTCCCCCTCACACAGGCCCAGTAACATGACAGGGCTAGACCCCATGTTCAGTGTAGACAAGGGGAAAACACACACACACATTTGAGATGAAACTCCTAAAAAGAGCTGTCCAATTTGTCAGCCATTCCCCTCCTGACCTTTGCTGAGTACTGAGAAGCCGTGGTGCCTTCCCCTGTAAGTTTCCCCTGTGTAGGAGACTCCGATGAATGAAGCAGGCTTAAATAAATGTCTCCAAGGCAGCCCCATCAAATATTAAAAGAACAGAACTCCCTCAGTCAGCAATAGGGCACGGCACCCAATCCGTGAGAGTCAGGAGCTCCCACCTCCTCTGATCCGTTAAACTTTAAATAGCTCTTCAGGGGGGTGTCCCTATCACTAAGGCTAATAGGCAGTGCCACTTTCCACATGCAGGCTTTGTCATCAGCATCTCTCACCAAGCACAGAGGAACAAGAAAACCTGCTGACCACTCAGAAGGGGAGAGGCAGGTAAGGGAGATGAGGGAGGCAGCAGGTCATGGGAGATTTGAGGAGTTATCGCTTCTGATAGTTTGGAGGCCAAAGCTGAGAAAGGACAAAGCCAGGCTCAGCTTGCACATCTGGCATCTGGGAGGTGCGTCTTGAGCAGGCAGGTCACCAAGAAAGCCCCACCTGCTTCAAAACAGGGGGACTCTATCCTCTGAGTGGGAAAAGGCCAACTTTGATGGTAAGCAGCATGACTTTGACCTTAGCAAGCACATGAGGGTTTATAAAATGGGGATAAGAATGCTGACCTGGGATCGATGTTGTGGGAATGAAACCAGGTAATACACAGAAGGGATGGGTGGCTCTGCCTGCTACTTCACAGGGGCTCCACAAAAGCCACTGTAACCCACCCTGCTCCCCGTCTCACCACATCCCCCTTTAAATCAGTCCCTACCAAGTGCCAGGCACCAGAGCAGACAGTTCCTGGTTGTACAAACTGCAAACGATAGAGTCCCTGTCCTTGAGGAATTCACCGGTTCACACTGTTACTCATCACTTGTGCATACTCAGCTAGTTCATAACCTCTGTTACTTCATCTGCAAAGATGGAATGATGATGACATTTAACTCAAAATTGCCCCGTTTACAGCCCGTCCTGCAGTTGTTACTCAGCTAATGCTTTCTTCCTCCCCATCTCTCATCCCTCCCCACCCCAGCTACCATCCGATGTCGGAGAGGCATGGTGTTAAAGGTGAGAATGTCACCCTGGGGCCACCAGGCAGCCACACAGCCAGCATTTCCACTGTCTGCCCCCAAATAGCTGCCTTTCAGGAGAAAATTAAGTGGATTTCTCAAAATGCTAAACCCCTATAGAATCCAGAGGTCTCATTTCCCTCCTCCCTTCAGGAGATCCACTGGGAGCTCCCATTTCCTCTACTGCTCTTCACGAGGCAGCCTCTCTCCTGTGGCCCAGGTACTGTGAGGTGAGGTTTGCCCACTGCCTCACTCGAACATTGACCAAGCTCGCTCCCTCATGCCATTGATCAGATACTTTGTACTGAGAGCTCTCAGCCACAGACGATAAACTTGGAGGGAACGTGCAATCCATGCAGACTGCCCTGTCGCCTCCAGATGTCTGCTTCTTACTGCAGTTGGTAAACGGAAATGATGGCACCAACCTCTCTCAAGAGGGAGGGAAGTATCACAGGCTGTTTGTTTTCACAGCCCTGGGCACTGGTTTGGAAGCTCTGTCCACTTTGCAGGAGACTGGCCTTCAGGTCTACAGGAGAGAGGAGTGGTGAAGAACTGAAACAGCCATGTGCACTTCAGCGCTCACTGCATCCAACGGCCCTCCAGGGGAGGATGGGAAGTGGTTCTGGTGTCCCAACTCTACAAATGGCAGAGACGAGGCCCAGAGTTTAAGTGATCTGTCCAGCGTCAGACAGACCCAACTCAGACTGTGACTCTGAGCACAGCATCTTTTCCACCCTGGCACCCAGGGAGCTGCCTTAGATAACAGTTGGAAAAGGGAAGGAAGGAAGGCTTAGAGTGATGGACTGGGCAGGCAGCATCCACCACACTTCAGGATTTAGGGTCCTGATTAACGAAGCAGGCTGATGCATTCAGTCTTGAGAAGGAGAGAGGGGATAAGGTAGAGGAGGAGAGTGGAGAAAAAAATTCCCTCACCCACTACCAGCCCTGTTCTTCCCCTCCTTCCTTGAACACCACACTTCACCTGCTCTCTGAACTGGGAAAAGCAGCAGACCCAGACAGCCACCTCAATTCTACTAAGCAGCTTACAAATCTAAACTGATGGCTGTCCTCTTCATCTCTGAAGGTCTGTTATTTAGGTTTTGCGGTTTGTTCATCCTAACTTGGTTATGCAAATGGGGCAACATAAATTAAGAACTGGTAATGATGCCATTTGGAGCAGGTCCTATGGGAGATTCAGATGAATCCTGATTTGTGGATATGAGGAAATCTTCCAATTTGACATTGCAGTGTATCACCCATATATTTCCCGTTGCAAATGTTCTTTCCTACTCTTTTCAGCCTGCCTCTCTGAGCCAGTGAAAGGAGAGAGGCCCCAGGCAACTGCTAGGCTTCCCACTTAAAGTAAAACAAAGTTAATTTACTTGCAAAGAAGACATACAATTTAAGTCTCCTCTTTTTCATCCCCTCTACCATTGAGTGTGTCCCTGAGAAGTCAGTTGCCCCTTCCAAATTCTCTCAACCCCCACCTGCACATTTGATGCTGTCATTGAGAGAATAAGTATCAGTTTTTGACTTGATAATCGGCTGTGGACACTTTGTTCAATTAGTTATTAGAGCATGTGCAGTTGAGGATGGTGCTGCTTGCTCATTGAAGCTGCTGCTATTTTGTCATGTGGTGTCCAGCTGACCTTTAGGACACCCTGGGCACATCCCATCAGCTCAGTAATCCTTCGGTCTCAACAGCAGATGTCCAATTTGGATCCAAAGCCTGACCATTCACAGGAGGACTGTCTGGGGAGATCAAAGTAGAGCCTTCTTTGGGAGCAGTGAGGTGGTTATGCCAGAGATGAGTCACTATCACTCTTAAAGAAGCTGGAGCAGGGCCGGGCGCGGTGGCTCAGGCCTGTAATCCCAGCACTTTGGGAGGCCGAGACGGGTGGATCACGAGGTCAGGAGATGGAGACCATCCTGGCTAACATGGTGAAACCCCGTCTCTACTGAAAATACAAAAAACTAGCCGGGTGAGGTGGCGGGCGCCTGTAGTCCCAGCTACTCTGGAGGCTGAGGCAGGAGAATGGCGTGAACCCGGGGGGCGGAGCTTGCAGTGAGCTGAGATCCGGCCTTTGCCCCCCAGTGCTGGGCCAAAGAGGGAGCTTTGTCCAAAAAAAAAAAAAAAAAAAAAAAAGAAGCTGGAGCACTTGTACTCAGCTCTGGGGAGGGGAAGCATCTGGAGCTTGTGTTCTGGGAGGACTCTGTCCCTGCCTA
Source organism: Rhinopithecus bieti (assembly GCF_001698545.2). Classification (NCBI taxonomy): domain Eukaryota; kingdom Metazoa; phylum Chordata; class Mammalia; order Primates; family Cercopithecidae; genus Rhinopithecus; species Rhinopithecus bieti. Next base: position 2,880,516 of record NW_016805314.1, read on the forward strand.
CAGAAGGGCTCCAGTCAGCATCCCTGGATTAACACTGCTCACCTCCACTCACTCCTTCCTCTCTGGGCCAGGCCCAGGCCAGAGCAGTTTTCTTTTGTTATCTCATTTCAACCTTAAATGGTGGTCTTGGGAAACATGTTTTCTGTGCCTTTATTCTCCACCTTGCAAATGAGGAATCACAGCCTCCAGATAGATCAGGTGCCCATTTGGGGCATGCTAGTAATAATCACAATGTCTATGTGGATTGAGCCCTTACTCCATGTCAGGGACTGGGCTAAACCCTTTGCATGGAGGGTCTCACCCTTCCCTCCAACAGCCCTGAGGGCTTCTGTCATCATCTTCATTTTGCACATGAAGAATCTGAGGTTCCAGAGGTTAGGAAATTTGCCTGAGTTGATGCAGTTGCTAAATGGTGCAGCTGGGGTTTCAACCTGGGACTCTGAACCCTCTGTTTTCAGTCGCCTCCTCTGTAAAAATCAGAGCTGCAGGAATTTGAGCCCATGCCTGTTGTTTTCAGAATCCATGCACTGTACACTGCCTTACAGTGTTCTCTAAAACGCGAAGCCACTTGATGTCTTGGTGCCTGGCTCTCCCCTTACTGTCCTAATGGTTTCCTGACTGTGGGATGCAGGCCACCTCGTGGCACTATAAGACCCCCACTCCACCCCAGCACCCACTGTGCAGTGTCAGCAAAGGTGCCCTGGCATCTTACAAAACCTTCCTCCTCTCTCTTTTCTTTCTGTAGGAAAGAAGCCCGCAGGAACCTGTCTAATGGACCTTGCAGACTTGGTCATAAAAATGAGTGTCGCTTCCAGCTCGAAAATTGCAGAAGTGGTCAGCTCGTGTGGGATGGCCACAGGGCTGAGCGAATGGGTGCACGTGCAGACCCAAAGGGCAGCTGAGAAGGACGGAGAGCTCCTCAGGAAGCCACATCCTCCCCTGCCCCGGAACCCTTCTAGAAAGAGAGTGGCCTCCAAAACTATTTCAGAGACAATAATTCATCGGCTGGATGCGGTGGCTTACGTCTGTAATAACAGCACTTTGGGAGGCCGAGGGAGATGGATCACGAGGTCAGCAGTTCAAGACCAGCCTGACCGACATGGTGAAACCCTGTCTTTAATAAAAATACAAAAATTAGCTGGGCGTGGTGGTGCATGTGTGTAATCCCAGTTACTCAAGAGGCTGAAGCAGGAGAATTGCTTGAACTTGGGAGGCGGAAGTTGCAGTGAGCTGAGATTATGCCACTGCACTCCAGCCTGGGCAACAGAGTGAGACTCTGTCTCAATAATAATAATTATTATTATTAGTATTAGTATTATTATTTTTCATGAAGCCCAGGGGAAAAAGAGGAAAAAAAAACTTTAAAAGAGGAAAACAAGGTTCTAATGGCCCAGAGGCTCCCACACAATTGGCAACGGTTGGTTTTCCCTTCGGCTGCTGGAGATGCAAGAAGATGGGGGAGGAAGGAAGGAGGAAAAGAGAATGTATGTCTTTTAAAGAAGGACACTTTTAAAAGCTAGAAGAGCCTGTAACAATATGACCTTGTCCAGAATTTATAAAAGAGCTTTGGTATATAAATTTGATCCTTGAAAATTACTGGTGAGGAAAGTGCAGTTATGATTAATTTAATTTTTCAGATAAGAAAACGACATCTTCACTAGTTTGGGGTTTGCTGACAGCCTAAGCCCTGGCCGTCCACAGCTCAGTCCCAGAGGCTATTCTTCACCCTGTGGACACTGCTCCTGGTTCCCACCTGTGTTCTATCATGGGATAAGTTAGGGCTTCTCGAGAGAAGAGCAAGAGATGGAGGTGGGAATCCTCATCTAGAGTTCTCTAGATTTCAGCAAAAATTTCAACTGAGATTCCCCAAGGGTGAAAAAGACCCCAGACCCTCAGAAACCATCATCCTTCCATTCAAGACACCTAGGACTTCTCAGAGTGCCTTGGCAAGATCCCCAAGGAAGAGAATGCTTCTAGCTCTTGACCTTCCAGAGGGTTTTAGTGATTTTTGTATGAAGTACAATGACATCTTTGTTCACAGTTGATGAGGAACAGAAACAGAGATTTAATTTATAATCTGATGACTAGTTGGCCCTTTTCCCCCCCATATATTGTTTCCACCTTGGAGTTCAGGTGTCAGACACTGTCTGACCTTATTTTTAACCTCCTTCAAATCCAAGCCACTGTAAGAAAAAGAGGAATTATTTAAAAAGAGGGTCAGATATCCCTGCAATCTCCTTCCTTACCTCCCCACTCCCACTATGATTCCCCCACCAGTCAGCTCCCGAAGGAAGGAGGAAAAGGGTGTTTGCCTTCTATTTTGTGATCCTTATCAACAGTAGGCAAAACTCCATTGTTATCTGGAGCTGTGTTGCATTGTTTCTGTGAGGGCCCACTTTGTTATCTAAGAACTCGGAGGTTCTTTTAAAGGTTGCTTCATCAAAACATGCCATTAGTTAGAGACTTCTGCATCCACATCGACCAAGAAGAATGTCTAATTGCCAGTCTCTTTCCTACCTCCTGTAATGCCCACCCTCCCTAATCCTCTCCACTCCCACCTTGGACCCAAGGTAACCCCTTCCCTCCTGATCCCCCCACCTCCACAGGCTGCTCTGTTTTGACTCCTTTCCCGGTGCAGAGACATTTCTTCAGTAATCTGGGAGTGTTCACGTGCTAATGCAGGGAAATTGTAATTAATTTCTCTCTAATTGATGTGTGGGACTACCTAGGCCCCTCATTTTCCTCCCTTCATTCCTTTATAAATATATGATTTGACAGGTTAATCTGAAAGCAAAAGTAAGATTCTTTACAGCCATCTAAGCTGAAGCCCCAGCACACAATTTGATGTCTAGTTGTGTGAAGCATAATAAAAGGGTTGAAGTCAGGTTATCCGTTTTTTTTTTATCATCATTTTGCTAATTTAATCTTTTTCCCCTTCATAAGGTAATAAAATATTCATTTCACAGCCTGAAAGCCTTGGCAGTGATCGGCGAGGAAGCCGTCTCCACAGCGGGCTGCGTGTTCCACGGGGTGACCTTCTCCCCTGGGTCCCTGCAACCTGGACCCCGGAAGGGGCACCGCGAGGGTCGTGTGGGCGGCTCTGGAGGAGTTTCGCTTTGGCATCTGAATCAGGACTGAGTCAAGCCTCCCACATTCTGCAGCAGCTCAGAGAGAAGCGTTAGAAATTGCTGGAGCTGCCGGGGAGACAGGGAGCCTGCCCCGCAGCCAGGTACCCAGAGCCATTCTCGGAAGATGGCGGAGGCGGAAGGCCACTTCCTGTCAGCTCCAGCACGAACCACCCGCCACTTCCTGTCAGCTCCAGCGTGAACCACCCGCCACTTCCTGTCAGCTCCAGCATGAACCACGCGCCACTTCCTGTCAGCTCCAGCCTGAACCACCGGGAGGGCTTAGGGCTGGATGAAACCAGCGCAGGAGTCACCAAGAGGCTACTCCACAGGGGAGCGAGTCCTCCAGAAGACAAAGCGAGAACCCGGCTGCCCAAATGGTAGGCTCAGGCACCGCTCAGCTCTTTGTGTCCACACAGAAGGAAGGGCTGGGAGCACTGCAGTGGTCTGCGGGAGGATGGCTCTCAGAGCTCAGGCTGCCTTCTAACCCATCTTAGCTTCTTGCTGGTTTGCTACAAGCTCTCTGCACCCAGGCCTGCTCACTTGAGAGCTGGCCTTTCTGATACTAGCCAACGCACTGGAAATATCCAAGACTCTTGGTGGCTCAGCTCTTCTTCCCCGAGAGTTGGGGTAACAGCAGAGGGGCTTATGTCTGATGGGAGCATCTCTGGCCTCCACACCAGGCACCTTTCTCCCTGGGCCTCCACTTTCTCATCTCCTTATTCTGTTTAAAACAGGAAAAAGAAGGGAAGAAGGTTGCTTCCCTCTTGCAAGGTGCTATTGAATGACTGCCCCCTGGGAAACGTGCTTCTCAGACTACCCCACAGATGTGAAGTATCACACCCGGGGCTCCATCTGGTTATAGAAGTTGGAATTCCTTTGCTGAGATGCATTCCCAGGTAAGACAAGGAGACACGTTGTCACAGCTGACACTTATTTCCTTCTCACTGAGAACATGGAAGTGCCCACTTTTTGGTTGGAGGACCCTGGGTGAGAAGAAGCAATTCTTAAAAGGATGAAGACAGATCAGGGCCCAGCATTCACCAGAGTCACCCTGCAGAGAGGGTGAATAGGAGCAGCTCACAGAGATCTCTGACCAGAGGGCCCACGCTCAGCAAGCCACAGCAGGCCCCATCTGTAGAGGCTCCCTCGGGGGTGTGCCGGGCATGAGGGAGCCAGGAGGGAGGCTCCTGCTGTCATTCCCATCTGCACAAATGTGCTCAAGCTCCCGATAATTTTTTTAAAAAATTTTTGAGGAAGTTGCCATGAGCAGGCGGACCTGACCCTGGCCTCCCAAAAAAAGCCACAAAATGAGTGGTCTGATAAATCACGAATGCCTTCAAATCACTATTTTTTCCCCCTAAATTTAATAAAAGTGTATGTTTTAGTGGCTATAGTCACCCTTACTTTTCTCAGGTCATTAGAATTTTAATTTTGTAACAGATTCTGCAATTATGACTATTCTTTTACATAAAGTTTTGTCACATTCTTTTGTCCAGAAATTTTGGAAACTTCATTGGGAAAAGGTCTCTTTATCCCATTGTTATTTTTAATGATCAATATTAAAGAATCTTAACAGGCTGCCTGAAAATTACAGAGGAACACCACTTATCGGGAAAACAGTCCAAGCCCAGTCGAGGGAAAATACTATCAAAATATGCCATGAGCAGATTAAGGGACATTAGGAACTGAGAAAGAGTTTGGACTGAGAGGTGGCCAACAGAAGGAGAAGGAAGAAAGAAGAGGCAATGTGAAGCCTGAGAGAGGAAGGATAGCAAAGAGGATAGTAAAATGCTGAGCTTTGCAAAGACAAGAATCAAAGTTTCTGTGAATGGAAGACACGGCTCTGCATTGCCTTGAATTGCAATTTTTCTTATCTCAGAGAACTTTGCACCAGAACCATTGCTTACATCTTTCCAGAAGAGTGATACAAGATGGGATTAGAGCGTACCCTGTTTATCCTACTCCTGGGTTAGTATAGGTTGCTGAGGATTTCCACGGGAGGCATGCTCTGAGTGTGCACTAGAGGGGAAATTCACCTCTTCTGATACTGGGAAGGTCTCTTAAAGCCAGAGCAGAGAACTGGAGGAGGAGGAGGAAATACTCACTAGTAAAAACCAACAGTCTGTGAGAGGAGGGACTCTAATCGTCTCCATCCCTGCTTTCATGTTACTGTCTTGAATGCATCACCTTTTCTCCTTTGACAGAGAAAGGTTATGAAAAAGTGGTCTACATTTGGAGTTCTCTTTCCTCACCTCCCTGTACCCTTCATTCCATCTCACTGCCATCTGCCTTCCACTTCTACTGTAATATTGACTCTGTCCAGCTCTGAAGAGCTCTAGTTTGTAAAATTCAAAAGATCATTTTTCACCACCCATCACCTTCTTAGTGATCATTCTGACCACTCTGTCCTCCGAACACTTTGCTACCTTGGCTTCCATGAAAGCAGCTCCTAAAGTTTCTCCCACCTTTTTGGCCATATCCTTCCTTTCATCTTTCCTGGACTTCTACAATTCCTTGCATGCAAAGGCCCCCAAGTCTCCTTACTTCACCCGCATACCCAGCCCACACCCTCAGCATGAACTATGCCGAGCAGGCTACTATATATAATCTATATATGTATATGTCTATATCCATATCTATATGCAGGCCAGAACTCTTTTCTGAACTCAAATTTATTCAACTGCCTACTTGACATCTCCACAGATTTAAATTTACACCTACATCTCCTCTCTGAATGCCTGCTCCTGGCTCATTCCTCCTCCTCCAGTCCCCATTTTGGACACGGCTTTCCATCTACCCACTTTCTAGAACCAGAATCCTGGGGACCATCACTGCTCACCTCTTCCTCTCACCACCCATATCCAAACTCTTAAAAGATCCTGACCTTTGTACCGACTGAGTATCTCTCAAATCCCCCTCTTCTCTAGTCCTGTGTCTTTTTGCAAGGTCAGGATCTTATTTCTTATTGAACTTATTGGAGAGCAAGACACTCTGCCACCAGTAGTCATTTCTCACCAGTCCATTGTCTTTGCCATTAATGAATCTTTACAAAAGGCTAATCAGATCCTATCACTCCCCTGCTTACACGTTTTTTAAAGTCATCCTTTGATCATGAGGATGAAATCCCAATTCCTTAGCATGGTAAACAGAGCTCCCATTTTTATACAGTCCTTACCTACTCCCCACCCTCTTGCAAGGTGCTATAGAATGACTGCCCCCTGCTTACTCAACCTGGTTACCTGGACCCTTCACCCTGCCTTAGTTCAAGATCCTAGCAGCCACCTGGAGGCACAGATTTCTACGGGGGCTTTCTTCTCTACCTAGCCAACTCTTCCTCAGCCTCAGTGACTCAGTTTTACCACCACTGTCTGCAGGGAGGGAGAGGCCCTTCCTGACCCTTCTGTATGTCCCCAGAATTCCCAGAACCTACGCTAAGAGACAAGCCAGCTGAGCACATGCATTCCAGTTGTCTCTATTTGCTCCTCTCATCAGGCTTCTAGACTGAGACTTTCTGGGGAGCAAGAGCCATGTTTCTGCATCACCCCTTAGTGGAGAATCCTCCACATAATGAAAAGTTGTTGAGTTGTTCATAAAATAAAAGTAATATGTAACAATTTACCACCAGGCTACCTATAAAGAATTATGAAGAAAAGCCAATGTTTATTGCACAGGATGTCTATTAAATGGTATCCCTTGGGTAAATGTCCATTTGGAATCCCCACAACAGAAAATCTACTTCTAACTAAAATTAAAATAACACCAAACAAACAAAACAAAACAAAAAGTCGAGTTTCGTTTTGTTGTTGCTGTAAATAAATTGCCTGAAAACCTGAGTAAGACACCTAAGAGTTTCTCTCCTGCTGGAGCTGGACTAAGAACACCTGGAAACGCTGCCTCTCAAACTCCCTCAGCAGCACTCACAGCAGCCCGTTCCCTGCTCATCCCACACATTTCAGCTTATGAAACCACTTAGAAAAATGCATCCTTACAGCCACAGAGATACGAGATGCTGGGCTCCAGCTACATTTGCACATTTGCATTCTGCTTATCAGGTCACCCAATGGCAAAATCTTCAGAGGGAGCCAGCAATTTCTCCCTCATACTGAAGCTAATGAGCAAAATAGCTCTTGCTGAAGGACAAGAAAAAGTCGGTGTGCACACGGCGTACTGCAGGCACCACGGGCAGGCTGTCATATTATGAAAAACCATCATAAGACCTTACAGATTAAAAGCTGCGGAGAAAACTTTTGCCCTATGGAGTTTGTAAGGAAGCATCTTGCTCTTCATCAGGACCAGGCAGCTGCCGTCAGAGCTCTCCCAGAATGCTAGCAGGGCCAGGTTGCCTCCTGCAGGCTCCCAGAGAGGACACAGCCATCAGCTGCCAATTTCTAAGCAAAGGGAGCTTGTTTTATACCCATTTTGGGCTCTCTCTTCGTTTCCAGGCTTGCCTCACAGAGTTGACTTTTATTACCAGGTTAATCACCAGCAAGCTTAGCTGAGGAGTTATCAGCAATGCCCATCCTTCCACTTTTCCTCAGCTCCCCTCTCTGCCTCCTCTGTCTCCCTGCTCCTCTTCTCCCACCCCGTCTCCTTGGTTAGCAGCTTCCTGGGCTGCTGCTTTGCATCTTCCCAACCAGCTCACGCAGGGATAAAGGAAGCTCATTTCAGAGCCAGTCATCAACTCCCCCTTTGGATCAAACTGCAAGTGAAAATTGTACCCATCTGTCTAAACAACTCAAGGAAAATGGGACCTAAATTGTCCAATTTTGGTGTGTCCACCTAGCCTGCTAATTTAATTTTACTTTCCAAAAATCTGAGACCCCATACTGCCTCCTCTTCTGCATTGACGCAAGAAAATGAGCAAAGAAAAAAATGCACATCTCCAAAAACAAATCATTCTGCTGGCCCCATGGGGCACTGGTGATACAAGAGGCTGCATCTCTGGGATCTGTATTCAGGTCTCTGGCGAGGGCCAGCGGGAAGTGCAGAGCCACAGAAAATTGAAAAATAATAGGGGAAAGGAGAAACAAACATTTCAGCTTTGTCTTCAATGTGCATTTGGAACTTGGCTCTGGAAAAAGATAAGGGTGGAGAGATGCATTTCCCAGCAGTAGCGGGTGCTTGGCTCTATTTGGGACTTTACTGACAGGGGCTGGATTGTTGGACTTTTGCATTCTACACACTCAGTTCTAAAAGGTGTGGCAAGTCCCTTCCCATGTCGATTCCTGAAATGAAGTCCTCTTCCCCATATCTGAAGATGATTTTGTGTTTCTGAACAAAATATAATGAGAGGCTTAGATGAGAAACCCAAAACAAAACAATAACTTCATCAAGTAAATGATAATTACAAGGAAGGTGTCAAGAATACAAATACTACATTCCTGTCTCAGATTCATTTCTAAAAAATAAGATCCAGGGCCGGGCGTGGTGGCTCACGCCTGTAATCCCAGCACTTTGAGAGGCCGAAGCGGGCAGATCACAAGATCAAGAGATCGAGACCATCCTGGCCAACACGGTGAAACCCCGTCTCTACTAAAAATACAAAAATTAGTCAGGCGTGGTCATGGGTGCCTGTAGTCCCAGCTACTCAGCAGACTGAGGCAGGAGAATCACTTGAACCAATGAGGCTGAGGTTGCAATGAGCGGAGATTGTGCCACTGCACTCCAGCATGGGTGACAGAGTGAGAATCTGTCTAAAAAGAAAATAAAAAAATAAAGTTCCAGGAGGTGTGAAAGCTTCTAATTAGAAAGGGGAGGGAAGTCCTGAAGAACTGCTCACGGGTAGGGCTGACTGCTTTCCTCCTGTCTGGAGGGGGCCATTCGTACCACCAGTGAGAATAGGAATGTGGTCTACAGCCTATCTCCCATTATTGATTTGAACCAGACAAAAGGTGACGCCGATGAATTGCACTCAGGTGGCATGTCCCCTTCATCTCAGGCTTATTAATAAGAAGAGTGAGATCACTCCCCAGTTCCTGAAATGATTTGGGAAATCTTTCCTGCCTTTTCTTCTCTCTTCTGCAAAGCACTCCCAAGCTAATGGAAAGTGAAATAAGGTGGTTTGGTGATCCTGAGACTGATAACACATGGGGTTTTTAGAAATCTTCACGACCTAGGCATCGGAAAACACGTCAGCCCATTCTCTGCATCCCAACAAGCATTTCTGAATGGGATGCTTCATTCCCATGAGGGCTCTGCCCTGGGTTCTGGCTCCCGTGGAAAGGGAGAGGTCAGAGGTCCCTGGGGCACGATGTTGTCTCAGTCAGGACAGGTTCAGTTACACTCCGATAACAAGTGGCCCTAAATGTTAGAGGCAGTGGCAAGAAGCTGTGTGCTTCTCACTCACAAGGACACATCCCTCTGTTCCACAGGGTATTTGTTCTGCACCAAGACGGACAGAGGGGCCACTAAATGGCAGACTGTCAATCTCACATTAGAGGGAAGGCAGGGGTGCAGTGAATAATAAAATTTCTGCTTGGAATTCACACAGTCACTACTGCCCAAATTTAATTGACTAAAGCAAGTCATGCGGCCAATCTTGCATTCAAGAGCGAAGTGATAAATCTATATTCCATACAGAAAGAAAGTGAAGACTGACAAACATTGTCGTAGTCTCCTATAATGGAAGGCAGGGCTCTGTCACCCTTGGAATATGGAATGGCTCCACCATTGTGGAATGTTTCCCAAAGTCCAGCTGAAAATAAGCACAAGAATGTGTGCCCACCCTGACCCATTCCAGCATCACAGCCCACAGAGCCCCAGGGCACGTGGTTCTCATCCATAGGGCTTCAGCTGTCTGAGGAACATTTGTTACCTGGCTTCCTTTTTTGTTTCCTGTGGTTTCAGCCTTGTCTTAGGAGTAGAGAATCAAAGAGAGGACTCAAACAATACAGAGAGAACCAGCAATCAAAAACGTATGTGGGCTGAGTGCAGGCTCCTGGAACGCAGACACTGGCTTACTCAGATAATGTCTTTTCAACAAACCTGATAGAAAGGATTATGTGCTCTATTACCTTTTTCTTTACTTCAGGAATTCAAAAGTATCCTCATCAAAGAACTCTTAGGGAACTTTAATATGCAATGTGTAGCCACAAATAATATCTTGCCCCTAAGTCTCTCAATTTATGAAAAACAGGGCTGAGTCTACCCAGCAATTCCAAGAGGGGCGAAGCAAATCCGTCCTTGGTGAACAACCGTTCCCACAGCCTTGGTGCCCTTGGAGAGGATCAGAAAAAATAGAATATAATAATAATTGAGCACTTACTATGTGCAGGCATTAATATGACACTCCCAATTCCTGCCCCAGGAATAGCCCCAGGAGTTTACTCCTGAGTCAACTCAGCAGTAGACAGTAAGTAAAGTCAGCAGTTTACTGAAGTGCCTATTGGACAGATTGTTCCGGAAACTGACCTGCTTGCTACATTTGTCCCAAGCCTTCCTTGGAGCTAAGCATGACTTGTCTCATCAATGTTTCTCTTTTCCTAATTCTTGTTTTGAGCCCAGGCTTCCTGCTGCATTGGCCTACCAACTTGATGGGCAGTTTCTGCCCTTGCATCTTGCCTGCCAGCCTTCTTCCCTGATTCCCAACCTTCCAGTTTTCTGTTCTGCAACCCTGTTCTGGTGCAGCATCTGGACTGAGAGCCTGGTGAGGGGACCCCTCCAGATTTGGCCTGGGATTCTTTCAGCCTGTGGAGCCTCGACTGGACTTGCTCCTGCCCTGGCAGGACACTCAGAGACCATTAGAGCTAGACATTGCTTTCATCCTGGAGAGGCTTGGAGAGATCTGCTGAAGAATGGGAAGGAGACAAAGCTAGGGAAGCATATGGAGGGCTGGAGCGCCATGTGGCTGCTGACTGAGCAAGCAGGCTGCCTTGTTCTGCATGGTGTGAGGCCTGCCCTGGAAGCGGCCCTGGCCTAGGTACATGGAGCTGGACGCAAATCAGGCAGCAGGCCCGGCGGGGGGCAGGCATTGGGCCGAATGGGAATTTCACAGCTCCTGCCTTACCTTTCTCTTTTTCCTTTTCTCTTCTTCTTTTTACCTTTCTCTCTTTTACCTTACCTTTTTCTCCAAACATCTCTTATTCAACTAAAGGGAACCCACAGGAGGATGTTCAGACAAGCCAGGGCACACCTTTGACTGTGTTTTCTCATGGTTTCTGTGGCTTTGGGACTGAGGGGAAGTTGGAGGCAGCCATCCTGGCTGATTGCAGTGACAAGATAAAAATGCAAAGAAAAAATAATAACATGTTGTAAAACAAAAGTTCAATAATTCAACAGAGGAGATATCAAATGGCATGAGTGTTATTGGAATTTGGAGAGAGAGAGCTTTTCAAAGAGACGAGATGACAGAAAAGGTTCATAATGGAGGTAGAATTAAGTCCTAGAAGATAAGATTCCTGTTAGGTAGAGAAGGGTGAGGAAGGTGTTCTAAGAACTGAGTAATGGTGTGGACAAAAGCGTGGGATTTAAAGCTGTGAGTGGCAACTGGCAGAAAGATAGTCTGTTTGCAGGGATAAGTGAGGCTGATAGGACAGCTTAGGGAACAGTTATAGAGGATCCTGAAGAGTTTTGTCAGCTGGCCGATGTCGAGGTTCACCACATAATGGAAACAGTGCTTAGCATTTCCCATAACTCACATCAAATGGAGAAGTTTGAAATATTTACTGTATTGTAATTCGATTATTAACTGAGGAAATGTATATGTGTATGTATATACATATATATAATCTTGAGTGTGATATACTTATATCTCCTACCCTCAAAAAACACAATTCTATGCATATCTTGGGATTTCAATGCATATATAACCAAGTATATGAATAGTATTTTGACACAGAAGAAAACAATGCTGAAAAACAGTGCAACCAAAACCATTTTCAAAACCAGCACAGTGCCTGCCTCCCGGTACGCTCCAGTGACACTTTCCTCACTCGATCCGGGATAACCACAACACGTAACAGGTGAGAGAGGCAGTCTCAGTCTCTGTCTCTGTCTCTGTCTCTCTCTCTCTCTCTCTCTCTCTCTCTCTCTCTTGCATAAAATGGTGCTACATAGATCTTTTGTATCGACCACTTCCTCAGCCACTGAAAGGAGGGACAGGGATTTTCTTTTTCTTCCAATTTGAACACTACTCAGTTCACTATCAACTGTGCCTAGATCTTGGCAGGGCAGGGGTACGGGAAAGTGCATGCAAATTGTCTACACTGCAGAAAAGATGAGAAAGAGAGGGAGAGAAAGAACTCTCATTAAAGGACCATAAATGGGTGATATCCCCTGAGACGTGCAGGACAAGGCCCAGAAGCAACGAAAAGGCACTCTCAGGGCTGGTGAGCAGGCGGCGGAATTGGCCCTCCATGTACTCCAGAATTTTGCTGTGTGGTTTCATTAACATGAAGATAAAATGGAACACTGCTGAGTTACAGCAACTCTAGCTCATGTTTGCTTAAAAAGAAAATAAAGTTCTGCATCTTAACCCATCCTGCTTTGGCTGGGGGACCAGCAAGGTTCCCGTCCTCAGTGCGTGCTGGCAGTGCAGGGGGAGAGGGTGTGGATCTGGGACTGCTGCTGCCGACTTGTTTAGAAACATACCCACTACCAGCCACATCAACCAGATTTGACGGTAAACAGGGGTGCCATTCACCATGACAGTGTCCTCATGCAAGAAACTTTGCAGTTACAGCCACAAGGGAAGAAAGGAAAAGGATCCCTGGTTGGGTCAGCCAGAAAGATACCAGAGGCTAGCATGTGTTTCCGCTTCTACTACAGACCTCAGCTGCTCCATGCATATACCGTTGTTTCCTTACCAGAAATCCCGAAGTAATCTATTTCACCAGTGTGTCTTCTGAAAACCAAAAAATTTTTCATAGTAGTGAAAGAAGTGTTTCAGACTCAGAAAAAGAAAGCCAGAGTTTGAATCTCGACACTACTAGTAACCAGCGTTGTGGTTTTGACCTTGCCACCTTGGGCCTCTGTTTACAGTGTATGAAATGATGAGAAAGGCTCTCCTAAGGCATGACGTCATTACAAACATGCAATGATAACATGAGCAATGTATCTGAACACTTTTTAGAAATCACTTTCCTAGGCCGGGCGCAGTGGCTCATGCCTGTAATCCCAGCACTTTGGGAGGCCGAGGCGGGTGGATCACGAGGTCAGGAGATGGAGACCATCCTGACTAACACGGTGAAACCCCGTCTCTATGAAAAAATACAAAAATTAGCCGGGCGTGGTGGCGGGCGCCTGTAGTCCCAGTTACTCGGGAGGCTGAGGCAGGAGAATGGCATGAACCCAGGAGGCGGAGCTTGCAGTGAACCGAGATTGTGGCACTGCACTCCAGCCTGGGTGACAGAGCAAGACTCCGTCTAAAAAAAAAAAAAAAAAAGAAATCACTTTCCTAATGTGAGATGACGTTGGTGCAGTTAAACTATATTTATTTGTATGCCAGTTCTTCATGTTTCTTGTGTTTCCGTTTCTCTTACAAGCCTTGCCACTCTCATTATTTCAGATGGTAGGCAAGCTGGACAGAGGCCAAGCATTCTCTAATTTGGGGGCATCATGTTACAACACGGTACATGTTCCTGCATGACTGGTTTATAAAACATTCCGAGACCCTGGAATTACCACCCTGGGAAGTGTTTGCTGTGACGACCTTAGGACAAAAATTGCATAGGTAGAAAATGTAATAAACTTGAAAGTTATTCATCCTGGAGCACATACCAGGAAAATATGATGCAGTGCTCAGGAGTGAAAATTATTCTCTCACCCGTCCCATGAAGAAAGCAAAGGCTCATTCTTACCAGACGGGAAGGGGCATGCTCATGGATGTTTAAAAGGCAGGGGTCATTCAGGAATAATAGTTTGTTTGAAAGTTACAGACCACTGCAATACCTCTTGAATGAATTTCTTCCTGCCAGTTTCAGTATAGGTTGTATACCACAGCCTCTTCTTTCTGGCTGTCTGGACAGCACCCTCTAGTGGTTCCTTTTTCTCCAAACATTTCAGAGTGAGGGTTGCAGGAAGGACTAATTTCAGAGTGCTCTCCCACCCACTTTTTAACTTTAGCAGTACAAAGAGGTGTTCCTGTCTCCTTTAATCCCGCTATAATTATATTGGACAGAGAAATAGCAGCTACAGTTCAAATGAGTAGGCACCATGACTCCCTCCCAAATTTCATTTTGCTTTTGTTATCACAGCAACCCCAACCAGACTTTCATTAGAAATCTCTCATATGGCTTTTGACTTAGTGTTTCTGTGTTATATGGATAAAGTCTCAATAAGATTGTTCCTCCTCCACTAGCAATAAGGGATTGACGTCCTACCCCCAACATTTCTACTTAAAATAGAGCAGCCATTCTGCCCATTTCACAAAGGGCAGGGCTTTGAAGCCGCCCACGGCATGAGCTAACTTGCTCCTGTATTAAGTGACCTTATACCAAGTCACTTCTAAACAGAAGTTGTTCAGATCAGAGCAGCCACAGTGCAGCGCCCTCAGGTTACCCTTGCCCGCAGCTTCTGTGCCTCAGATGGTAAGTGGCAGAAAGACAAGTGGCTTTGAGCAAGTAACGGACCCTCTGAGCCTTGTTTCCCAAGTCACCCACCCTTTCCCTGTTTGTAGAATAGAAACTATGATGCCCCTCTTGCAGGGTTAGCATCAGTACTAACTTAGCACCTGGAACTGTGGCCGTCAACAAACGTTTCTCAAATGAATGAATAAATGTTCTTGGTAACGTTTTGGGCACCTTGTCAGTGCTTTGAAAAGCCAGCTGGTACTCTTACCCTGGGAAAATGTCCAAGGCCATGAGATGGGAAAGAGCTTCGAGTCAGAATGATAGACTCAGGTGCCATCACTCGAGACCAAAGGTAAGAGGATTTGTTTCTCTAAGCCTCATTTGAACAACGAGGACAATTCCTTCCTTGTAATGATGTAGGGATGACAGACATTAAGGCACAGAGCCCAGGAGCTGGTATGCAGTCAGTGCTCTATAAATGTTATCTCCTGTTCAATTTATTCCTCAATAATTCCAGGTATAAATTAAAGGTGCTCTCCTAGACCCAAAGTCAGTAAAAGCAAGAGAATTATTCTTCTGCCTTCCCTGTACTGAGGGGATTGTATATTTCACCAGGATTAGAATCCCTTGCCTTACATAAAACATTTACATAGAATTCCAAACCAAACTGCATCCTCTGGAACTCCGAGTCCATTTGCTTCTGATGAAACTGTCGCTGAGGGGAGAAAAGAGTCTTTCAAATGCTTATTAGAATAGCTGGAAAAGCTCCTTGGATGCCTAATGTTCTTAAACAGCATTTTAATGATTTAAGGGTAAATGAACTAGAAACCCATGGATTTAATTTCCCTTGAAATACATATACATTTAAAAATTAAGGGGGAACGTACTCAGAGCAAAACATATTTGTGATTTGGTCACAGCCAGAGCATTTACAGTGAGCTGAGCCACAGTCCAGCAGGCTGCTGTGCAGCCACATGGCCTCAGCTCTCTGCTGGGCTTTGCAGAGGCTTGGTGTAGGCAAGTGGTCTGTCTCTCTCTCCAGTCATACTGGGACGAGGGTTTTCCTGTGCCGGGGCTGAGGTGCTGAGGCTGTGTAGAAAGGCCTTCTGCAGTGTCACGCTTGCTCAGACTCAGGGACCCAGGTATGCAGGCTCTGGAAGGGCCCTTCCCCTTCGTCCAGAAGGCTCTGCACCTTGGTTGCAGCAGGAGCCTCCTGGAGACCCTCCCTGGACAGGCACCCTTGTTTCACCCGAGGGTTCCTGCTCCCTGGGCCTGGACAACCCAGCTCCCCTGGGTTTGCAGACTCATTCCCTCTTTGTCTGTCAACCTAGGGCCTTAATACTTTCCAAGTTTTCAGATATTTTCTACTTTCTCCTAGTTAAAGGTCAGTTGGAATACATTTCCTCCAAGTTCTTATCCAATTAACGCAACGGTCTTTTCCCCAAGGGTGGAGGCTGTGCCCTCAGCTTTTTGTTTCCTGTGTTTTACGTTTGTTTTGATCACACAGCACCAAGAAAAGGAGACCAAAGCCGCTCACTGGCAGGCCGTCTCTCCTACCTGGCTCTTGATTACTGGTCTATTCTTGAAGCTCACTTCACGTGTTTTCTCCAGGATGTTTGTTGACAACTCCAGACCACCCTGGTCCCTGGACCCTGAAATCCCACACAAGAAGAATCTGACCTAGGACACCATAACTGCAGAATACTTTGATAAAAGCAATTGAAGACTCAGTGGGATCCAGCCGTAAGGCTGGTGGATGCCTCGGTGATGAAGACAATGCCTCTTCATCTTGAAAGATTTGGTGAATGCCTATTCTGTGTCAACAAACTCCATATTCACTCACCCACTCACTCACCGGATTCATTAATTGTCAGATGCTGTGTTAGTCACTTTAATATGAAAGTCACTCTGTCCTTTTAACCAGCAGTAACTGAGAACTTCCTCTATTCAAGATAGTACTTGCTTGGGAAAAAAAGTATAAAAACACTAAGGAATGACCAATGCTTACAAGATCCTCACAGTTCAGTAGAAGAGATAGGGCTCTAAATAAATTCTTAACAGTAACTAGCATTTCTGTAGTAATTCCTAGGTGCTAGGAGCCATTATATGTCCCTTACATGCACTAGCTCATTTACTCCATGCAATAGCCAGGTAGTAGTAAGTACTATTAACATCCCCATATTCTAAATGACAGAGCTGAGACATAAAGATGAAATGATCCGCTCAAGGCCATACAGCTCCTGATGGCAGAGCTGGGAGTCAGGCCCAGGGTGTGCCACTCCAGTGTTTGTGCCTTCATATTTTTCTATGTGTGGTGTAGTTAATGTTTTAATATTGGCATATGTTGTGGGAATACAGAGGAAAGAGTGATTTCTTCTGCTGGGAGTAGAGATGGGGATGACAGAAGATTTGCCAAGAATTATGTTTGACTTGCCTGCATAGGTGTGCAATGCTTGCCAGCTTGATGTGCAGACTGGCTCTGAGCTGGACCCTGCTCCTCCTCAGACCTCCTTCTCCCTCAACAGAGGAGAATGACCTGACAAACTCAAGAAGCAAACCAATTTGGTTACTAAGCCCAGGATAATTCAGATGTGAAACAGATTAAACTCATTTGCAATTACCAGACCTGTCCTCTTTGGGGGGAGCATTAGAACCTCTTAGCAATTCAGTTCAATGAGTATTGGCATTGTGTTGGATCACTGCCCTTGCATGGCTTGCACGCTATCTAGAAGAAAAGTGTGTGATTAATGGCAAATAGGCTTGCATTTTTTTCTCTCTCAGTGTTTTGTTGTCCCTGTCCTCCCATTATCAGTCTAGGGTTCTCACCAGAACAGTGAAATATCAGTGCCTAGAAGTAGGAAGTAAAAAGAGGCTGAACAGCCACCAAATGATTTACAAGAGAAGGTGCTGAGAAAGCATAGAGGTACACAGTGTCTTCTGTAAAAATGATAGGATTCAGAGTTAGTGGCCGGGGTGGAAGGCTGCTCAGGCACTAACTAGATGTATTTCTCCAGCATGCTTCCTCATCCCCTTGGGTCTTTGTTTCTGCCATTATCATTATTATTATTTTATTATTATTATCAATATTGTTATTATTATTGGAATAATAATACCCAGGTTGCAGAATTGCTGAGAAATACAAAATAAATACTGTATGTGAAACCACTAGACCCAAGTTAGGTATTATTGGTCAACACAATCCTATTTTCTTGCCTAACTCAGTTGAATTCCAGGCAGATCTAGAATCTGGTTGCCTGCTAATTTGCCCAAAGCTCTGACCACTATGGACCTTGTCAAAGGTTAGCAATGTCTCTGGGAGTTTCTTGGGACCGTTTTCTTTCTCTACCTTTTTTCTTTCAGGTTATGGATAGCTCAAGTTTTTCCATTCCTAAAGAAAGCTCAGCTCAATATCAGGGTTTCCCCCAATTTCACCTTGAGTGCCCTGGCTATCTCCTTCTGCATGATCTCCATGGTGATTCGTCCACTGTGGGGTGATCAGAGATCTCAAGGGCATGCTGGAGTTCCTAAAGCTGTGTTGCAGCACAGACAGACTTTTCTGCAGCAGTCCACTCCAACACAACTTGTCTGACATTTTTTCTCCTCTTAGTGGATTTCTTTCCAGTTCTCTCTATCTCAATCTACACCACCCACCCAGTCACCCAACCAGAAACTTGCATTTTCTTGATGTATCCTTTTCCTTCACATTCCTATTTATCTTTCAATTCACTCATTCATTCCATTTACTCTTGTTCCTTCTCTCTAGGAAATTGCAGAAGACAGTTTCCCCCTTAGGGTATTAGGTTCATTTATCTTTCTGCATTTTTATAATAAGAGAAGATAAGAAAACTAAAAGGTGTGTCAATGAATTCCCATGGGAAACAGTGAGAAGTGATTCAGTGATTCAATGATATCACATCTCCAAAGGAGAAGAATTGGAAGGCTTCACTTGACTGTGGGTGACCATTAAGTCTTCTATGTCATGTTTAGCATCCTTGACACCTGACCAGTGAAATGCCTCCCTGAATTGCACAATAGCAGCCATGACGCCAGGGAGATACTCCAGGGACGTGCTTTCCTCCTGAAATGGGACTGCTTTGCTCCTAGCAGAAAGGTCTCTAGGAGGTCAGAGACAAGGAAACTGGGGTGGGGGGAAGACAGCTGGTGGGTAAAAAGGGGAGTGGGGAAGGTGATTATGCCAATATGGTCCTGTTTTCTTCTGACTAGATGGTCAGAAAGAGCCAGCAATGAAGGTTTCGTTGTGGCCCAATGTTCAATGGTGTTTTGGGGTTAATAAGAAATGACCAAAATTAGTGTCATGTAAAAAAAGAAAAATTATGGAGTTGAGCTGACAGAAGACTTTAAGTAATAAAATAAGGAAATATAAAATATAGTACAGTTTATAAAATTTATGGTGAGTTGCTTGGTAGTCAGCCTTGGTCAATTCTAGCTTGCCTAAGAACCACATCTTTCCAAAGACATTCAATAACCAATCGATCTTCCAAATGCAAAGATTAGTGTGCAAACAAAAGCTAGACCACTCACACCCAGCATGCCCTAATCATGGACACTTATGTTCGATATTTTTCTAGGAATTGTTGTAAATTCTTTATACATGTTACATTATTGCCAGAACCGCATGAGAAAGTAACTATTATTATTTGGCCAGGCACGGTGGCTCACTCACTCCTGTAATCCCCGTACTTTGGGAGGCCAAGGTAGGTGGGTCACCTGAGGTCAGGAGTTTGAGTCCAGCCTGACCAATATGGTGAAATGCTGTCTTTACTAAAAATACAAAAAACTAGCTGGGTGTGGTGGTGCACACCTGTAATCCCAGCTACTTGGGAGGTTGAGGCAGGAGAATTGCTTGAACCTGGGAGGCGGAGGTTGCGTGAGCCAAGATTGCGCCACTGCACACCAGCCTGGGCAACAGAGTGAAACTCCATCTCAAAAAATAAATAAATAAATAAATAAAAATTAAAAAAGTAACTATTGTTATTCCATCTTCACTGATAAAGAAACTGGGGTACAGAGAGATCAAGCAACTTTCCCAATGTCATACAGCTGGCAAGTGATAGTGTCTGTATTTGAACTTAACCAGGCCGGGTCCAAAGGCTAATTTCTTAACCATTTTGTCACATTAGCTCACAAAAACCACATGAGAAGGAAATGATCCTTTACCGAGTTAAAACAAAAATAAACAGCATGCACAGATGAGAGAAACAAAACTAAATGATTATTAGGCACTAATCTCTGCCAATTTTCAGTCAGAAATCTAACTTTGGAGAGCCAATTATTTCTTTCTCTGGATACAAGTTTTGCTGCTGTAATACCACAGTTCTTTATTGCTGTAATCATATATTAGCAAGGTTATTAAATACACATATGTATTGCGTTTGCAAAAGTCTGGGATATAGAAGTGAAAACAAAACAAAAAATTCTTTCAGGATCATTTCAATGTTCAGTTGGATCACAAATACGTAAATGACATATTTTAATAGGGGTTGACAGGTGGATCAGTGGAGCAACAAATTCTCCCGAAGGGAGTCTGAGAAGGTTTCCTGGAGACAGGCAGTTAAGATCCATTTGAAAGGGATGGATTGAGATGCATCTTCCTGGGGGCCAGTTAGAATGGTGATATATATGTAATTTGGGAAAAAAATCATATTATAATTTTATATTTGGAAAGCCAAGTAAGCATTTTAATAATATAGGCACCAAAAATTAAAACTAAATAAAATCATTTTTGTTTGTGGGCTATGAAGAAGGTCAGAGAACATTGTATGAGTGTTTCTGTTTTAAAATAGGAAAAGTTACAAAAGGTTGAGAAGCACGTTTTTGAAAATTAAGCAAACTTGTGATTCAAGCTTGTGAATATACACTGTGAACCCTCCCCTCTACTCTTACAATCAAGCAATAATAAGTAGTATCTACCTAACTGTCTGTCTACCCATCCATCTATGATTTACTTTTCAGAATAAAAGGATATAGCCAGGCGGCCAGGCACGGTGGCTCACGCCTTTAATCCCAGCACTTTGGGAGGCTGTGGTGAGCAGGTCGTGAGGTCAGGAGATCGAGACCATCCTGGCTAACACAGTGAAACCCCGTCTCTACAAAAAATACAAAAAATAAGCCAGGCATGGTGGCGGGCGCCTGTGGTCCCAGCTACTCGGGAGGCTGAGGCAGGAGAATGGTGCGAGCCCAGGAGAGAGCCGAGATTGCGCCATTGCACTCCAGCCTGGCTGACAGAGTGAGACTCCATGTCAAAACAAAAACAAAAACAAAACAACAAAACAAACAAACAAACAAAAAACAAAAAAACAAGGATATAGCCCGATGGCCAGGCTTGAAATCAAACTGGATAGGTCATGGATCAGAAGAGAAAAAGAAACACGCTGGTGATTAGCGTTAGCTTCTCCAGATTCAGCAGATAAAAATACAAAGCAATCAGCTAAACTTGAGCTTGAGTTTAAATGCATGAGACATATGTAATGTAAAGAAAATGATGTGTGTTTACCTGAATTAAGTCTAAATGAGTGAGTGTTCTGCATTTTACCTCACTGCCCATAGAAGCCACAGGCCTACAAAGCCCCAACACTGGAAACTGGAAGGGTCTACCTGGAGCCACAGCCCCCTCCACCTAGAAGGACCTGGATCCTGGTGAAGCTGGGAGGCAGCTTGTGACCTCAAGAGCACAATTAGCCAGCTCCTCATAAGCGAAGAAGTGGTCAGTAAGGAGAAATTTGGACTCAGGCTCCCTGGGGAGGCTCAGAGTTCCTGAGCCTTAGGTAAGAGTTTCTCAAATCTCTCCCCTATATGACGGGATCCCAGATAGACTGTAGGAATGAGGCTCAGCCTGTTAGCCTTGGCTGTGGAGACCTCAGCAGCAGGAGAGCTGAAAGTCATCCACTGACAAAGGCCAAATTGAAGAGGAGATTTCAGGGAGTGAGGCTGGCCATACGTCTCTTCGTTTCACTTGAGAATTGGCCATCCAAACTCTCATTTTCTTCCTGTCTGCAGTTACCAATTCTGTGGCTGCAAAAGCACCTCGAGAAGGTGTTTCCAGTTTGCTCTGTGGGGTCATTATCTCTGTCTTCCATTATCTCACCAGATTTGCTTTCTCGACCCTCTTCTAGTCCACTTTTCCAAAAGGCTCTTATCTTGCCCTTCCTGATACCTGTTATTTGCCTCAATCCACTCCACAGTCTAAAAGTCCACTTGATGACCAGTGAAGGGCAACCGGGTGCCACATCAGTCTCCTCTCAGCTGGAATTCTCATATAACCCGTAGTGCCAGAACAGCCTGTCACTTTCAGTATTTTTAGTTTTTAAAACCTCATGTTTCATTTTTGCAGTGGATGCCAAGAGGATGAGGAAAATGCTGTAGCAGAGAGGGAAAATCAATATCCCACAGGAAGCCAGCGCTCGAACTGTTTGCTCTGTGTCTGATGCTGGGTTGTCTAGGGAGAACTTCACAGCCAAGGTCTGAGGCTGCTTGTCTTTTCCCAGAGTTTCAGTGAAGAATCCTTCTGAACATCTGCTCTCCCAGGAAAAGAGACCAAGACATTGAAAGTGCTCTTTAACATTGCAATTCTTGAAAGATGTCGAAGAAACAGCAGAGGGTGGGGGCTGGAAGAATCATTGCTCTTTTCCCAGGGTACAAGAACCTCCTTAGGGGAGAGAAGAGGTGAAGAAGGCATGCTGCGGAGAAGGCCAGGGGCTGGAACCTAGGTACTGCAAGTGTAGTTGGTTTATTTCATCATTATTGGAAAATTCATGGAATTGATTTAATGCTGGTCTGTTCCTTCAATAGCACGTGAATCATGGTGGCTGCTTATTTGAATGCATAGCAGAAGCTCCCTGTATGGAAATAGCATGTAAATGCAGATGCTTTGAACTCAACTGGAAGATTAACCCTCCTTTAATTTAGAGTGTCCTTTAAATTATTTTTGAAACTCCTTTCTATTGGAATTGACTTTGAAGATAAACTCATTCGCTTAGTAGTGTCGTACCAAGCACCTACTCCTCAATCTATGAAAGGCTCTGGGGACACGAGCGTGATGAACATGACAGTTACTGAATCATAGAGATCATGGATCAGTAGAAAAAATTCAGATGCATTTGCAGTACAATATGCTAAGTGCTGTGGTGGAAACAGTGCAAGACAGCACCGAGAGCTTAGAATAGATCTGTCAGTGAAGCATGCAGGGTTAAGATAGCTTCTTGGAAGATGTAACTCCTACTTGAGACCTGAAGGATGTAGAGTAGAAAAATAATTAAAATAAGAGAAGACAGTGTTTCAGGCAGAGAAAACCCCATGGACAAAGGCCCAGAGAGCGGGAGAATCAGGCATGGTAGAGAAAGTGAAAGAGCTCAGTATGGCTGGAGCCTAGAGGCATGGGATAGTGTGGGTGGGAGACTGTACCAGGCTTTGAACTCGAGCATCTGTGTAGACAGTGGCAACACAGATTTATTGGTATCCAATGAGCAGCAGGAGGAGCAGATTTGAGTGAGAAAACTCAGTCCTCTTTTTAATATTCTGATTTTGAAGTTTCTGTAGGATATCCAATTACTGATGTCCAAAAAACAATATATATTTCTGAAACACAGGAGAAAGAGCTGGGCAAGAAAAAATAAATCTAAATAACAGACATTGGTCAAACACCTAGAAGATACTAGGTATCGTGATATGTGTGTGTGTGTGTGTGTGTGTGTGTATAAAATACATTATCTCATTTAATTTTAACAACAAATGTATAAGGTAGGTACTATTTGGAAATGAAAAAAATGAGTTTTGAGATGTTGACTCTTTTGCCTGGGATATAGATTTGGAAATTATGACATTTAAAGTTGAATTTTTACAAAAAGTTACATGGTTGGATAATCAAGCATCACTTGGACAATTCTGAACCAAAGTTATTATTAGTGAACTTAATCTTCCACTTTACCTTGGGCTTGCTTCCAAGTGATAATAGCCATTTCCAACAACTAAACCCATGCTCTAAAAAAATTACATGGGAAGGAATATTTCATATGAATCCCTAAGAAAATATCTTCCATGTTTGCTTAAAATATTAGAAATATTCCACATAACTGTGAATCACTTATCAGAATATTATCATTAACGTTGTTACAGCTATAATAACATGATTATTTAATAATATATTTACTATCTGTCTCTCCTTGTAGACCACAAAATTCTTGGAGTCTGAGACTCAGAGACAGGGTATCGATAGGAGTACAGATCCGAGTACGTTGCACACTGTAAGAACTTAAAAGAACAATAAATTGAGTGAACAAATAAATAAATGAGCAACCACTAGCCACAGATAGATTTCTAGAATATACAGCAGAGTGTCCCCAACAATCTTTTCTCTATAAGGAATTATTGCAGTGGTAAATTGTTTCCCCAAAGGAAAGGAAGCCACCAGCATTCAAACCACACCACCTTTCAAATCACCCCCCAGGTGCCTCTCATTACAAAAATTAGCAGTAACGCGATGAGGCTAACATAAGGGTAGACACCTCCCTGCAGATAATAACAAGAACCATCAGCACCAACTTAGCTTCAATCCTGTTGCAGTTTAAGAATCTCTAAGATGCATAAGTAAAGATAAAATAGAATTACGTTTTTCTCTTTTTCCCTATCCCAGCTTCCATAGCAATATAACAGAGCCTAAAGATGCAGGCATTGAGTTTATGAGGCAAATAATGAAGTTGATAAATGGGTCTGCACTCTGAGGGGTGGAATGAAGATTGGACCGGGGCCGGCCGGCACTGGAGCAGCCCTCTCTCTCCATCCATTCTACAGGGATCCCCAGTCAGCCAGTGCACTGGGGTGCTGACATAAATCAGGGCCAGCAACGGATGAGCATGGACAAACGGCCTGGCAGACACTGCACTGCAGCCATAAATCAGGAACTAATTCAATCCTGTGAGATGCCTCGTTTGATTAAGTTATGTCAGCGTTTTCTCTGTTGTCAGGCTGGTCCCTTGTGTCCTCCCTTCCCTCTCATTCTCCACCTTCTTTGGCACAAAGAAATGCTTCCCTCCCCTACCACGACAGGAAGAAGGAAATGGAGCTGTGGAGTGGCTCCTAGAAGGCGAAGCATGATTAGAACCAAGCCTTCCTGCCAAACGTAGAGACCTGGAGAGAGAGGACGGGGCCTCACGTGAACCTAGGTTCCAGGTCAGATGAAATGGCCATTTCTAGTTTCTCAAAAGCCCCACTCCCTGTGCCTGTAGTAAAATAAGGCAGCTAAACCTTACCTCTGGATACAGAAGAAAGAATGGTTTTCTTAGACGACTTAGAATAATATACCAACATTTAATTATCATGATGTAAAGGTGATTATGAACATTATGATTTATAATAGTAGAGGACTAGAAGCAACCTGCATACCCAAAAATAGTAGAAGAGAGCTGTACTTTATCTGCATAGTAAGTATACACATTTATTTGTGTTGAAAAAATGCTCACGGAATGCTGTTTAGTGAAAATAAAAAAGCAGGGGAAGTTAAACACCTGAGTGAAGTATGTTTTTCTTGTCTCCTGAAAAATAAATTTATGTTTGCCTATCTACATTTTCATCTCTCTAACTACTGTTTTAGTCATTCAACTCTATATTCTAACTCATTTATGATGAGTATATATTTCTTGCGTACTAGAAAAGGAGTACTTTAAAATAGCCTGTAATCCCAGCACTTTGGGAGGCCAAGGCAGGATGGAGGATGGCTTGAGATCAGGAGTTTAAGTCCAGCCAGGGCAACAAAGTGAGACTCCTGTCTCTATAAAAAAATTTGAAACTGTAGCAATACATAGTGTTGCACACCTATAGTTCCAGCTACTTGGGAAGCTGAGATGGGAGGATCACTTGAGCCTGAGAGGTTGAGGCTACAGTAAGCTATGATTATGCCAAGGCACTCCTTGTTAATCTTGGAAGTAGAATTGTAGCTATCTTAGCCACAAACTCAGTAACATAATAAAAGATTTGCTTGGTGTTATAGGATCAGTCTGAGCAGATGTAAAAAGGAGACTATGTTGTATTTCAGAGGACCACCATCTGTGTGGGCAGACAGAAGAAGACCACAGCTCGATTCAAATGGAAGAGGCAACGATCAGAAAGGATGTGGCTGAGAGGAAGGACTTACATCTGCTATGAGTTCCCTGGAGTCATGAGTAATAACAGTGCCTTCTATTTTAGAGCTGGTGGTGATAAAGCTCTCTCAGAGCCTGACAAGTCATCTCCTCTATTGCTTATTTATTCTTGTTATTAAAGATGTTTATACCTTACTTACTTTGGTATAGGTTTACAAGTGTAATGGAAGAGAAAAATAGAAAAAAAAAAAAAACGGAACTAGGTTTTCCATTATGGACTGCAACCCACGACAGGTTACATCTATCAAGAACACAGTTTCTCTGTTCACACATTTAATTAGGGCACTTGGAATTGAAAGGAAAGGACAGAAAAGGACAATGAGCGCCTGAAAATGAAAATTCTGTAAATTCACCGTTTTTTTTTTTTTTTTTTTTTTTTTTTTTTGAGAGTCTGGATTTGGAGTATTTCTAGATGATCAGCATTAGATATGACTAACCCACTCAGGTCAGCATGCATGATGTAAATGGATACACTTGGGAGTCTAAATTCTGTCTCCCTTCATAGCTGAGTGCTGTGAACCTCAGTGAAATACAAGCAAGAATGTGCAATGAATGAGACCTGTATGTCAGGAGCCTAGTTCTTAATTCCATAAAAAAGTCGTGCCTGTGGTTATGAAAAAATGTTCAATTAACCTAGAAGAGTTCAGCTACCAACTGAAGGATTATGCGAAAGCAGTATTTTTTCAGACCTGGGTATGCATGAGTGATACCTATGAAGCCTTATGAAAATATACATCTCCTGGGCCCCTATTAAACAGAATTTCTATGGGCGTGGCCTCCAAGTTCATACTTTAAAATGGATCTCCTTATAATTCCATGTACACCCAGGCTGGGTAAACACTGAGTTTCATGTATTTATTACTATTCCAAAAACAAAACACAAACACTTGGGTGGAATTTACAGAGAGCAAGGTTTTAGGCTGGTATAAGCAAGCATTTTTCAGATAGTCTGTGCAAACTCAAAGCTGTGCAAACCTGGAACTGAATGCTTCATGAGGCAGTGAGGCCGCGTCAGGAAAAGAGAGCAACGGAGTAGCCTTCATTTTCCTTTTTTGTTTTTTGTATTCGTGGCACTATTTCAAAGATTTTCCAACAGCATTAGGCAAGCAATATGGTTTGGATATTTGTCCCCCAAATCTCATGTTGAAATGTAATTCCCAGTGTTGGGGGTGGGGCCTACTGGGAGTGAGGCCTGGTGGAGGTGGGGCCTGCTAGGAGGTGATTGAATCTTGGGGTGGATTTCTCATGAATGGTTTTACACCATCTTTTTGGTGCTGTCCTAGCGATAGAAGCTCTCTTAAGATCTGGTTGTTTAAAGGTGTGTGGCACCTCCTCTCCCTCTTGCTCCCACTTCACCTTCTGCTATGATTGTAAGATTCCTGAGGCCTCACCAGAAGCTGATGCCAGCACCATGCTTCCTGTACAGCCTGCAGGACCATGAGCCAATTAAGCATCTTTTCTGTATAAATTATCCAGTCTCAGGTACTTCTTTATAGCAATGCAAGAATTGCCTAACATAGCAAATCAACCATAATTGACCACATCATCTATACTGTGGTCTAAGAATAAATTGCCTACAAGAACTCCACAGTTGTCCCACTACCCACTTGGCCAACTTTGAGCAGAGCTATGTAGTACCCTGACCCTGGCCCAGCCATGAGGCTGTCTTCACACACTCCTTGGGAATGCAGCTTGTCTTCAGCACCAGCTCACCTCCTCCTAAGCCATCATCCTGCTAGCGAGACCCTGGCAACATCAAGTTACTCAGCACCTTCAGGGCAATGGTCCAAGGATGTCACTACAACCACGCATATGTGATGGTTCTGTAAAAATGAAGTGTATTCATTTATTAATATTTGAGAGCACACCTGTGAAGAGCTCAGGGCACACCAACATGTGTCTCTGTGTCTGTTGATAGCATCTGATCCAAGCAGGAGCTAGATGCAGACCTATCAGAGATCTGAAAGAAGTAGGAAATAAAGCTGGATGACTTTGAAGGCCTTTTTAAGATTCTGTAATTTGAAGGAAGGAAGTGGAGAGGGTTGTAAATTCTGGCAGAACCCTGAGGAAATCAGTAATCTTGAACCACTAAGGCTAATTTATGATTTTGGACAGGTTGCTTGAACTTTATTAAGCTTAGCTAAATCCACTGAAATGAATGAGAAAACAAATAAACAAATCAAAATCCTGCTTCCTGATGGACAGAAAAGATTGCACCAGACCTTAGCTTTCCCAGGGAAAGGAACTCTAGAATCTAATAGTTGGAGTGGCAATAAAAAGTGTGAATACAACTCCAGTTCTCTACCCGACCCTGCCCAGACGGTCCCATGGTGCAATTCCCCCAAAGGGCAAGACTTCTCAGAAGCATCCAGTGAAATCTCAGTAACAGTGGGTGGTACACGAAGGTCCATAGATTTTTTTAGCTGCTCGAGCAAATGTGGAATCTCATTATGGAATCGGCGCCACACGCTCACCGAAATGGCTCCAAAATTTGATATCAAAGCATCAAATTAAACATTCAAGATCACTTACTGCAGACTTTCATTTACTTCATGAGGAAGAAAGAGAGGAAGGGAGGCTGACGCAGGGGGCCATCTGGCCACTTCCAAGAGGCCTCTGTTCTTTTGAGCCACACTGAATAAATAAGAGCTGGCAGGAGGCAATCCCAAGGTTTAAGGCAGACTTATGATAGTTTTGTCAATACACATATTCCAGGATCCGTTTTGATCAGTCAAGTGGTATTCGTTTCCAAGGACAACTGACAATAGATGAACAGATTAATGAGTGCTCTAAAGTCAGGAGCTCTTACATTGATAAATATGATACCAATACACAAAGGCCATGCAATGTCACTGGGCCTGACAAACCTCAGGCCCAAAATGGGAATCACAGCCTGGATGACAGACAGGTGTTAGAAACTGACTTTTGGAAGCACGGCCTCTCTGCTCACGGTTCAGGCAAAGATCAGAGGGTGTGAGTACCACTGCCTGTGCGTTCCTCAGATGGGAAAATGGTGCAGCGCTTGCCAGCCACCGGCTCCCTACTCTGAGGGACATGGTTCACAGGCACAGGCATGGCCTGGTCTAGCCTCTGAGACCTTCTACGGTCTGGAAGGTCACTTTTTAAATATGAACATATACATATTAGACTCTTGCCAGGTATAAAGTATGGAGTAGAATATTGTTTTCTGTCTGCCAGAAGCTCTGGGCTGGTTGGGGAAATAAGATATACTTCTCGTCTAACTAGGGAAAGGACAGAAGGAAGCAGCATTTTGGAATGGAGACAACCACTATGTGGCACAGTTTCACAAACCAGGACACTGTGTGTCCTGAGCACGAATCTGAGTACACAAACGAGCAGGCAGACATGGAGGGGCCAGGGTGCCAGAGAAGGACCAAGTGATAAGAGCATTCAACCAAGGTAGGTGCTTCCATAGACAATTTAATTCATAGTTTGGGGGAGTCTAATAAACATAATTGAGATGATTGCTCAAATTCCAAGACGAGAAGACTAATTTAAGCATGCAGGGCTTACACAAACACATGTACAGTGTGCAGATGTTTCAAAGAAAAATTCTTCTATTTCAGATTTGTGATTGTTTTCACTCACTGTCTCTAAAGGAGAAAAACTGAACTCTGATTTAATTTCTTTTAAGTAGGCAAAAGCTCTTTTCTCCATGATTGTCTGACCTATTCCACCCCCCATCCCCTTTTCCTCCAGGCACCCATTTCATGTACTGTCCTGCTGGTTGTCAGGCTAGAGACCCCTCTGGCCCTCACCTAAACAGAAGAAACCTGGAGGCAATGTCTCGTTTTTATCTATGTGGCACTGGCGTGGTAAAGTGCTTTGGAAACACACAGGCACCTGAAAGGTACAAATGTGAGGTTAAGAGAAATCAGGAAATTAAAAAATAATATAAATAAAAGAATGAACTAGTTAATAAAGGAGAAGATGGTGGAGTAACCCATTCATTTCCCAGGAATGCCCCTAGCCTAGGATAATAGATATCTCAGGGACTGGTTGGCATTTCAGGGGATCGGCAGGTGAGGTGAATTGAGCCCTGTGTGGTGGGACAAAGCGTCTTCTCCAGCAGGTGCCCAGGAACAGCACCTGGGACTTCTAGGGAGGAGACTCCTCACCACTGTACAAGGGAAGGGTCTGGTTAACATAGGGAGCAGGACCCCTGAGGCCAGGGAGAGCGGCACTCTCTTTCTTCTACATCCTTCATTCAGAAGACTTCCATTAAGTGGCTGCTAAATAACGGATACTGAGAGGTCAAAGGAGAGCACAAGCCATTCTTAAGAAGCTCAGAGTCCACGGAGATGTAGACCCACAAAGAGGGACTGTGACCACTGATATCCCACACACTGAAAGCAGAGTGTGTGGAACACAAAGTCCAAATCAGGAAACAAGATGTTGGAACTACGCCTCAAAGGTGAGGTTGCTAGGAAGAGCAGAAGAACGAGCATTTCAAATAGAAGAACAGCATCCCAAAAAGTAGGTGAGAACGAGATGCGATCAGTAACCCTGTAAGGCTTGGTGGCAGGAGGAAAGCGGCTTGTGGGTAACCATGGAGGGGACAGCTAGCAGGGGAGGAAGGTAAAGCTGGAAGGTGAAGCTGGGCACAGGTGATGGAGGCCCCGGAATAACAGAACGTTTGTTTTAGGCCACTAGGATCCCACAGAAGGCAACCATAGGCCTGAAATATGGTCCATGACCCTGCTTAAGAAAGGCAGAAAGAATAAAAAAAGGCCAGAAGACTAGGATGTCAGTGATGAGCACTGCTTCATGGCTGTGAAAGAACTGTAGGAAGCATGGCCTTTCACACACAGTTCCCTAACCTTTACAGCACCACCCTTGGTGAGACGTTGGATGAACTGGGGAGCCAGGGCCAGGGTGTTGTCCTTCCTGCCCTAGTGTGCCCTTATGGGTGCATTCAGACCTGCCCAGACCCTGGCCTATGCATTACAAATGGATAAAATGCCCCTCAGCCTCTGGTGAGATAAACATAGCTCC
This sequence comes from Rhinopithecus bieti, assembly GCF_001698545.2. NCBI lineage: Eukaryota > Metazoa > Chordata > Mammalia > Primates > Cercopithecidae > Rhinopithecus > Rhinopithecus bieti. Next base: position 2,911,320 of record NW_016805314.1, read on the forward strand.
TGGGTTGTGCTGGTGGGCGCGTGGCATCAGCAGCTGATTGCAAAAGCACAGAAGTGGATGAACTCTCACTTCCTCCCAGAACCTCCCTCCCTTTCATCACCACTCACCCCTGCTCAGTGTCAATATGGTTAAAATCATAACAAATGTAAGCTTCATGGAAACAACCTGCAAGAGGGGCAAGGGGATCTGCACAAGAATCACATCCCCTCCGCTCCCTCCACCGGGTAGGCACCTTTCAACTTGAAGAGGGGAGATGAGAGGAAGAGGGTCTCTGGAGAAAGATGGAGATCAGGCTAGAAGAAGGGACACATGGTTGGGAGGAGGGGCTGTGAGTACTACGCGTCTCCTACCTTGGTTTCCCTGCCTGCAGAAAAGGTATGACATTGCTCACTCTCATGAAGGCTGTAAAGGCTCCTTTGTGGTAATGCATCACATGCAGTCTGGAGAGATATCTGTACACTCTGCCCATGAGCTATGATTGTGGAGACAGGGAGTGTTCAGCAAAGCAAAAAAAAAAAAAGGATGGGGGGTGATAGTGAGGGAAAGTAGGATTTAAAACTGTTTTATGTTCACATAAAAATCTGCACACAAGTGTTACGTTATGTAGCAACTTTATTCATAAAAGCCAGAAAACTGGAAACACTCCAGGTGTCCTTCAACAGGTGAGTGGCTGAATAGCAACCAGGCGAAATCTCAAATAAATTATATGGTTAAAAAAAAATCCAGTTCTGCAAGCTTAGATACTATAAAATTTTATTTGCGTAACTTTTTTTTTTTTTTT
>NW_016805314.1:2912424-2979609 GCF_001698545.2 Rhinopithecus bieti
TTCCGTAACTTTTTTTTTTTTTTTTTTGAGACGGAGTCTCACTCTGCTGCCCAGGCTGGAGTGCAGTGGCACAATCTTGGCTCACTGCAAGCTCCAACCCCCGGGTTCACGCCATTCTCCTGCCTCAGTCTCCCGAGTAGCTGGGACCACAGGCGCCGCCACCTCACCCGGCTAATTTTTTGTATTTTAGTAGAGATGGGGTTTCACCGTGTGAGCCAGGATGGTCTCGATCTCCTGACCTTGTGATCCGCCCACCTGGGCCTCCCAAAGTGCTGGGATTACAGGTGTGAGCCACCGCGCCCGGCCACGTAACGTTTTTAAAATGACAAAATTATAGAAAGGGAGAATGCTTTATGGTTACCAGGGTTTGGGGACCGGAGCAGAAGGAAGATGGGTGTGCTTGTGAACACATGGGTCACTGTGGTGTTAGACTCAGGAACCTACACACGAGAAAACTGCAAAGAACTAAATACACAGCGGTGCACAAGGGAAACTGGGCAAAGCTGATTAGGACCAGTGGGTTGCATGCATGTCAATATTCCGATTGCGATTTTCTACTACAGTTTGACAAGATGTTACTGCGTGGGCGTGGTGGGGGGTGGACTGGGTAAAAGGGACACAGGATTTCTTTGTATCATTTTTTCCAACTACCTGTGAATCTGCAATTAACTCAGAATAGTGAACTTTAAAAAATATTTATGGGGTGGAGGAAGTACAAACCTTTCTCCATCTATTATACTTTTTGTTCTACAGGGCAAATATTCTCAAAACCCAACTCCAAGGTGATCCTTCCTTCCTTCCTCCTCAGAAATGCCTCTGTCCAGGCTGGATCTCAGCTACTGACACTGTGCTAGGATCCCTCTCAGAGCGGATCCATGCCCCTTGAGCCCTCAGTCTGGAGAGAAAAGTATGACTGGCAAATGCTGCCATCAGACAAATGACTAATCCATGTGCTCATATGTATGGTGAGGATTTGCATAAATTGGATATGTTTCACACTCTCTTTACTGGCCACTCTCTCAAAGCCCCATCTTCAAAAGGCAACAGCCTAGTACTGATCCCTCCACAGAGTAATTGGAAGGCAGCCCCGATGCTGAGTCCCTCCTCCAAAGCTGGCACAGCATAGCCTCTTCCAACATCTGCCTGCACGGCACAGCTTCTCTTCCAATCTGCCTTCAACAGGGCCAAGCAGGGCCCAGAAAAGAGACACATTTTCTTAATGAAGAAGGTCCCAAATACATGCTCTTTGGGAAGTGTCACTATTGTTCTTCCGGAAGAATTCTCCCTTTGGGTGATTAACACCTTCAGGTTTTCAAAACAAAATGTGATGCTAACCCTAATGATAAATAACTGCACTGCTCTCAGCTGACGGCCCATCTTCAGTGCCTCACCAAAGAAAAACCATGTCACAGGAATAAAAGAAGTCTTCCTTTGCAAGATGTTAACCTTCTGAGAGATGGCTAATCTCCTGTAGTTGAAATTCATGCTAAAATGGTACCAAAAGATTAGCCATTCCATTGATTTCTTATTATTTTGGTGCTAGAAAAACATTGTAACCTTTATAAAATGGAAAGAAGAGATGCAGCAATGCAATTTCTGTGCTTATCTAAGCTGAACAGATCTCTTATTCTTTCTTATTAATACCAAACCAAGGCTAACACCTTGCCAGCTGCCTGCCAGTTATGTTCTCCAAGGATAACATAGCAGGAAAAAAAGGAAGAGACATTCCTCGTGCTAAAGAAAGCAGCCGCCTGGATGCTCCACTTAGAAGAATGCCACTTCATCCTGTCTCTAAAGGTGTATCCTAATGTCCAGGAAAAAATGCCAAGTGCTGGGAATCTGCCAGGTTTGCCAGCTGTGACAATGTCACCTGTTGGAAACTGAGAGAGCCAGAGCGGAGATGCCAAGAGGTGGTTCACCTGCAAGGAAAACAAAGTGAAATGGGAAACCATGTTCCTGGTTAGGTGGGCATGAGGTTCACAAGGCTTAGTGTTTTGGGAGTGTCCAGGAATGTGGTGACGCTGAAGTGAAAGGATGTGCATATATATGATGGCTGCTGAGAACTGTCATAGATGCCTGTTCTCTCAAAGAACAAAGTCATTCTTCCTGGAGCACCATGAAGGAGCCCAGCCCCTATTTATCTGGCTAATCTGTAGTTCTAACCCACAAACCACCAAGATGAGGACTCAAGTGTGTCAAGGAAATTGAAAATGTGATAGTTTTGTCAGCACCACCCCATGAGGTGAGCTGGTGGAGGTTATATATGGTGCTGTTTTTACTTTAAATTAGGAATAAAATCTCATTAATAAAGCTTTCTCTGGGTCCACATCTCTGACTGTAAATACCTACAGAAAAGGAAACTTTATGAGTCCCAATCTCATGGGATTTCCAGGTAGACCTGACACTGTAAGGAATAAAATGTGTTTTGAGCTTAATCTTTTTGGATTCTGCCAAAAGTAAATAAGAAACGCACACTGACTGCATGACTTCTGCTGGAGAAAGCCGAGAGAGAGAAAAACCCTTCATCTCAAGCTGGGTCTTAAATTCTATCTCACTCTGCAAAGTTACATCTCACTGGCTAGGACAACTTTTCACTCCACAAGAAAACGGTTCCTAAACCTGTAGAATTTCCTGAAGAAGAAAACATTCCCGATGGTGGCGGAATTCCAAGCTGAGGAGTAAGACTTTGCTAGTAGTATTGAATGACTGTCTCATGACTGGAAGATGTTTTCTTCTAACTACTGTGACATAAGTACTATCCTTTCAAAAAACCTCTTCCCAAACCTCCTCTTCCACTCATTTATTAAGGATCTACTATACTGAAAAAAATGCTACCTAAATTTTTGAGAGTGTATTGTATGTGATATCATGGTCATGTTATTTTAAGAGATACAAAGGATTACAAGGTTGAGTTTTTGCCTTCAAGGTACTCAAAATATATTTGGAGATTCTAGACAAACATTCAAAATACAGGAATACAAGTAAAAGACAGTATGGGTTAGTGCCAACATGAACTATTCGGCTCATGAACCTGAGGGAAACTCATACTCTGAAGAGAAAACTAACCCTGAAATAGCTTCAGAATACTTTTTGCTCATCTGTACTCTAAATACATGCCATGGTTTTCAATTACACCTGAGTCTGCTCTGGCTCACACTGAAGATTAACCAATTTTCATCCAAAGCCCGCTTATTTATGCAGCACACACCCATTGCCATGTTTGATAAAATGTAGTGTAGCTACCTGGCTCAGCACAGATGATCTGAGGTTGACATTGAAGGGGAGGAAGTAGGGACTCAGAGGTTGACCCTAATCCTGCAGCAAGAGGGTTCAAAAGGCAGGTGCTTCAGGTTGGAGTGGCAAGTGACTACTTACTGAGATTCATTCATTTGTCTATTTCCTCACTCACTTAACACTTACTGAATGCTCATTGTAATAAGACACCACTGGATATTTGGGGAGATATGGTGGTGAATATTATGCCAAATGGGAGAAAAGGTGACTGCTGTAACTGAGGACAAGGCAATATGATGTGCACATTCAGAGGAGGAGGAGTTTACTTTTTATGGAGAAGAGATTAGTCTTCTTCAATGACGTGGCCTTTGAGCTCTCAACTTTGAAGGATGGGAAGGTTGTGAATGAGGTACCACCTGGATGGGATGGGGAAGAGGTGGCCGAACGAGAGAAAGGACCTTCCCTGGGGAGGGAAGAAGGTGAGCAAAATCCTGCTGGCTTGAGGAGCGAGGCTGGTCATGGCAGAAATATCTGTGCCTTAGAAGTGTGCTCCGCTGGCCCTCCATTATCTACTCATAAAAATCACCACTGGCAGGTCTATAAAACCCAGGTGCATTAAATTAACTTCTACTTAGAGTAATTAAGACGGGGAACTCTACTTCCATTCAGTAGGACAGTAGATCTCAGTTACCAAATAGGGCAGCTATTCACAGAAGACATATTGAGTACAGTTATTAAATTTCAACAAATATGTTTTAACCATATGTTATTTAGCACAGGCAATGGCATTATCCAGGATACATGGAAACCTTTTCCTAGGCAGGTGAATGATTGCCCTGACAAATAGAGAACTGTTTCCCACACGACGTTTCCTAGTCTCATCTTAAATGTTTTCTTCCTAAATGTAATTTCTTGCATTTCCCTTGGGAGCCTGAGTGGTGATGAGCACATCTTGCCATACAGAATTTTGTTTGATGACTGGCCTGATTTTTTCCCCAATTTTTACTCTACCATATTTCATTGCAGAAAATGTCTGGAAACTTCCACAAAGCCAACCCAGCTTTCAAATCTCATACTCATAAAAGCATAGGGCACAGAGAAGCCAAATATAAGAAATGCAACATATTCATAAACTCCATACTTTACGAAGAGCTAGTGTCAATCTATCCATCAGTGGATTAGCCCTAAAATACCTTAAGAAAGGCAAGAACTGACACCCATAATCAGAGTTCATTCTCCAATTACATTAGGATAATCATTGTCAGAGCCCATTTATGTTTGTATAAGATTATTTGATTTCCCACACTAAAAGGTCTTTTATTACCAACCATCAACACCATAATAGCAGTCCTAAATGTGAAGAACAGCCACTTAAATTAATACAGCTTTCTAACTTTATTTCACTGTGTCAGCAGGGCCTCACTGAGAGCCGCTGCAGGCTGCAGCCCATTCCAGGGAAAGTAGACAGCCGTCTACAACACAACTCATAGGAAGGACAAAATGGTCCAGTGGTGGGGATGGGGTTTGGAGGGTGAAGAACTTAGAGAACACTTGAGTATAGGGAATAATCTGGAAGGTTAAATCTACTAAGAACATTCAATGAGAAAGGGAGAGGCAGAGAATAGATGGGGTTAGGGAATGAGAAGCAAGAAAAATGGCGTATTTTGGTTCTAAGGCTCTCAGTTATTTTATTTGAGAACAAAAAAACAACCGCTCATCATTGATCTGGTGCCTTTTTTTTTTTTTTTTTTTTTTTTTTTGGTGAGTCTCCAATCAATTTATGCCTTCCCTTCCTTGCACTCTCATTTTCCCACCATGACTTGAAAAGAACATTCTTGACTCCCATTCTACAGATGTAGAAACTTAAATACAGGCATCTTGTGAATTCTGTAAAAGGCATGAGGTATGATGATGGTATAATTTTTTTTTACATTAAATTCTCAGAAGACACATGTGAGTACTATTTTTCAAAGCAGTCACTGTGAGAGCATATGTACTTATTCCAACAATGGTATGACCATGTTTCTGGACATTTATAGCAAATTTAGGTTTAAAACCAGAAATATATAGCCTCCATCCTTTGTAGTTATTTCAGATCCAAACAGATATTATCCAGCTTGATCATTTAATTTGTTTATGAGACTTGCCTTTCAATGGCATTTAATTGCTTCTCTTCTGAGGGAAGCCAAATCTCTCACCTAGGACAATATGCAAAAGAATTGACTGTGGGCTATGCCTATAAGCTCCAAAAAAGACGTTTTTACACATCAGGGACACAATAGAGAGAAAGAACCTGGCCACCCAGTCTGCAGATTTTTAAGGGCACATAACTCATTTACTTTTTATCAGTTTGAGATGCTTATTTATTTGTAAATATCACTTCTGTGACCTACTTACTGGGAAAAGTGATTCAAATTCAGGCCCATGGCTGCCTCTGCTGGTCTCTAAAGAGGATGCTTACACCAGATGGGGTAAATTAGAATAAAGGAGAGATGAGAGAGTAGGAAAAACGGGGAGGCGGGGGGAGGAGGAAGTAGGGAAAATGGAGAGGGGTAAGGGAGAGAAGGGCCTTGCTTTCCACTCACCTCCTTGCTATTCTCAGCTCACTCCTGGGTTCCTTCCATTTTTGTGACCTCTGCACTCAGCCATTCAACAGATACTTAGGAGGTGTCTATTACGCACAGGTGTTCCATAGGTTTGGGTTACGTCCATGAATGGAACATGTAAAGATCCTTGTCTTCATATAGTCTGCTTTAGAAGGTGCAGGCAAGCACTAATCAATAACATAATAAGAAAGCCAAGTAGTACCCAGCCTGCTGACTGGTGTTCAGTATGGCCGAAGTTTTCCAGCACAAGAGAGTGAGGGAATTGAGGCTGGAGGGAGAATTCTAAGGATGGTTCTCAGGGTAGGCTTCATTGAGAAGGGGCAAATGAGGCAAAGATTTGAAGCAGGTGAGGGAGCTAGCCAGGGAAATATCTGGAGAGAGAATATTCTAGAATAGTCATAGCTAATGCCCTGAGTATACCAGAGTATGCCTAGAGTAATTACATAACAGCAAGGCAGGCATTGTGTCTAGAACAGGGTGAGTCAGGTTGGCATAGGAGGGAGGTCAAAGAGGCATCCGTCGTGGTGGTGGTGGTGTGTGTAGAGGACTAGGTCTTCAGAGGATCCACAGCCTGTTTAGGTCTGAGCATTTACTGAGAGTCACTGCAGCATTGTAAGCAGAGAAGTGATGTGATCTGATTTATATTTCGCAGAATGTTCTACTGAGAATAGACTGCAGGGAAGAAAAGTAGAACCAGGGAGACCATCAGGAAGGGACTGCAGTAATCCATACAAGGGAGTCATGGAGGTGTGGCATGGTGCTTAGACATGATTTGCACCTAAAGCCACATTACCACGGGCTTCCAGGTTCTCACTTATAATAGGCATCCAATGTCTTTCCACTGTCAGTGTAGTCTCTTCAAGGTTGCCCCTGCTTGGGTATCAGCTCCAGCTCTGGCAGGAATTTTGTAAAGAACTACTGGTTGGGATGATCCACTCTGCAGTGCATTGGTTTTAGGTCTGATGGTTTCCACCGAAAGTTGTAGCTGTCAAATGCTAGACCCACTTGCTCTCTGCCCCAAATGTGGATACCTATTCAGTTGCTTCTTTTTTCATGGTCTGTTGGTTTTCCTGGCCTAGCTCCTACTCAGATCCAACCCCTGTGCAACTTCTACCTTTCTGCTTCACCAAGACAGGAGTGTGAGCATACGCCAAAAGCACTCAACAGTTAAAAGAGGCTGGAAGGGGGCACCCAGCAGCCGTGGAATGCAGTCCAGAGCTACTGTGCTTAGGAATGTTGAAAGAGTATCTCTTTCCCAGTGTTAGCTATAATATGCATATATTGTGTACAACTTCTAAAGGGCTATCATATCCTTTATTTCATGGGATCTTTCTAATATCCCCATGAAGTATATTGTACAGATGGAACTGTCATACGTTTTTATATTTTCCCAACTTATAAACTGAAGATCAGAAGGATGAGATAAACTGTCTCAGACCACAGAGCTAACACATGGTGGAGTCAGAATACAGTTCCAAGTCGTTTCACTCCTGGTGCGTGATGCTGTCCAAACACTCAGGCAGCTCTCGGTGACAACAAAAAACAGGTTTTGAAGCCTTCTGTCCAAGCTGAAGCTCTAAACTAGGTTATCTAGCTTCTGACCTCTAAATCTTACTATTTTGTTCTCAAGAGGAAATGACATCAGTTAGCAAATAGTTTTATTTCTGGTCAGGATTAAGTGAATTGCAAAGAATGAATTTATTTGCTAAAAACTGTCATTGCAATTATCATTAGGACTTCATTGAGTTCCTGCCTGAGTGCTGTCAAACACTAGAAGAATCCTGTGGGCCTCATGCTACCTCCAGGAGGGGGACTGTATCTTTGGGAAAGCTTCACTTCATGTCTGTCTTTATCACTGGCTTTTTCTGTGGTCACTGTCCAACATAAATTCCTTTTATTATTTACTAAATGCTTCTCTAAGGAAGAGTGGGGAAAATGATTCCAGTCTGCTTTCTGTTTTTCAACTCCATCGCTATCCACATTGTTACAGGTTAATTCAAAAGGAAAATAAAAGGGAAAATAATATTTATTTCCTCTTCCATAGAAAATAGAAGATTGAATTAAAAAAAAAAGTTTGAGATGTCTCCTAAGTGAACCATGAGAAGAAAAAGTCACAGATGCAGGATAAAAAAACCCACAAAATTATTGTTTTAAAATGTGTTTGTATGAAAACATCTGTTAAATGCAGAAGAGTTTGGGGAAGAAACACAATAGTTGAGAAGAGGGAACCTTCCCTTTTGTTACTCCATTTTTAACTACAGGCAGTTTATGTTCCCAAAATTTTCAAAGGAAATTACCCTTGCTAGTGAGGTTCTGTGGCATGTAGATCTGATGCAGCTAGTGTACCTACCCTGAATGCGGTCTCTCTGCACCCCACACTCCTCATCCAGGCCTGAGTTCTGCACTTTGACACCCACAGAAGGCTGGTTTGGCAACGGATTTGCATTTACTACTACCCAGGTGATATCACCACTTACATTTTCAAAGATATCCCAGTATAAACTTTGTATATTCAGAACAGAACCCTTGGCCCTTGGCCCCTGCCACTCCCCACTCCTCAAATAAATGGGCAAAAGAATATCTTCCCCATTCTCCGTCCGGTTAAATGGGTCTCACCATCCATCCACTTGCCCAAGTCAAGACCTCATCCTTACTGCCTTCTTTCCCCTCACCCCTGACTTCCCATCCATCACTATATCCTGGTTCTTCTTCCCTCAATATATATTTGCTAAATAAATAAATGAAATCAGAACCTGGATAAAGAAATAAAAAATATTGTGATTTTCCATAAACATATAAATTTTGAATATTAGTGTGTAATTGACCTTAAAGGCTATCTTTCCTAATTTATCCACTTTTATTAGAGAAGAAAGCTGAAGACTAAGGAAGAAAGCTCTCGATTACATACTTACTGGCAACTATGGCACCTAATGTTCTTTACAAAATACATCTCATATTTTAACAAGGATCTGAAAAGTGGACTCTTAATTAGGAAGTATTGTATATTGGATACTAGTTAAATCTTACCCAATAAATAAATGTAGTATCCATTGTTATAAATACTGGAGTACTGAAAAGTCAGGTTGTCCATTTCTCACCTTGTTTATAAATAAGAGTCCTTCGGGAGATCCTAGCATATCAGATATCTGGTCTACAAAGAGGTTGTGGCTAGGTTTCATAATTCCCTATATCAAACTCCCTCCTCAATCACTATCTGCTGGCCACTTTATCACATAACACACAACCAGCTTATTAATATAAATTAGAGGACAGTCACCAGGTAGGGCTCCAATCAAGTCAAGGTAGACCTCCAAAGGAACCAGTTGTCTGAGTAATTGAAACAAAACAAGCAAACAAAACAGTTACTTCACATCTATCCCTGGAGGTTGCTTGCAGCTAGGGCAATTGAACACTCTTCTAATTGAACGGGGTAAACAAGGAGTGGTTGCTGCCTTGTGTTGAGCAGATCCACACAGATGCTTCATCCTTCCCTGGTGGGACCTGGTTATGTTTTCACCAGATCCTAAATTTTTATTCCAAAGGACTTTATCACTTCCATATAGTTCCCATTGGTCACAGGCAGGCAGGATCAATAAAGATATAATCCTACAGACAGTAGCAAACACAAATGTTCCTGATGAATTCCAATCCTGCAAGCCAGAGTCCAAACATGCTGTGACCAGCTGGGAATTTGCTCTAAGCTATCATCAGTCCCCAACATCTAAAATTTCCCCATGGAGACAAAAGATGGAAAAGCTGTGTACAAGCTTGGTTCCATCTTGCAAGACAGTATGTGCAAGCATAATTCTAGCCTTTTCCAGAGCCATTTTAAGGGACAAAAAAAGAGGAAGGGAGAAGGGAATTGATGCCTATCAAAAACGTTGTGGAAATCTCTTTGAATGACCATCACCATGAATTCCTGTTGCTCTCTTTCCCTCCCTCCCTCTCTCTTTCTCTATCTTTCCTCTTTCTTTCTTGACATCTTTATTGAGATATCGTTCATATAACATACAATTCACCCATTCAAAGTATACAATTTAACTGATTTTAGTTTGTTTACAGAGTTGCACAACAATCACTACAATCAATTTTACAACATTTTCATCACCCTAGAAAAGAAATCCTGTGTCCTTTAGCAGTCAGTCACCTGCAATCTCCCCATCTCCCCAGTTCTACACAATCACTCATATAATTTCTTTTCTCTCTAGAAACAAATGATTACTCTGGACTTTTTGTATAAATAAAATTATGCAAGGTATGGTCTTTTGTGACTAGCTTCTTTCACTTGGTATAATGTTTTCAAGGTTCATCCATGTTGTAACATGTATCAGTGTTTTATTTTTTTAATTGCTGAATAATATTTCATCATATGGCTTGACTATATTCTATTTATCCATATATTCATGTATCCTTTATTAAGGTATATGTTTGTTTCTTTCTTGGACTATTTTGAATAATGTTGCTACAAATATTGGTGTAAAAGCTTTTGTGTAGACATACATTTTTAATTCTTCTGGGTATATGTCTCGGGGTGGAATTACTGAGTATTAGGGTTACCACACTCAAACTTTTGAGGAACTCAGACTTTTTTTTGAAAGCGGCTGTATCATTTTTTCATTTTCATGTATACGAGGGTTCCAGTTTCTCTACATCCTCATGAATACCGGTTATTATCTGTCCTTTTTATTATGGTGAATGAGAGTGAATCTCACTGTGACTTTGGTATTCACTTCCCTAATGATCAGTGATGACAAGCGTCTTTTCAGGTGCTTATTGACTATTTGTTTATCTTCTTTAAATGAACGTCTATTCAGATTTTTTGCTCACTTAAAAAATTGGTTTGCCATTTTATTAACAAAATGCAGGAGTTCCTTCCTTGTTGCTTCCTTGTTAATGATTGTAGAGGGCAATTTAGAATGTTCAATGCATATTTCAACACATTATAAATCATTAGAACAAACTAAATTCTACATTTCTACCTAAGAGTGAAGGTATTTCTGTATCTTTTCTTTTCTTTTCCTTTTTTTTCTTTTCTTTTTTTTTGGGTGTGTGTGTGTGTGTGTGTGTGAGATGGATGTACTCATCCAGGCTGGAGTACAATGGTGCAATCTTGGGTTCAAGCGATTCTCCTGCCTCAGCCTCTTCAGTAGCTGGGATTACAGGCACCCACCACCACGTCCGGCTAATTTTTCTATTATTAGTAGAGACAAGGTTTCGCCATGTTGGCCAGGCTGGTCTCCAGCTCCTGACCTCGGGTGATCCACCCACCTCGGCCTCCCAAAGTGCTGGGATTACAGGTGTGAGCCACCACGCCCAGCCTGTATCTTTTTCTTATCTCCAGCAATCTCACAGATGCCCGTTGAAACTTCCATTTGTGTGTTGCATGTTGAAACCCGTGTATAGTCATTGGTCATATTTTTAAATGGGCAAGGCTTTTGATGAATGGTCTGCTTGTCTTTAACCCAAAATAAAGAAAACCTTGGAGCTAAATAGAAACACTTGAACTGTCTGCTGTTTTTAGTACTGAGACAAATTTGAAGATACATTCTTTCTAGATAGGTACAGTAAAAAAGAACAATGAGACTTCATTGTACAGAGTAAATTCTCATTAAATGTTGGTTGCAGGAATAAATGCACAGAAGGCCTTTGTGAGGCATTGAATTGTAAGTGCTTGGCTTTGTTCGTTTAGCAAAGCAGATGAAGGGGCAGAATTATTTCCTTCTTGGTCAGAGAGTTTTTGATCTTCTGAAGCCAGAGTCAATAATACTAATATCTTGATGGCACTGAATGTTTTTCCAAATTTGGACAGGGAGGAAGTTCATTTGCAGATTGATAGCCCTCTCTACAAATGGGTCTATTTCCCAGTGTAGGTCATAATATATACATGAGATGGTTTCTATCTAGGTCTGGAAGAGAAACAGATGTAAGTTGTATGTGATTATCAGACCAACTGCCTACTCATAGATCCAGAAGGATGCTTAAAAGTCATTTGTTCAGCAATTCTATTGTCCTTGCAGTTACCACTCCCTTTCTGAAGATAAGCTTGCATTTCCTTTGTTTCTACCTCTGGTTGCCTATTCTTTGTCTCTTCCTTGATGTTGTTCAATTATAAGTAGTAGAAATGGACAGAGCTTCAATTTCTGCAACACATTGGCTGTTTAATTGTGGGCAAGTCACTTAGCCTTGTTGAGTCTTTCTTCTTTCATACATTCGGGATGCTAAATATAACAAACTTCCTCCTGTTCAGGACTGTTGTGAATATCAATTTCTATAAGGGAAAGCACTGTGCAAAAGGCTAAATTCAAAACAAATTTTAGTTGTGGTTGCTGTAATTATCTGGTAACCTCCAATCAACAGCCTTAGTTGCTTCATGTTTTCTTTTCTTTTTTTTTTTTTTTTCCAGTTCTGTCAACATGGCATTTGAAATGAGTTTAAAACAAATTACTAAAATAAAGGTTTGAGATAAATGGCAGATTTTTTGACCATAGGTTTCTTCTCTGCTAACATAGACCATAGAAGTGTTTGCTGGAAAATAACCATGGGTACAAAGCATTGCTTCCCTGACCAGAAAAAAAGGAAGTGAGTGCTTTTGTTGATGGTGTTCCTTCTGTGGTGGCGAGATCAAGGAGCCTCAGCATGCCTCTAAACTGTGCGTCAGAGAGCCTGTCTCTTTCCAGTCACAGATAGTGGAACCAGAAGAATCCTGGATCTGTGCATTCCTGGTTACAATCACTCCTTTTCCGAATAACATAAAAAAAGTCAGCTCCTGGATGGGCTGGCTTCTTTTTAGTTGGCCAAGAAGAGAAATCCAAGGAGTGAATAAAAGCATCTCCTGCAAAAAACTGAGCTGGGCTTTGTTTAAGTCACTAATGAAGAGAGAATCTTAGAAGGTATCAAGCCAAAGCTACTCAAATTAAATTATGGGTAACTTTCAAGAAGCAGGAGGTAATTCCCAACTTGGAAACAAGCCAGAAAAGAGAGATTGCCCCCATTTATTCCATTCGAAATGCCACAGGAGTTGAATGACCACAAAGACAATATTTTGCAGGAAATGGAAACCACTAATGGGCACTATTTTGGTAATTCAAATACTTTCTTTCATGATAAACACCTGCTCCTTTTGGAAACAGATTTAATGATGATGTTTACCCATTTATATTTGTATACTGCTGAGCCCACTGACAGCACTCAATACATAATAAATAATGATAATAATAATTCTGATCCAAAGTCTTCAGGAGGAAAAAATAGGAACCAAAGATTTATTGTCGGCATATCCTGTAAATATCGATCTGGCTCTTTAAATAGAAGAAGTGCATTGAGGGGAGATAATGCATTGATTTATGATTCAAAGAAAATGTAATTTTAAGAATTACAATAATAACAGCAATAATCAATGTCCTATATGCCCCATAATAAAACAGAAAGAAAAGAAAACAACACTCAGAACAATACAAGCTATTACTTTAGAAAAAGAGGAAGTTTTCAAAAGCATGATACTTTTAAGTTACTGGATTCAGCAACAGACTCTGTCCTAGATATAAATGTCCATGTTTTGTTCACTTTTTGAGAAAGAATGTTGCCTAGCTGAGGTGAGGGGAGAAGCTGATATACCTTGATGTGACTGTCTAAGTCTGTCCAAACCTGACTCTCTCCATTCATTGAAGCCATGGCCATTGCTTCAGTTTTCTTTTCTTTTCTTTTCTTTCTTTTTTTTTTGAGGCGGAGTTTCTCTCTTGTTTCCTAGGCTGGAGTACAATGGGTGTAAGCTCGGCTCATCGCAACCTCCGCCTCCCGGGTTCAAGCGATTCTGCTGCCTCAGCCTCCCAAGTAGCTGGGATTACAAGCATGCACCACCACACCCAGCTAATTTTGTATTTTTAGTAGAGATGGGGTTTCTTTATGTTGGTCAGGCTAGTCTCGAATTCCCTACCCCAGGTGATCCACCCACCTTGGCCTCCCAGCGTGCTGTGATTACAGGCGTGAACCACTGCACCTGGCTGCTTCAGTTTTCTATAATGATCACTATAACTTTACTTCAGGCCACATCTTCTCAGGATGATGAAGTTAGAATGAGTTATAATAACCTCACAACTACCCCCTGATACCAAGCCCCTTCCATCTCCGATACATCCTTCACTTTGCCCATATAGTAGGCTTATAAAACACAAAAGCCACTTCCTCAAGATCCTTCAAAAATTTCGTATTGTCTGTAGAATGAAATTCAAAAATCTATGCTAATGACCTCATCCCACCTTACCTTTTTAGCTTCATCCCCACCACGTTTTCCCTTTGGAACCTTGCTCCAGGAACACATACGTAATGCCCCTGAATCTCTCCCTGCTTGTTCATGTCTGTGGCTTTGCTCAGCTGGCTTCCAGCATGGAATTCACTGCTTTACATGCTGAGGCACTTAAGGTGCAGCTCAGATGTCAACTCCTTCACATAGCCTTTCATGATTAGTATCAATCCTTGTTTCCTTTCTACTCCAGTAGAATTATTAACTGTTCCACTTTTATAACATCAATTTACTTCTTTCTTGTACAAAATTAAATCTGTGCAATTTTCTCCTCATAAGTTGTAAGATTCCAGAGTGCAGGAGTTTTGCATGTAGTAGGTGCGTAATATATACCTACTGAATTCCATTGCTACAGGGAGGAGGATACTCATGGGGGAAAATGCTAGTACCTTCAAATTTAATAATCTTTGGCCTTTAGTGAAACTGTTTCCACATTAGCCTCACCCTAGCATTAACCACCATTATTCGAATACATAGAAGTCTCCTCCTGTATTGTGCATGGCAAGTAGTAGGGGTTCAATAAATGCTCACTGGAGGCCGTTGTTTAAAGAAGAACAGCACACATGAGAAAAGATGCTGGAATCCTCTATGTGTGTGCGCCTTTCTGCAAAACCCCAGCTTGTCCTTGCAGAACCTCATTCTGACTCTGAAAAATATTTCTTCAACATATTAAAGTTCCTTTGGATTCTATTTCCAGCATTCATTATGACACCCAAT
Source organism: Rhinopithecus bieti (assembly GCF_001698545.2). NCBI lineage: Eukaryota > Metazoa > Chordata > Mammalia > Primates > Cercopithecidae > Rhinopithecus > Rhinopithecus bieti. The sequence goes on from NW_016805314.1 coordinate 2,927,281, forward strand.
CAAGTGCCACGGACAAAATCAATGAATATGTTCTTCCATCAATCACACAGTTCATAAAATATCTCCATGGTATCTGTGTAGGATTCAATTAGCATGGGAAGAAGTATAGGATTAAAAGTTATCATGGAAATGGTCTTTATCCTCAAAAATCACATTTACCTCTGTATTTTAAAATTGCCTGCTTATGCCTTTTATGTACCTTCATCTTCCTATAAGATTATAAGCTCTCTAAGGACTAGGGACACATTTGTCTTCTTCATAGCTGCATTCTCCAGCACCATGCAGAGTCTTAACACATAGTATATGCTCAATGAATATTTGCCACATGAGTGATACATATTGTCATACTAAACCAACAATGGTCCTGAAAGGTAGCACGATCACAGACTACAATATTTCTACCTTTTCTGTAAGTCAAAGCAATTCCAAATGCTTCCTTGAGCTTAAGCGCTCAGAGAGTATAAATTTAAGGTAGTGATTTGAGACTTTTGTTAAATTCCTTTGCAAGAAACTTTAGTTTTCAAATATTCATGAGCTGCTGAGATCAGTATACACCTGTGTCTTGGCAAATTGAAGAAGGAACTAAATAGGATCAGGGAAAATAAATGTAGGAGGAACAAGGGGGCTTAACTAATTCTTCATAATGACTTTGGGGTTTACTGCACCAAACCAGGTGTGGAATTTCCTGAACTCCCTAAATCGATTCTCCCCCTGAGCCTTGCTAGGTGTTGCTAGTGGATTTCTTAAACACTTTGGTGATTTTGATGTCAGTTTAATGCATCCATTCAAGCAGCTGTTCACTCCAACTCCTTATCTTTTCTCCATAGGGACTTCAGTGACTGGGTTTCCACCCTCCACCCAGCGATCCTGTCAGAGGCTCTGGAGAGATGCTCATACATATTAATCTTTTCAAAAGTGACAAGACAAAATCTAAGTCCCTTGGTGAAGGCTATTTTCTAACTCTCTTGCCAGGTAGACTGCTTTTTGATACCAGAGGGGACAGGTTGGTGACCTAAGCATCAACTCTGAAATGTAAAAGTACTCTGTCCCTTAATAGCACTGCTCAATGGAAGATTTATTGACAGTCAAATATTATTTCTTCTCTCGTATGCAAAGCCAGCATAGAGTAATGGAAGAAAAGGGCAATGTTTCTGAGGAGGGTGAGGGACAACTGAGACCATCCCACAACTACAGCAAATCAAAGAAAGACTAATCTGCAAGCCAAGATGCATGGTCAATTGCCCAGTTGCACTGTGGTTGGGCACTCATAACTGATAAGCCTCTGAAATACTAAAGAGCTATTTATTTACATGTCTGAGGCATAAGGACCTGTTCCTGTAACTGCAGTGACCCCAGTGGCTTACTGGAAGCAGGCACAATTCTGTGTACAATTTGACATTACTCAAAGAGAGGGCATCTTGCCTTTCCTAATAAAGACAGAGTGCAGAGACTGCAAAGCCAAGGAAGCCAGTCAAACTGGGAGTGAACTGCCTGGAGTGTGTTGTTTTGCTTCAGATCAGTACACTCTCAGAAATGCGCTGTCTTTGTTCAATTAAGTTTCTCTCACATTGGAAGACAGAATCTATTGAAACACCTATAAAATATTTTATACAATATGGCATTTTAGCAGGCAAACAATTTTTCTCCACGACACTCTCTTCCTTACCAGCACCCTGACTGATACCATCAGGTATAACGGATCCTTGGAATCTCATTCTATGTAATCTGAAAGGCTTGGCGAGGTGAAACTATGAAAGTGTTGCTTTACTTCTAGAATGATATATTGTCCTTTATCTAAGAAAGGATCAATTCTTTAGTAAGAGATCATTAAACCTGAATACGTTCACTCATTAAAGGCAGCAACCTTGTCATTTGAAAGTCCTCTACCACACTCAGCACATGGTGCCTGCCCAATAAACGTGACGATAGGAGAGCTGCCATAACGCTAAGCCTGCTACTGTGGACTCATTACCACATCTCACTGCTTCTCACGGGTGACTAAGGTCTGGAAATGCCTAGATAATAAGCCACTCGCTCAATTAGATGGGAATGACTAATCACAGGAGTGAGCCAGTCTTTAGGTTGGTCATGGAACTCTTCTCTCTGGAAGGCTGACAAATGGTGTTTATGGCAATGAATTCCAAGTCAATAGCTACATTGATGCAGCCGGTATTGATCTAGCAAGAGCTTGAGATCCAGAAAGTCTGAGTCACCATCTCTTTCACAAGTGCCTGTGTGTGATCAACTATACGATGCCTTGCTTCAAGGGAACAAGCGTGATCTGAGTAGGACGGCTCCCCAAACAGCCTTTAGTCAAAGAACGGTGAAAAAGGCAGAAAACAGGCATATATTCTGGGACGTTCATAGCTTGAAAAGGAGGCGCATGGCAGACACTAAAATGCCTTCCTCCAGAAGACTTCACTGCACAACTGCCAGGCCTACCCACAAAACCTATCAACCTAGACAGATGACCTATTTTCAAGGTACTCTTTCCCCCGTGTAAGGTCCACACTTTTTATGCTAGTAGAAAATAAATAAAATTATATTTTTTCAACCTTCCTAGAATAAATAAAACTCACTTGGATATTCTTCCAAAATGGGTTCAAAGGATTTCTATCATTCAATGATTTTTATATTGATGGATATGATGAAGCTGTTTAAAACTCTATTCCATTATGATTGCTGGTCCTGTACGATAACCTCCAGTGGGGAGATGTTTTCATAGCAATACGTGTGAAAAATCTTCAGGAGTTTTGTAGTTTCCTCACAGTTCTGAGTTTTAAAAAGTGAAATGGCTATTTGACAAAAGGACATTTGATCATAGATTGCATTTTGTTTCCATAGTAGGTACATTTAGCAAGTAAAGAATCAAAACAAAAAAGAGAAAACTCCTGCTCTGCTCTGCTCTAGGCAGCCCATATCTGGGGACAACATGTAATGGGAGACTGTACAAACCAAGACCATTGGGCATGAAAGAGCCAGAAATGAGAAGAACTTCACGATTGGGAAATGGATGCACATGAAGAAAGGCATTGTCAGGGGAGACAAGAGGGCAGTGTGGCAACACGTGAAGCACTGTTGAGAGGGGAACTCACATTTATTCTGTTGTCTCCCATGGCAGAACTAGTATTAGCACAAGGATTTTACAGAGACCACAGGAGTGCAACAGGACAAGGCCCATTCCCATAGCCACAGCTACTGTGAGCAGCAGGAGCTGTGTCAGGTAGCGGACATGCTCAGGGAAGGCCTGGCAGAGGCTGCTTGAATGCATGATGAGGAGGCTTAGAAGATGTGTATTCTGGATTGGGTGCATATGAACCAATGAGCTGCAAGTTTTCTTCTAATAATGATAGTATATGAATCCCTAAATCCATCTCTGTATCTTGAAATAGTTTATTTGGGAAGGCACATAACTCAAAGCATTTAAATAAATAGCTTACTCTCCTATCCACAAAGAAGTACAAACAACATGATGGGTAAGAGAACAGAAGGATTACTTTCCCAGCAACAAAATAATGCATATAAAAAAAGGAGAAGCATTAAGCTGGCTAGCTGTAAAGAACGGGAAGCTCTAGTTCACACAGACATTTGGGCAAACCTAGGTCTTAAGGGGTGGAAAAAACTCAGGGAAAGAATAAGAAGAGCCTGACCTATGCAGGAGGTGGGGTGAGGGTGGCAAGAGGGAATTGGAGGTGGAGCTCTTTAGAGGATCTTACAATAGTTTCTTGCTTAAAATTAGCTCTGGGGGAAAACAAAGAGAAGAATATATTGTTATGTGCTACTCTTGGAAATTACCTTTGCTTTTATTATTGTCTCATAAGTAATCGATTCTTTTTTGATTTTTAGTTTTAAGAATTTTTTTTCTTGTAATAAGATTCACAGTTCAGGGCTTCAACACACACATGTGATGCTACAGTCGCCTAGTGATGGAAATCCAGTGACAGAAGGGCAGGGGAACAGTTAGCTGGACAGACGAGCTAAACAAGCCAACCCTTTATCTTGCAAAAGGACTGAGGGGAGGGGAGTGCACAGCTATTCTGAGGCTGATGTTAAGAAATCTTAGTTCCACTTACACATTTTCATCCTTCCCAAGTATTCCACAAAATGTGGAATATCCATGTTGCTCTGAATTATAGATGTGATCACTTCACCAACACTTTGATTTCCCCTAAAGGCCTGTAATCCTTAATTAATGCTAACTACCAACACCTCATACTGCAGTTTGCCATTGCTTGTTTTTTTGGGGGGGAAGAAAAAAAATTATCCAAGTCTACCAAAGTAGAGTCTCCAAGAAGGCAAGATCTGTTTCTTATTTATCATTAAATCCTCATACTTAGTAAAACTCTAACAGCCAGTAGATGCTCAAATATGTTTACAAAATGAAGGAATAAACAGACTCAATCTCTGCACTGACTCGGGAGAGACTCCTGAAGAGAAGTCTTTCATAGTCTGGACCCATCCTTCATGGGACTGTGCCGCACACATCCCGCCCTCCATCCAGCCAAATTGTTCTGCATTGCTCAGATGAGCGCCATTTCCCCCAGCCCTACACAGCTCCTATCTCCATGGAAAGCCTGATGACTCTGCTGAACTCTTTACTTTTCAAGAACCAACTCAAGAACGTTTTCACCAAGATGTTGCCCCTAACTGCTGCAAACAAGACCTCTCTCCTTGGAGTGTCACACCATCCTATGCATGTCACGTGGGCAGAGATTGGCACACTGATTTCAACATTTATATGCACCTGTCTCCCTTAATAAGAGAAGAGTGGTTTATTTGGGGGCAGAAGAGAAGACACTCAATGACTTTTTTGGTCTTTGTTTTCCCTCTGATTTTAAATTGCAAATGTTTTCTCTTCACATAAAAGATTGGAAACATACCAAAGTACATAAAGCAAAATCTCCACCCTCAGCAATCTCATTCTTTTAGAGGTGGCCACTTGTATACAATTGTGGTGTGCTTTTAGAGGTGGTTTTCTGTACGTACAATCTCTCAAACATCTCTGGATGTGTATCTAACCTATAGATATAGATATGTACTTGGACATAGACAAACAGATATAGGTATAGATGCACTGATATTTTTAAAACAAGTTATTTATGTTTGCCAAATTGCAACTTATTTTTCCCACGTAACAATATGTTCCAATATCTCCCATGTCATTATATATAGAAGAATTAAAAATAAAACTACCATTCAACCCAGTAATCCCTTTGTTGTGTATATACCCAAAGGAATATAAATTGTTCTACCATAAAGACACATATACCCATATGTTCATTGTAGCACTATTCACAAGAGCAAAGACGTGGAATCCACCCAGAAGGCCATCAACAGTGGACTGGATAAAGAAAATGTGGTACATACATGCTATGGAATACTATGCAGCCATAAAAAGGGTGAAATTATGTCCTTTGCAGAAACGTGGATGGAGGTGGAGGCCATTATCCTAAGCAAATTAATGCAGGAACAGAAATCCAAGTGCTGCATATTCTCACTTATAAGTAGGAGGTAAACATTGAGTACATGTGTACACAAAGAAGAGAATAATAGATTCAGGGCCCACTTGAGAGTGGAAGGTGGAAGGGAGCTAAAGACTGAAAAACTACCTATCAGGTATTATGCTGACTACCTGGGCGACAAAATTATCTCTACACCAAACTCCCAGGACACACAATTTACCCATGCAACAAACTTGCACATGTACTCCTGGAAATTAAAATAAAAGTTGAAAAGAAAACAATGAATGCTTTTTTTTATTTTTTAACCATTGCACTGGATTCCACAGCATGGAAGTATATTTTATGCCTTTTAGTCTACTTTACATTTCCAAGATTTAGCACAATTCTTGACACCTAATAAATGACTAGGTCCTACCTACAATTCAAGATGGTCAAACATTTTGATGAATTTTTCTCTCCCATTGCTCTAAGCTTTTCCTGAGATAAATTGGATAGCCATATCTCATTCCAGTTTATCACAGGTAAGTAGGTAAGTGGCATGAGAGCAAGATGCTGACACCGGGAAGATGCATTGTTCAGAAGATGAGCATTTCTGCATCCAAGGAGAGTGCAGAAAAGGCAAACAAGAAAAAGTAAACAAAGGAGAGGAGAAAAAGATGGGATTTTCTGGAATTCCAGAGAGCTGAGGTAGCAGAATAGCAGAAAATCAGTAACTTGGAGGACTTTGTTCTCATGCTGTATCTCCAGCTCAGAAAATGTCAACACCGGCTAAAGCCACTACACCTGGGAAATAGGGTTGGAGGTCTCTGACTGCCTGCCTTCTCACTGCCTCTCCAAACTTACCTGCCAGTATTTACCTACTAACTTTTTAGGTCAGTATTTCATGCCATTCATTTATTCAATCAATGTTTTAATTGTTTATTAATTACTATGAATCTGGTATTGTTCAATGTGCTGGGAATTTAGCTGTTACCAAAACAAAGCCTCCAAGCCTTAATGGAGCTTATATTCCAGCGGAACAGGCAGACAATGAACACACAACAAAAAATAATTCACTATCAGCCACTGAGAACTGCTGTGAAAAGATAGAAAGACATAAAGAAATAGACAAAGATCCGGGAATGATTCAGGCGGAATAACCAAGGAGGGGTCTCTGCGGAGGTCTGCATGCCCCGAGGAGGTCAGCCATTCCACCTCCGGCTGAAGCCATCCTTCCCTCCTGCACTAGGCTGGGTAGACCGGAGCTGGCCAGTCCTACCTGTCGACTGAACCTATCCTCCATCATTTTCACTCTGCCACCAATTAGCTAGTTCAGCTGAGGCAATTATTCACACAATCTGTGTCTTGCTTTCAACCTTTGTAAAACAAGGAACTGGACTCATGGCTTCTACGGTCCCTCCACAAATAACAATCGTTTATGGTGTCATGTGACTGCTGTAAGAGGGACCTCACTATGTCACCCCTCTGTGTATCCCTTCCCAACACAGAAAGACCCCAGTAGACCACTCCACAGCAGAGGAAGGCAGAAGGGTCTCGCCCTCCCTCGTTTTGCCCAAGTACCTGAGTCTGGGAGCTGTTGACCGGCGGCTCCATCCTTTGTTTTCGATGGTTTCAAGGTAACAATTCTTCCAGGTAAACTTCTTCTAGTGGCAACCCACTCAGTTACCCTGCAAGTTAGGCCCCGATATTCCTTGTGAAAGCTCAGGTGGGAAACAGGCATCACTGACACTGGCTCAGTCACACCTGCCAAGGGATCCTGCCAGGACCCAACATGCTGCTTCATCTCGTAGACATCTCTGGGTGTGCCTGTGTAGAAGGCAGCAGGTGGCCGTGAGAATACATAGGCTTTGCAGCCTCCCTCCTGGACGTGCAGCTCAGCCCTTTCGCTTACCAGCAGTGTAATCTTGACCCATAATTGAAAGTAGCTGCCCTTGTTTAGTATCTTCTGTGTGTCAGGGCCGAGCACGTGACCTGAATGAGCTTACGTTTCACCACAGGAATACTAGGAGGTTCTGCTATTACGTAGGAGGTACTGTTGTATCCTTGTCACACAGATGCAGAGACTGAGGTTCAGAGAGATGATAAGTAACAAAGCCCGTGGTAACTGGTGGTAGAATTACTACTCAAAACTAGGTTTAACTCCAAATCTCACGCTTTCACTTACACACCTTCCAAGCAAGTTACTCAGTCTCTTTGGGATCGGTTTACTCATCTGTGAACCCAGGATACCAGCTGCCTAGCAGCCCCACAAGGGACAAATGCAGAGACCTAGAGCGGGTTCTCTACAGATTCTAAACTTATTTTATTAAGAAGGGGGAGTTGAACGTGAGTTCCTTTTGCTGCTGTTTCCTATTAACCATTGCCTCGCAGTATGGTACGAGGCCAGGCGTGAGTATCTCTGCCTCTCAGGTGGAAGCCATGAGGGATCAGGAGGCTAAGTGAGGAGGTGGAAGCCAGGTTTCGCCTTGGAGGCTTTTGACACAGGACTTTTCTATCTCAGAATACAGCCAATAGGTAGTTGTGAGTTATCTGTATAAAGAGGTAGAACTAGAAGATAAATTACTAAGAAGGGTAAATCATTCGCAATCTCTGGTCAATCCTGCCTATGAATGATTATAAAATTTTGGATTGGTGAAGGCCATGGTAATGAGGTATATCTGTATCTAGCTGTCAGATTATGCTAAGCCTTTTAAATTACATAATTTCTATTCATTGCAGAATAGTTTTAAAAGATGCAAAGGACAAGGGACGTTTTTTGTCCTAACTGAAAATTGGCATCTTCAATTAGGAAGTATTTAAGTTATGCAAAATATATATTCTGAAAATAAAAGAACAAGAAATAATTAAGGCTTGGGAGGCTGAGACGGGCAGATTACAAGGTCAGGAGATCGAGACCATCTTGGCTAACATGGTGAAACCCCATCTATACTAAAAATACAAAAAAAAATTAGCCGGGCGTGGTGGCAGGCACTTGTAGTCCCAGCTACTCTGGAAGTTGAGGTAGGAGAATAGCATGAAGCTGGGAGGCGCAGCATGCAGTGAGCCGAGATCGTGCCACTGTACTGCAGCCTGGGTGACAGAGTGAGACTCCGTCTCAAAAAAAAAAAAAAAAAAAAAAAAAAAGTTAAGGCAAGTTTATCGTTATCTGAATGTCAAATTAAAAGAAAACCAGTAAACTGGTCATTTGAATTACATGTAAATCGTTTGTAAGCCCACATTTGAAATTTCTATTTTGTCATTCACATGAGTGGGTAGTTCCTCCCTGACCTCGTAAACCTACCCCTATTCTCCATTCTCCGATAGAGAAGTTAGTGAGGAAGAGCTGGATCACGTGACATCCACCAAGCCTTCATAAAGAAGAATGTTGTGATATCTGGGCACCAGTGAGAATATAAGGCTGCCAAGGAGTGGACACTTCATCAGGTCCCTGTGGCCTGACATCACCAAGCACTTACACAAACCCACAACAGAACTATGCAAACAGTAAGTTTCTTGGGTTTTGTGTGTTTGGGTATTTTACGTTGATATTCCTAAACTGACAATTAGTTTCATGATCCTTCAGAGCTACAAACACCTCTTAAAAAGCAAAAGCAATCTTAGTTTTCTAAAGGGCTGGTGAGTAACAGGCTAGGGACAGGAGAGAACGCTGGCTTCACTGTAGCTGTTGTTTCTCAGAAATATGGAAAATCAGTTTATCAGTTGATGCTAACCTTAAATGAGTTCAGGATAAGAAAATGTTACTTTTTGTATTGTTGTGACCTATAATACATGTATCTAGATATATATTTTGATATGGTCTTTGTCCTCCTTCTTGGAACACTGCTCTGAAAACCCTTGGAATCTCCAAAGTGATAGTGTCTTTTTGTAGGCGAATGAGATGCCTGGCGGCTGGGGCCCCAGGATGGCCTCAGGATGGTGGCTGGCTGCCAGGGAAGCCAATTATGTGATTAAATAATTGGAACTTTCTGTCCCACCCTCTACTTCCTGCGAGGGGAGAGGAGGTGAAGGTTGAATTGCTCACCAGTGGCTGATGATGTCATCAATTATGCCAACCTAATGAAGTTTCAATAAAAAACCCAACAGGCAGGGTTTGAAGAGCTTCTGGTAGGTTCCCTGAGGGTGGTGCTCCGGAAGAGGGCCTGGAAGCTCTACACCCCTCCCCGCTGCCTTGCCCCACACACCTCTTCTAGCCGGCTCCTCCCCGTATCCTCTATTGATACCCTGGTAAGTGTAGGCCAAGTGTTTCCCAGAGCTCTGTGAGCCACTCTAGTAAGTGAATTAAACCTGAAGAGGTAAGGGGCCGGGAACGCGGATCAGTAGCACTGTTGCCATCTGGGGGCTTGCAACTAGCACCTGAAGTGGGAGGCAGTCGTGTGGGCTGAGCCTTGCCCTACGGGGACTGACAGCATCTCCAGATAGACAGTGTCAGAACTGAGTGAGTTGAATTGGAGAACGTCCAGCCCTCACGATCATTGCTCAGTTGGTGTGTGGGGAAAAATTTCTCACTCATCTGATGTCAGAAGTGTTGTGTTGTGTGAGACAAGAGAGTAGGAAAAACATTTAGTATTTTTTTCCTTGTCTTTAAGAATTATCCTGGATGAGTAAGAATCCCAAGAAAATGCCACTTGGTGGAAAGATATTTTGTGCTTATAAAATTAGGAAGAGTAAAGCGTGGTGTGAATGAGTAAGAGTTCTGGATTCCAACAAGCTGGAGGTCAGATCCTCCTCCTAAGATGTCAGAGTGCAGTGGCAAAGTGGGGGCCAGGGTTCACAGTCTGTCTCCAGATCCCAGCCAGCTCTGCAAGCTCGCACAAGTTATGTATACCCACTTAGCCCCAGCTTCCTGATGGGTGAGATGGAGATGCTGCTATTGCTGTGAGGAATATAAGAGTTAATGTACATACATGATGTAGTACCATGTCTAGTGCCTACAGTTAACATTTAATAAGTGTTATTATTCTGTAAATCAGGGTGATGATATAGGCTATATTTTATAAGGCTGTTTCAAGGTTTCAAAGAGACAATGCACAAAAACTCTTTCCCATGGTGCCTAACACGTCCTCAATGCTCAACCAATGCGAGCAGTACATTAAAGATCACCGTGATTAAAGACAATGAGCGAACTCTCCATACTGAGGTCTGTTCCTGTTTCTCTTTCTTAGAGACATCGAAGCGCTCAGTTCTGGATCTACTACCACGTAGCAATGAAACATTTAGGAAACTGCATAACTTCTGGAGTCCTCAGTTTCCTGAGCTATGAACTATAAAAACGATATGATCAAAAGCCCTCTCGGCTCTTAAACTGCTGGATTCTATGATTCTTCAGTTAAAGTTCTGAAAGCGTGTTAAGAGAAGAAGAGAAACACCCTGTACTCTCAGAAACATTTGCATTTCTAAGCCACTAATAAATGAAGGGTAGTGGGTTTAGAAAGCTGTTTATAGGCTGTTCCAAAAACCAAGCACCCAGTGTCACCCTGAGAGATCACTAGGGCTGTGCAAAGGCTGCATTCTCCTGCTCAGTGAAGCTTCTATCTGTGTATCCTGGTTATGCTTGTTTATCAGCTGTGACCCGCTGGTCTAAAATGGAAACAAGAAATGCACTGCCTGGGCGGAGTCTTCTGGTCCGCAGGTTTGTGAATGGGTGCAGCATACACGCTTACCCTCTGCACTCTCACAATGTCCACACAGCTATGGCGGCCTATTCTTGTCTTCGGACCAGTAGGTAGAGGGAGCCTGGGAGCACCAGTGACTGAGAAGGAGGCCTGGATCACGTAGTGCAGATGTTGGTCCTGAAATGCACTCACGTGATCTCTTAGAGCAACGCCATAGAAGATCTCCGTCTAAGGGCCGGGCGCGGTGGCTCACGCCTGTGATCCCAGCACTTCGAGAGGCCGAGGCGGTTGGATCACGAGGTCAGGAGATCGAGACCATCCTGGCTCACACGGTGAAACCCCGTCTCTACTAAAAATACAAAAAATTAGCCGGGTGTGGTGGCGGGCGCCTGTAGTCCCAGTTACTCGGGAGGCTGAGGCAGGAGAACGGGGTGAACCTGGGAGGCTGAGCTTGCAGTGAGCCGAGATTGCACCTCTGCACTCCAGCCTGGGCGACAGAGCAAGACTCTGTCTCAAAAGCAAAAAAACAGAGAGAAAATATCCATCTAAATGTTGTCTTTGATACTAAGCAGGTTAACAGGCTTTAAGTCAGGAGGGTAGCAATTGAATATCAGAATTTTCAGATGTTTCTCCAAATAATGAATGGTGATAATGATGATCCAGTTTAAAGGGTTTAAACTGTCAGACCGTGATTCTAATTTTAGATCTGCCTGTAGCTCTGCGGAGATCTCTGGACAATTCACTCCGTCACTAAGACTCACTTTTTCCGTCTGTGAAATGGCAGCAGTTGGGCAAGGGTTAGTAGAACTAGATGACTTCTGAGATTCCTCAAATTCTGATTCTAATCATGTATTCATTTAAAGAAATCGATATCTGAGATCACCATTGGTGCCATAAGTCTGTCATGTACTATCCAGACTCAGATGGCAATGCCAGCTGAGGAAGAAGGTAGACTGTCAAATGCTATTTGACGGCCCAGGCTTCTAGATACATTGCTGTCACTATGATTATCTTGCAAAATGAGAGGACCAGACATCCGTATGGCATCCTTCCTTCCTGCCATAGCTCTCCTCACACTTTACCGTGGCCTTTTTGGACCCTGTAACACGCTCTGTTTTACCTAGCCATTGGGTCTTCATTCACGCTGTACTTTTGCCTGAAAAATATTTCTTTTACCCATCTACTTAGCACCTCTAAGCTTTCTAATTACAAACTCAAACTGCATTTGACACCCTAGGCAAGGTTAAGAGCTCCTTACTCTGAACTCCCATGGCATTATTTCCTTCTCTATTCAGAGCGTCTACCATGCTTTATTGTAATAGCTTATTTAGCTGTTGGTCTTCCTCACTGGATTATACATTCTGCTGGGGAAGGGAGACTGTCTTGCTCACCACTTTATCTCAAGCATTTAGCATATCGCTTAGCACATTGTACTACATTGCATTGCACTGTATTGTTGTATTATCACGTATAAATACCAGCAAATGAATAAATGAAGGACAGAAGCCTATACGACCGTGTGTTCTACTACATTCAGTATCATTGTTGAGGGGCAGCTGGGGCATGGTAGAAAGGGCCATAGGTTAGGATTCTGAAACTCTCTGGAGTTTACTCTGGGCACAGGATGTGGTGCAGAGTAGCTCATTAAATTCCTCTTGATCTCTCAATTTTTGCACGAATAGATTTGGATAATAAAGTGGAATGAAGTATGTCAGTAGGGCGTCATAAATGTAATGCCAATGCTGGCTATCCACATATGTGTATTAGTGAAGCTGAAATAGGAAAAGCTGGATTTTATGCCGGGCGCGGTGGCTCAAGCCTGTAATCCCAGCACTTTGGGAGGCCGAGACGGGCGGATCACGAGGTCAGGAGATCGAGACCATCCTGGCTAACACGGTGAAACCCCGTCTCTACTAAAAAATACAAAAAACTAGCCGGGCGAGGTGGTGGCCGCCTGTAGTCCCAGCTACTCGGAGGCTGAGGCAGGAGAATGGCGTAAACCCGGGAGGCGGAGCTTGCAATGAGCTGAGATCCGGCCACTGCACTCCAGCCTGGGCGGCAGAGCGAGACTCCGTCTCAAAAAAAAAAAAAAAAAAAGGAAAAGCTGGATTTTGACACACATGTGACATGCATCTCACCTCGAGTTATCCTTTATCTGCTGTTAAGCTTCATGCGCCTTCTCGTGTCCATTTACTGAAGGACTTTCTAAGCACTAGCCATCCAAGTGAATAAAGGCTGCTGGAAGTCCGAAGCACATGGTATCTAAGGCAATGGCCCTTCTCTAGGAGCAAAGGATATATCAAGTGCTGGAGTGAAGACATGAGACTTCATTCCCTATAAATCATGCTACCCCATGGCTACCTATTCTAAATGCTCCCAGGCAGTCCTGCTTTAACAACCTCCTCTGGTGTCTAAGAACCAAACCAACCCACTCTTGGGAAAAGACATACTTACACGGAAACAACAATAATAAAAAAATTACCTGAAATGCTGTGCTATGTCCTCTTCACATGACTAATTCCTATGGCAAATTTCACTCATCACGAATGCCTTTCTGGAATCCTCCCTCTTCCCCCAAACTGTCAGGTCCTCATTTAACACTCTTAAAGCATTCTGCCATGTGCCATTATATCACTTAATTACAGCTGTGATTAAATAATTATTGGTGTAATTATTTGTTTGATGTCTATTTCCCTTGACAGATTAAAAACTGTATGAGGACAAGGACTGTGTGAGACATGTTTACCCCTAGAATTTCTGCATCTAGTGCAATACCTGGCATGGAAAAGACATTCAACAATGACTTGCTGAATGGAAGATTACAGAACCAGGCAAGTTTTCAGTATGGAGAGATTTGAGAACAAGGGTTTCACATCACACATCAGGAAAGGCACACTTCTCAGCTGTCTTAATGCCACAAAATTAAGTTCGAAAATAGAAATGCAGGTGTGTAGATACGGCACACCCATCCAAAGAAACCCATGGGGCAAATACTACCCATTAGAATTTGTGAGACAACCTATCGTTCTTCAGAAGGAATGTGCTAATAGAATAAAAAATACTTGATATTTGACTTTGGATATGTCTGTTTTCCCAACCAGATGAGAATTATGGTAGAGGAACGTTGCTTCCTCAGCTTGGTAACCGTCCTGCTCCTAACACAGTACACAGCTAAGAGTACACTTTTATGAATGGTGTGTTGAACAAATGAATAGATGGGTGGACGAATGAATGAATAAACTAGAGATATCTAAAAAGACAACTAAAGAAATGAGCCCGGACTGTAAGGCAGAACTCATTCATCCATTAATGCCTTTGCATCAGGTATGAGAAAACATAATATACCTGTTTCGAACTCAGTTTCTCTTCTATTTATTGTTAATAAATAACTTCCGTAATGAACATGACTTTTCTCAGAAATCTACTAGATTTTCAAGAGGAAGCAACTGTTGTGATGAGTTGGGAGGAAAAAAATGGCAGCTCACCCAGGAGCAGGTGCCTTCCAATTGAGTTTAAGTATGCATGTTTGCGTGCGCACACCTCTCCATGCGTGCTGCTGCGACAATGCATAAAGTCTGTCTCGCGGCGTGTGCCTGACAGACGAAGCCGGAGCTGGGACGTGCCTCACTTGGCTGGGCTGTCACTCACCATTTTGTTCATTACAGTAAAATGAAGTCCATTTCCAAGCGTCCAGGGGACACACAGTAATTGGGCTCTCCAAAGCCTTTTCACTTAATCTGCTCAAGTTGTATTTATTTTTTAGAGAATTAGGTGTTAACAGCTGATGGACAGAACACCAGAAAAATGAAGACAAATGGACAGGATAATAAAGAAAATGATGTGGTTTTCGCCTGCTCCCCTGCGCTATCCCCTCCTTCTCCCGCCAGCCCCTCCCTTCTCTCTCCCTCTTCCCGGGTTGCCCCACTGCAGAATTCAGTGGGGGTCTGGGTTTTTTTCTTTTTCTGGTCTGGGTTCTTTCTCTGATGAAGTTCCCTTCAGGCTTTTGTTACAAAACTTATATGTGTCATGTATTTCTTTGACTGAACCTCTTTCCTTTCTGACTGGAAAGCTATGGAAACTGAGCTCAAAGGGACATTTTTTCTTTGTTCCCTTCCTCATCCCCAGTTCCATCAAAGTTGAAGTGACCAAAAAACGGCTTGAGGAGCTGAAGTTTCCTACATACATGGCTATTTTTTTTATTTTGCAGTAAATGTGAAGGTGGAATGAAACTCTTTTCTAGGGGAAATCAACCTGGACCCTCACTCAGAAAGACCAGGTCTCAAATTCCACTTAGGTATGATCTCCGGATGTTTTTTAACTTCTCTGAACTTGCTCCTTTTTTGAGACTACAGAAGATTAAATGTAGTGCCTGGTACAGAGGGGTGTGCAGGAAGAATGTTTTGGGTCTCTTTACACTTATTGATGCTCTCTAGGAGCATTTATCTTCTCAGATTTTTGAACATTGCCATAATTCCTTTACTCCCATAAGAGGAAAGGATTTAGCTGAAAACAAAATAAAAAAAATACGTGCAGAGAAGTCTCTCTACAAACTATAACCACCTAGTAATAGAAATGAAATGAGGCATCATTCAAAACAGGCTTGTCCACTGCAACTCAGCTTTCTAATCATTCGTGATTGATGAGTCTGCCAGAAGGAATCAAATATTTCTGCAAATTCTGATGATTTAATGTACTCATTTTCCTCCGGTTCTGCTTTCTGGTGATGGTTTCCTGGGTCCCAGGGAGTGAGGTGGTGGACATTTGTTATTTCTAGAGCCTCTAATTGAGACCACAGCACCCAGCACCTAAAAATCCACTCTTTAAGCATAATGGTCTGTTGATTTCCTCAGTTCTTGAACCCTGAGAAGTTCTGAATCCTCTCCCTCTCAGGCCGACAACAATAAGGCTTCAAAGCCTTGCACCTGTCAGGGATGGGTTTCCTGCACTACAACAAGACATTGTCAATCAGCAGCCTTGAGCCTTTGAGCCCTCCTCACACACTGTTGCATATAAGCCAGAGGAGGGGCTTTGAAAACTTGAACACTTCCAAAGGTTCTGTAACTTTGCTTTGGCATCAACAGTGGGACATAGTTTCCTAGAAGGGAGCTGAGGTACCCAGAGGCTCTTCCCTAATAGCTGGAATTATAAATCTTGTACCATGAGGCATCTGAGGCCAGGGAACCATCCAGCTTTGTGGTAAAACAGACTGTGTGGACTAAATCATCGTGATCATCATCATTTATTATACCATCACCATTATCACAACATGCTTTTCACAATTTTTTTAAGTCTTACAATAATCCTAATAAAGTAGACAGTTAAGTCTTCAAGAGTATAAGCATTGGACTCAAACTCTTCAAGGTAGGGAGTTAAAAAAAAAAATGCAAAGTTGAAGCCAAGACTGTCTGCTTCTAAGACCTGCAAGTCCAAATATTGTAAGTTAATGTACGTACTCAAACAAAGCCATGAACACTGGGCTATCAGATGACAAGCCTAGTGCATACAGCCTGATAGCAGAAGATGGAACATGCCAGCTGTCACTTTGACAGTCTCCATCACTATAATCAGAGGCTTTAAAGGGGTGGGGTTACACCTGCATAGTGAGGCGGAGGCGGGGGTGGGGGGAATCAGGATCCTTCGCCTGCTGGAACCTGAGCATGAAAACACCCACACCATCACCAATCACAACATCATAACGACCAATCAATCAACCAAACCAGCAAGGACAATAACGAAAGCAATTTTTCCTGCCCACCACCCCGATAGATGCACAGAGTCCTCCTGACAGTCTGTGCCAGACTACACAGCTGGGTGTCATCTACTGCCCTGCTTCCCATTTCCTCCCAGATCTCATCTCCTGCCCCTAAATCCTAGCCACACTGATGGCTTTGCTGTTCATCAAATACATCAAGAACATTGTGTGGCCTGCTTCCACTTCCCGGAAAGCTCTTTCCCCATGCCTGGTCAACCCCTCACCTTCCTCAAGTCTTTGCTCCATTGTCTCATTTTCCAGGATGCTGACCCTGGGCACCCTATTGAAGTTGTAACCTACTCTGCTCACCCTGCTGCACTCTTGATCTCCCTTCCTCTCTTCTGCTTTCTCACTTTTCCAAAGCCCTTGTCATCTTCTAACAGCCTCTGTGATTTACCTTCTCACTGTGACTGTTATTGTCTGTCCTCTGCTAGAACAGAAGCTCCATGATTATATGGCTCTGCGTCCATTACCCATTTGCTTCGAAGAGTGTTTGAATGAACGAAGGGATCCCCCAGCAGCTTTCACACCCCTTGGGGCTCAACTTGGCCCCCTCGTTGTTGAGAGGTAAGAGTGAACTCATGACATTGCACCCTTAGTATGGGTTTCCATACTCTAAAATTCCATGTCTGTATCTACATCATGCTGTTAAACTACACATCAGGCTTTTATGTCTGGTGGTACCTCAAAAACTTCAAACAATTATGTTGATGATAGATACTGGGCTGGACACCTTAAATTCTAGTGCTATATTACAATGAAACATGGGAAATTGAAAGTGTAGAAAGTTGTTGTGCAGCCAAATATCTCCAGTAGCTGCCACTGTAATGTAAAGCAACATCATGGGCTTGTCTGTGCCTCGATTTTCTCATCTCTCAAGCTTGGTTCCTTTTATTTTTGAACCCACACACCCTGATGAGTTAAGAAGAAAGAAAACGTTCTAAAACAGGGACAATAGAGAGGACATGATATTCATAATGAGGTTTTTTTTGTGCCAAATTTTGCTCATCATGTTTAAATTCTAAAGAAAACATCTTAGAGTCAAGCAAAAGAATGACCTTAATAGAGCAATAATAATAATAATAATAATAATGAATAATTTAGCATAACCTCATTGCATAATGAACATCTACTGTAGAAAGACATCTCTATAGGTAACAGCTAAAGTTAAAAATTTGGTCTTTTAGAGCAGCGTTATTTCAAGAGTAACTGTCCTCAGGAAAAACACTGACTGTCTTTAGAAATTAATGTAGCCAACGGAGGGGCTTTAATAATAATAGTTTTGATTTTAGAGATTTTAACAGAAGTATAAAACTTGACATTCTCATAGCTCCTGTCCTTATATTCTCACTCCTACACTTAAAAAAATCCTTACTGACTAGTTATGTGAGATGCTAAAAGTTACAACATTGCAGTTACTGATACAAATGGTGTTAACTGGAAATATTAAAGCATTCTAAATGTCTTTCTTATTTCTGGTATATTCTTCAGGGGGTTTAGACATGTTTAATGTTTAAATGCCAAGTCTTACTATAGTGTTTATTGATCTTATAAAACAAGTAAATAGGATATGATACACTTTTGGTTAAAAATTACTGGGTCTCATTTTTACTTGAGTCTTTAAAACAGTAGTGTGTCACTATAATGTGGTAACATAATCTTTAAGAAACAGTAGAATACTTAAGCCTTTCAAAGTGATTTTGATTTTTAGATCATCAGATGTATGACGAAAATGGTTAAATGTTTGTGATGTGAGCTCTGTACTCAATGACATAACAATATTTGTTTTTATCATATACAATCTTTCCTTGAAATAAAGGATGAAACACTTTTCCCTTAAAAAAATAATAATAATTGGTGGGTAAAATATACTATAAAGACATAACATTCCCAATTTTAATAATAAGAAGAATTTTTAAAATCCCCCAAAGGATCAAATGAACTGTTATTTCAGATTATAAAGGTTTTTTTTAAATTCAGATTTTCAGATTTATCGGCTGAATTTTTGTCGATATCTATCTAACATTGTTTATGATAGAAAAAGCTTTGAAAAGCTTAGGCTAAATTTGTACACTTTATGTGGAATGTGTGTATCAACACATGTACTTATTTTAATGTGGGTATAATTATTACTGAATTGTGGCTTTCAATGGGAAGATCACTAGGACAGTTAAATCTGACTGCATTTAGCTTCCATTGAAACTCTAAAATTATTTTTTCAAAATGTTCAGGTTTTGAAAAAAGGCGAACTGTGTTTGTCTCAAATAGTCTTTCCTTAATTTTTCAGACTGGTATTTTAAGGCAAATTTAATCCATACAGTTCATATTCATTTACACTTAAATTATCCAACTAGAGCTTTTAACAGCTATTTAATGTCCCAGACACCTTTTGAGCTTTTAAAGTGAGCTCCTAAAAGCCTTTTCCGTCTCATTCATCCTCCTCTCATCATCAGTTTAAGAGACTGCATTTTGCTCAGAGTAAACAAATTGAATACTGAAACTTTTGGTTATTTTTCCTCTCGGTGTATGACCTCTGCATGTAAAGTGGCTTTCAGATGTGACATAACTAATTTTCCCATCCCTACGAGCCAATACAGCGTGTGTGTCACATTATACTGACTTACAAACAGCTCTATAGCCAGCAAACGAGGCAACCTCAGACCCCTCGCTGGGCACCCAGAGCATATAAATAGATAATTACAGAAACTCAAACTTGGATGACATTTTTCATCTGAAAATTGCCAGGGCTTCCTTTAGAATGGCACAAGCATGCATCTTAGAACTCGCCATAGTCACAAATATTCCTAGTTGCATCTCTAAATATCTCTACCTTTTCACAGATGTCAAAGGCTTAAGCAGCTGTAAACCAGGGAACTGGAGGGCCTTCCTTCCAGGTTTATGGTCCTTTGGAATGCAGAAAGGTCATATTTTAAGAGAAAGTCTGTGTATGTGTGCATGTGAGAGAGAGAGAAAGAGAGAGAGAGAGGAAAGTCTGATAATTTGAGACTTGCACAAACACCCATCTCTCTAAAATTGTGAGGCCACCAATCACCGGGGTTTGAATTTGATGAACTCTAGTCATTCTTTTTAGGAAGAAAAGGCTTTACAGCTGCTGCTTATGTTATTACCACCTATTCTTATTCATTCCTTGCCCTCTCAGGCAACAGATATCAGCTTCCTGAATGTTTGAAAGGCACATCAAAAGTCATTTTCCCAATTTCTCTTCACTGATACCAGTTCTAATCCCAATACTCAGTATGTTCCACATCCTATTCCCAGGGTCCACTGCGACATGTTTCTATACCTTTAGTTTGGTGAAGAGAAAACTGGAATGGCCTGGGGAAACAGTGAGGTAAAGCAAAAAATTCCTCTGGAGGGATGCTCAGAGAAACAGACCTCGTTGGCAGGGGCAGAATTGCATCAGAACGTCCACTTTGATGCCCCGAGGGAGCAGAGCCCAGGTCACACTGACATGGCAGGAGGCCGTGCAAGTGTGGGAAGGGAAGACCTTCCACCTGCAGTGTGGCCAGCCAGCCCCTCCCACCACACGCTGGCAGACCCGATGTTCTGGATGGCTGCATTTTCCTAATAAGACTTTGCACAAGCGGCTAAATGAAGCTGGCTGCCCGGTTGAGTTCAATCCCAGCCCCATTTCAGTTTACCCATTTCCTCAGAATGTAATCTCACCTCCTCACTATTGGATTCCTTCAGGGCCTTGTAACTGATGAATAGAGGACGCCAGGACGGGGTGGGAGGCATGCGGGCAGGCGGTACAGAAACCACAGCGCAGCACCCTCAGAGGGCACCTTCTAAGAAGCCACAGAACGCGCGGGTTTCAAGGTGCAAGGGGACCTCAGAAAACATGCAGTGCAGCCCCCATCTGACTTCGGATTCCCACATGTGCCTGCCCTGCCTCTGCTGACGCGTCCTGTGTAACAGGGGGCTCAATACCCGGCAACTTTCTTAGGAAGTTCCCCTTTGTTTGGAGTTGACATTTACCTCCCAGAAACTGTGTTTTACAAACCCAAACAGAAAATTCCTCCTCTGAATTACCCAGTTATAAAAGAGAAATGAGCCACTCTTGCAACAGAAGCATTTGATCTGGGAAAAGGTACCTCTTATGAACCCTTTGGATGGTACATATTAGATGAATTTGTTCGAAACACCTTAAATGAAAGCGCTACCGGCCCCCACCCTGATTTCTACCAACCCAAGGGAATGAGGTGCTCATTCTTCAGCTAGTTGCAGTCACAACTAGTTGATGTAACTAGCTGAGGTGCTAGTTACATCAATAGCTGTATCTGCCATTGATCACCTATTTTGTATATTTTATATTCATTATCTTATTCCTTACATCTGCATGGGAATTTATGTGGGTTACTATTTCTACCTTACAGAAGAGGAAATTAAGGCTCAATTAAATAATCTATACAAGGAAATATCTTCCCTAACTGGCAGAACTGGGGTTCAAGCTTGGAGCTATCTAAATGCAAAGACTATGACTTATTAACTATCACGTAATAGTGTGTACACATATTCATGCAGATGAATGGATATATACTCAAATATATGCTTAAGCCTTTTTATTGGGGTGTATTTATATGTAAATATATGTGCTCATATGTATATTTGTATGGGTATAAAGGAACTATATACAAATATATGTAATGTATTTATAGATATATATTTTACAAATAATTATGTAACTATGAAGATTGCCATAAATACTGGGTGTGGCCTCACTACAGAGCTATGCGGGACGTGTGGCTTGGCTTGGTTTAACTTGCAGATGGTTGTTAAAGACTAAGTTTACCACCCAAGTCAATGGCTACACACATCTGCCCTTTTGGGAAGAACTCAGCCCTTTTCCTTCAGAGAGCAGGTACAGCCTCTCACCTCCAGGTGAGCAGCCCAGTCACAGTAGACCCCCCATCCCTCTCTTTTGTGGTCAACCTTGAGACGCCTCTCTTGGCCAGATGTTTCTAGCTCCCTGGTCTGATGCTGCAGTGCCCCCCTGCAAATGAAGCAGCCACTGGCACACCCTCGTTTTTGTAAACTACTCATCATTCTCACCCCTTCCTGTGGGCAGATTTGGGGCCCCAGTGTCTTGTTCCCAGCCCTGGACTCTTAAGGCTGGAAGGTTTGCATTCCGGAAGCTCAGCTTCTGGTCTTAGGTTTTCACATACTTCTCTGATTGAAGCACAGTGGGGCTCCCACGGTGTGCTCAGGAGGACATTTCCCATAGGATTGCAGCACCCGTGAAGGTAACCAGAGGAAGGAATCTGCTTTTGGTCACTTCCCTCCGCCCCACAGGGGAGCCCATGGAGGTGGGTATTCAGCTGGCCGGGCCCCAGCCTTTGCATTTCCTTGTTTGGTGAATCCCTCTTCAGCCCAATTCAGGGGAGATGAACAAGGTGGGGGACAAATTGCACCCACCTGCTGGGCTTTCTGGCAGAGGTTTAAGAGTTTTTCGTTGCTGGGCAGATTTCATTCAATACCAGGTTCCTGCCAAAGAAGTCTTGCTGAGGCCAGGTGCAGTGGCTAGCACCTGTAATCCCAGCACTTTGGGATGCCAAGTCTGGAGGATTACTTGAGCCCAGGGCAGCCTGGGCAGCATAGGGAGAATTCATCTCTACAGAGAATTTTGAAAGGTTAGCTGGGTGTGGTGGTGCATGCCTGTGGTCCCAGCTACTTGGGAGGCTGATGGGGGAGGATGGTTTTAGCCCAGGAAGTCGAGGCTGCAATGAGCTATGATCCTGCCACTGCACTCCAGCCTGGCAATAGAGAGATACCCTGTCTCAAAGAAAAAAAAAAAAACCAAGCAAACAGAAAAGAAGTCTTGCTGAATCTGCTTCATGCTGGGGTTTTGTATAACTGGGGTGGGAATGCCATGTGTATTTTTTTTTTTTTATGTTTTATTTGATTGCTGGTTGAGAATAAATCATGGAGAGTTCCAGGCTTGGTGTAATCCAAATTGGAATCAAGTTAAGAAGCAGAGCTAAAAACCAATCTAGGAGCACTTTTAATGTTGACTGGGTCTGTCGAGTTCCCGAGACACCGATAACTTGGTGTGGAAAGGAGAATTACAGTTTGTGCTGAAATACAAGGTTTGTCGATAGAAAAGGAATGAGGGCAGTAAACATTAAGTGATCGCCTTTAGAAAGCCAGGGAACACTTCTTTGGTTCGCTAAAGGAGAAATGCCCTATAGCATCTTGTCATACAGGAAAGTCGTATCTGGATTTTCCAAAAAGAAGCTGAGGCATGTATACAAATTTGAGTTACTCAAAAACAAAGACAGTGAACTAGTGTCCTCCTGCGCATGTAAGCTTGGACCGGTTGGTACTGGCTGCATCCGGGGTCCATGGAGAAGAGTAGGCCGATTCATCAGTGATGTCCGCAGCTGGCACAGAGGGGAGACACAGAGACACACATGCAACTGCTCCAGGGATTGCCTGGACACTCGGTGTGATTAGGATTATTCCATTATACTCTGGAGCTGCTAAGCTCTCTGGATGGATTTGATAGAGTGAGAACCCTGCAAAGAGGTCTCAGAGGTCTTTGGAACTGGCACTCATCTGAGTTCAGAAATTATACATGGATCCTTACTAGAGGCAGGAGAATGGGCTAGTCTGGGCATACCACCGTAAAACCTGTCGTCCCTGCAAAGCACTTGATGCCGTATGCCTGTATTTCTTCTCCCTGGTGTGGTTGTTGAATTTGTGCTTGCTTTTATTTTGATACCTTAGTATATTGCCTTAAAGTAAGATTAAGGCGTGCTCTATATTATGTATTTTACCCAAGACTTCCTGTGTCTCTGACCAGCTGCCTTGACCATTATCATGGATGGGCTCTGGGCAGGTTAGCGTCATTATACCTATCTTATATGCAAGCATGAGCGGGGAAGAAACATGGCTTCTCTCAGTTCACTTCTATATCTAGTTATGCAGGGCCATAAGGTAGCCAGTGAGTATTCTGTAGGACTTAGCTGATAGCCAGAAATAGTCTTAGGGTTCTTGAAGTCATCCACATTTTGGCAGCAACTTCATTACAATGCAGTCCAACAGAACATTCTGCAGTGATGGAATGTTCTGTAACTGTCCTTTCCAGGACAGTAGCTACCACTTACATGTAGCTATTGATTACTTGAAATGTGACTACAGAAACTGAAAAACTAAATTTTTTTAGTTTTGCCTAATCTAGTTAATAAAATAAAATAAAATTACCACATGTGGCAAGTGGCTACCGTTTGGCAATGCTTCTCGAATTTTAGCATGGATAAGAATCATCCGGAGGGCTTGTTAAAACATAATCCATCCCCTGGGTCCCACCGTCAGGAGTCCTGAATCAGGTCTGGGGTATGATGTGAAGACCTGTATTTCTAACGAGCCTCCAAGCACTGCTGCTGCTGCTTGCCCAAGGACTTCACTTTGGGGACCCTTGACAGAGGAGCCCAGAATCATTTAACTCAGGGGTTCTCAACCAGGGACAACTGTGCCCCCTAGAGGACATTTGGCAATGCCTGGAGACCTTTTTTAGGATCACAGTTTGGGGAGGGGGGTGCTGCAGACATCTATTGGGTAGGTCAGGGATGTTGCTAATATCTTATAATGCACAGCATCCCCCTTCCCAAACTGTGATCACAAAGTATACAATTTAAATGCCAGTAGCACTAAGATTGAGAAACTGCTCACTGCTCATGCCAATCAGAGCTGCAGAGACAGTTGCAGTAACATCTTTTCTATTTAATGTTAACCTGTGCCCTTGAAGGCTGTGACCTTATCCCCTCATCAAATATTATAATATCATTCATTCCTTCAACCCTAAGACTGTTGAGGAAGCTTCAACACCCTTCCCATTCAGCTGGGAAGTTGGACACTGGCAGTGGAGGCTGGTACTTGAGTGTCTTCCCCTGGATTCTACACTGGGAGCCCAGGCAGGCATGCACCAGACACCAGGACCTAATAGAGTGCTGCCAGGCAGGAGAGGGAGCGGCTTCTTTATCAGGTCTCTGAGAGGAGTAGCACAAAGAACGTCTGATTTTTGCAGAAGCATTAGTCAGCAGGAGCTGTACTGGAGGCTTAACCCAAGAAGTGCATTAGGATAAAAAAAAAAGGAGATGAGGGCACAGGTTCTTGTGCCAAGGTTCTGCTATTCCACATGAAGGCCACCCTTGCCTTCCCAGGGCTCTACTGCTAACAGACAGCAGCCTCCAGGAGAGGCGGTGAACATGCCCTGGAGTCCTGGGGAGTCAGAGGTCAGAGCAGGAGAGGCCTCCCTGGAACGTCCCTTTGCCTTCCAGACCTGAAGCCAGCACATGCTTCCTCACAGAACACAGGCGCTTCCAGGCTGCTTACGGCAGCAAACACTCAGTATTTCTGGAGGTTGTTGTTACTTCAGGTCCTAAAATCACACATATGTATACTGCTTCTACCGCCACTAAATGCTCCCCCGAAAATCTCAGAGAGCAAAGTCTCCCTCACTTCCTGAATTTTCTGCTCCCTCTTCCATTTTTAAGCTCTGGACTCCACTGGAGCTTCAGGAGCCTCTAAATGCATAACAGCCCCCGGATCTATAGCCCCCCACTTTGTTCGAGTCCGTTTACAGAACTGTTTCCTTCAGGTTTCTCTGCTTAGCCATGGAAGATCCCCAAGCCTCAGTGGTGTGTCACTGACTCGAAATTGGACAGAACTAATCTCACAGCTATACGGCCTTTCCATCTTTTTTGTCGGAAATGAAAATCTCAAATAATTCTGCAACCATCTTCATGGCCTGAACCCGCTTTCTGTTTTTAGATCCCCAAACTATTTTATAATGCTCAGAGGCCTTCTTGAGTGCAGCTGCTGTCTCTTTATACGACACAGCTAAAGTCTATTAGCACTTTTGAGTCTTTGGCTGGCCATACCCTGTCAACCGCCCCCTTAGCAGCTTGGGATATTGCCGGCCACCGTGCATGATGGCACAGTGACAAGGCGATTAGCTCACTTGAGGATAGCACATTCTGTCTGCAGAGGCACTCAGTCGAAGCAGGTTGGCTGGCAGGGAAAGCTGGGTCCCCGCAGCCTCATGCTCCCTGATCATTTCTGCAACATCCTAGGCCCCTTTCTCAGCTTCACATAACCACTGCATGACCTGAGCAAAGTTGTTTGGTCTGAGACTCAGTTTCCTCTTTCGCAACGTGGAGCTAACACTAGCTCCCTGAGTTGCCGAAGGTGTCAATCTGATGGCACTTATTCACGTGCTGGCACAGTGCCTCGTCCATGGTGGGGGGTATTCGGAAACGCGGAAGCTCTTCTGTGGTATCCATACTGGTGAATCACAGCTCCCAGGTCCAAGACCCGCCCCTGGATGAAGGTGCAGGGCAGCGTCTCTGAACAGGAAGTGTGGGGTACACCGGGAGGAGGGTGCTGCCTCCACCTCTGGATTATCCTGAGGCGTGAAGGGAATTATGCTGAACGAGTGTGACTGCACAGAGAATGCTGTATTCGTACAGAAGGCTATTTTTACACTTTGGCTAATTAGTTTTGACCTGTGTGAATTTGGTCGCATAATTACACAACTCAGATTTCCTGTTAGCCAATCAGACTGATGCTGTGATCTCACCCATTTCAACAATTCTCAATTATCAGAGCAGACGCCAAGAATCGGGAAAAATAACTAATGTTCTCCTCTTGTGAAGATGTCTTATGTGAGCAGAACTGGCTTTCGGGGGTGGCAAAGCTGAAGGAAGCTTTCTCTTCCCATTTGTCAGTGCCAGCTCTAGTTCCTCCCAGTATATACCTTTCCAAGCTCAGGGCAGTATAGAACAGGCTTCAGAACGCCCAAATCTATGCCCTGTAGTTACTGTGTGCCCAGCAGGACCAGAGACTTGAGGATGGCTCCTGGGTTGTGGATGGGCAGGGCTGAAGAGACCAGGCAGGGAAGAAGACACAAATTCAGGGGCCTGCAGATGACCAGGTCCCCATGTGAAGGTGAGTGGAAGAGCACCCAAGGCTGCGGTCATACAGGCCAGGTATGAAGAAGAAAACAGGGAGAGGCTTCAGAGATGCAGAGTGGTTGTTCACTCGCCAGGCAGGAGGTCAGAGCGGCTTCTCCAAGGCAGTGGTGGCAGAGGTTACGGGGGAAAGTCAGGCTTGGGGTCTGTTTTAAAGGCAAAGCCATCAGGATGAGTGGAGGAAGGGGATAACGCATGCTGTTCCTGTGACTGCTCCTCACTGATGGGCTGCAGCCTGGGCCGGGGAGACCACATCCACTCTAGGGACAGACACATACTCAAAGAAGACGGTCAGAGCTACAGGCATCAGGCTGTGTTTGTTTCCAGCACTTAGGATGTAAACACCAGCCCGGCAGGTTATGGGAAGTGGCCGTGGGCTTGAACTCAGCCAGTCCAGCTCTGTCTGGCCTCTAGCATTATAAATTATGTAGCTGTCTTCATCTATTATTCAGCATAATTTATTTTGGACATTTGCATCAGCAATTTATATACAAATTGCTGTATATAATGCAAAATAAACCAGATGCCAAAAGAGGGAGGAGAGAATTAAATGGACATGCGTGAAGGTGGGGGAAGCAAAGGGGGCTGTGCTGGGGATGAAGAGCCCCGTCATTAATCAACCACAGGCTCTGCAGAGACAGGAGGAGACGAAAGAGCAGGTTGGGAAGCACTTGGAATGAGAAGAAGTACCCGATTAGCCCTCCCCAGGTCCCAGCCTTGTGTACTCGGGACATTCAGATTTCGCTTGCGAAATACCGCATCTCCCACCTCCCTAGAACTACACCCATAGGTGCAAGGAGCAGTATCTACCAAGACATGGGCAGCCCTGGCCCCAACCAGTTCAGCCAAGAGTGAGGGTGCTTCCCTGGGTGGGGACCCAGCTCCAAACCACAGCCCTTGACCCCAGAAGGAAGTGTCTCAATGATTCAATGTCCATTTAGTGAATTCAGTGGCTTAACCATTGTCTGTCTTCACCGCCCAGTGCAATGATTTCAGATTTGGAAATGGCTTCTAATGGGAGTCTGCTTTGCACAGAAAAGTCCTTTACGAGTTCTGGGGTACTATTGAGGAACAAAGGAGAGGAACAGGACAGCACCTAGGAAAAGAAGGACAGAATATTCCTTCTGGGTCCCAACCAACTGTAGCTTTTGGGAGAAACGGCTAAGTAGGCACCATGTTTTGTTTTATTTTTCTTGTCTCTTTCCTGTCCAAAGCCTCTAATCCTTTCCTCTGCCATTCATATCTGGCAGTGGAGAAAAAACCAGAGGGGAGGAGGAGGCATAGTCAGGAAAAATATGGGGACAGGGGTCAGAGGCAAGAAACTGCACCAGGGGAGCACTCAGAGAAAGGAAACCACATTCCAGTTGCAGCAGAATCAATAAAATATTTTGTTTTGTGTTTCTGAAACCTGCAGGGTACGATTGGAAACAGTTACGAAGTACAAGTTTTTCTGTGGCAGAAAGATGTTTCCATTGTTTTGTCTTGTTTTAAATGCATCTCTGCTTTACCTCACTGGAGGGCCAGTGAGCTAGCCTAAAATCGAAGCTCTGTGAAGCCCACTCTTGCCATTTCCTTTTTGAAGGCTGTCCCTTGGTCACATCTCACCCCCCAGCTCCTGTCATTAGCATCCGAGTGTTAAGCCAGAGAAACTCAATCTGGGAACACCACCAATGTGGCCAGTAAGCTGCAATTTAGTTAATGTGCACTCCTTGTAGGCCCTGGTTTTGGCCGGAGTGTATTTGGGTAGAGTGTGTGGTGGTGATGGTAGGGAACTAGAGAGGAAGGGGAGGGTGATGGGCTCATTTGCAAGAACTGCCCAGCTGAGATAACATTTAAAATGAACAGGAGAAGGTCCAATGCTTTGTAATCCTCCAGCAGCTGCTCATTTTGGGTTGGGATCAGGAAGGAGCACTTTGCCATTAGTCCCTGAGCCAAAAGTGGCCGGTGGTGGTTTCTGGTCTCCCTAAGCCACCTCCAAAGGGGTCACTCAGCTGTGTCCTAGGGAAGCGAAACAAGAGAAAAAGAACAAGATGGCTTGTAGGCTCCATCCATGTGTATGGCCCCAGGGATGCCCCTGCAGATGGGCCTGGTTGGAGACGGTGATATCTTGGACGGGTTCACTGCAGCTCCGTGCCCGAAAAGGGCAGCTGGTGGGCTTGTTCCACTGTTCTTCAGCCTGTCACTGCACCACTCTTAACAAGTTATCCACATCCCAGAGATGCAGATTATGCCTCAGCTTAGAGGGCCAAGCTTCCCTCCAAGTGACTGAGCCTGCAAAAAGCTGCCAGAGTCCCTGCAGCCTGCCCAGATCCTGCCTGAACCCAGCCCAAGGAGACGGTCGTCATTCCAGCCAAGGGCTCACCCGGGCCGGATGCCTTCCTCCCCCAGGCCTGTGGTTTCTCCCACTTGAGGAAGAATTGCTTTTTCTTTTGCTGTATAATTACAAATAAAACAAAACTGACTTTGAACATATTAATGATGACAGATGGCTTCATAAAATGTAAATAGAGCAATAAAATACAAATGGGGTCCTATCAGTAATTAACTTTTGATTTATACAGTCCCAAGAAACTTGGAGCTAGTGCTGCCTTTCTCACCCATCAGGTGGTAATCCTCTTCCATCGTCCTCCTAGGCTTGGCCTTGTTGGCTTTGCCATATCTCGTCCCTGACCCTCCATCCCAAGCCGAGAGGTACCTGCAAGTTTCACGGCACTGAAGAGTGGAAATCAACGCTTGCAGTCATCTCTTTGGAATGTGCCAATAGGCTGCCTCATTATGACAGCCATGAAGTACTTGGGGGACACGAAGTGTTCCATAAATGCATATTATTCTTGCTGTAATTATGACACAGTCGTAATAACTCAGTTCGTTGGGGCCTTTTCACAGTAGCTTATATTCTCTTATTTATTTGGCAGTCAGGCACTTTGCTATTTATGGATGGAAAATATTCTTTGGTGCCAAGGTCAGGTCACTGGATAAAGCCAACAGAGTAGAGAGATTCTGATTTCTCGGTGTACCTTGAGTTCAGAAATATTCACAAAATCATAGTAACAGAAAACCACAGAATTAATTCTGCTCTATAGGCTCATGGTCTGAGTAGTGAATCTTCTTAGATCCAAATATTGACTCCTCTGCTTACCAGCTGGGCAACCCTCGGCCCGTGACCTGACTGACCTTCCAGCAGCTAACTTCCCTCATCTTTAGAAGGAAGGTACTGATATCAAATTCCCCAATGCAAGTGCTGTATTAATTAACACGGGAAAGCACTTGAAACAGTGCCTAGTTCATAATAGGTGTTCAGTAAGCGTAGCTGCTATGACTGGCCACAATCGCCACAACACAGCTGAAAGAGACCTCTAGAGATCATGTAGTTTAGTGTCTGCATGACACAAAACAAAATGAAAGAAAAACTGAGGCCTACAGAGAGCCCAGGACTTAGCCACAGTCAGTCAGGCAGTTCTGATAAAGGATTTGTGTTACCTCTGTGAGGCCAGTAGAGGAAAAAGGGTCTTAAGTTATGGCAAACTGGATTTAGGACTCTTCTTAATTAGGCAAAAGGATGGATTAACGAAAAACAAGATGGAAACACCACGTAATAACTATAGTGATTAACATTTAAGTGTTTTCGATAGAGACCAAATATTCTTCAAACAGCTTTCCATGCATTACATCATTCAGTCCTCAAACAGCCCTATGAAGCTTGTATTATTGGGAATGACATTTTACAGATGAGGGAACTGTATAGAAAGGCTAAGTTCCCTGCACCAGTTGGCACAGCAATTAAGTGACAGAGCTGGGATTTGAAATTTTCTGTGGTCACTGCAGAGCCCCCTATGAGTGAGATAATTAAGCAGGGATATAGTGTGACTGGATGTACCCTAAATTTTCTTCCAGTACTATGATTCCTTCAACAAATATTCCCCATGTCTCCATACCACCCGAACTCCACTCCCCCTCCTGCCCCTTGGCAGGCACTGGCGTAGACTTGGAGGTCACAGCATTAACTTCATTTATGGCTCTCGCCCTCATGGAGCTATAGTCTGTGGTTCTAAAAATGCTGTGATTTGTATTTATGTTTTTGGGGGTTTGGGTACTCCACTCCAGCCAGGACAGAGACCCCTTCTTTTTACCCAGTCAAATGGTGATGGTTGAGATCCAAAGAGCCTACTATGACAAACTGCTCCCAACCTCTTTCTTGTATCCCTGAAGGGATTCCATCCCGACGACCATGTCTTCCCTTAATTAACTAGATACTTCCCAAATGATGACCTGCAAGTGTCTCTTCCTGTTCATGGCCAGCTCACGATGGCAATGGCAGTGACGTATCTAGGTTAATCACATGTGATATTTTCACATCTAAATTAAATGGCAGGCAATCCCAGAATCCAATACTTTCTCCATCACTACTAAAATCAAGCTAATGGGACCAATTCAATTTTTCTCTTGCAGATGGAGCTTGAGAGGGCACAAAAGCCAACAAAGAGCACAGTAACTCTGTCCTAGGGGAGAGGAGGAGAAGCTGGATAAACAGTCAACGGAGCCCAGAGGAGCCCAAACCAGCCGAGTTTAACAACAGCAAGGCCCACGTCCACCCAGCACCCTGAGAGAGAGTCCCTTGACACCCACTCTTAGATGCACGTAGCTCAATAGATTCTTGTCACGAGCCAGTCTCACTGGGATTGATAGTGATTCCAAACTATATTTCATTTCATCAATTCCAGTTAAATTATTGCATCTAAGGAAAAGAAATTTGCCATGGCTGATGTGCCGGTGTCAGCTCAAACCTGTTTCAAGGAGACCCGCATGTGAGCGGGGGATGCTGTCCTCACCAGCCTTCGTCCCTGCACACCTCTGTGCCGCTGCCTCAGCTGAGTGGATACCAATGGCCCTGGAGAGACCCTGTGAACTCTGAGGATGGCGCCCGTGCCCCATGCATGGAATCTCTGTTTCACCCCAGCCGCACCCTGCCCCGGCTCCTCAAGGGCTTCTTTGGAGGCACACTACATCCTGGAGCCATTTAAGCACATAAATCAGCTGTCAGCTGTACACCCAAATATCTCCATTCTTGTGATTTTGTCAGATCATCATCACTAATAGGATGTTGAAATTCATAAATGTGTCTATTCCAGTAATAGGCCTGTGTACTGCCATCTCCCAGTTTGAAAAGAGAGAGGTTTTTGCTGAGGACACGAATCCCACACGTCTCAAGGGGGCACCTGGCTGACTTGAATTGGGGAGGTGATTTCCTCCTGGGAGAGGCTGCTGAGCTCTTTAATACCGAAACTTTAAATATATCGGTGGCTGTGAAGCACAGCCAGCAACCCAAGAATTGCTCAGAAAATCACAGGATTTTAAAGCAAGGAAGGAAAAAGAAGGCTGTTCCTTTCTCCCCCTCAGGCTGGATTCCCTGTTGCTTTGTCTGGAAATGCAGTGGCCCTCCAGCGTGAAGGGCATCTGCAGAGCAAAGCCAGACAGTAGCCAGGAGGCCGCCTGCCTCCCCAGAGAGTGCCTTCTCATCACCAGGAGCTACAGGTACAGTTTCCTAGGGATCCCAGCAAAGAAGCGTTGGACTTAATCACTAAGATGCCCTGCGGTGCAAACGCTGGGTCCTGTGGCCACATGCAAAAGGAAGTTGGGTCAGGCTTTGGCCCAGAGCACGACATGACCAGTGTCCATTTCCTGAGCAGCAGTGGAGTGCTCCGACCAAGTCTGGGAACCTGGAGACTCTGCCCTGAGAGCTGGGGCTGGGTTTATCCAACTTCTTAGGGGAGGTTTTCATCTTTACTGGGAGACCTTTGTCCTTGGGATGGGAGGTGTCCCATTTATTAGTTATAGTCCTGGCTCTGAATCATTGCGGCCAGAGACTGCTATGTTGGGCGAGCACCAATGTCCAGTGGTACCGCGGCTGCTGCCGTCACACTGTCTACCCCGTTCGTTAGTATGGCACTGCATTTTACAAGACATGGTTCCTTCACCCGCTCAGCTGTTCCCCATGATAACATGAGGCGGTGAGCACAGCAGGTGTCCACACCCGGTTTTTTACAGACAGAAACAGTTGGAAACCTGGAGGCCGAGGTTCGCAAAGGTTAAATGTGGTGAAGGTCACGCAGCGTCCATAAACACTTAACAAAACAGGACTAGATTCCTAGTTTTCTGCTTCTAATTCCAGTTCTTTCCACTATAGCTCATGGAAACAGAATCTCAGAGACAGTTTTGAAACTCCTCCACAGTCCGTTCAGCACCTTCGCGGGCCAGCCCGAAGCCGAGGTGCCCGCTGGCGCTCAACAGCGCCAAAGTGCGTGGCCCTTCCCAGGACGCTGCGCCCTGCGGGGCCTCCCCTCCTGGAGCTCTGCTTCTTGCCACCTGCCCCCGCTTGGGCTGCCCCTCCTACTGCTCTCGCTGCCAGGCAGCGTGGGGCCTCCCACGAATTTATGGAAGGAGATTGGATCCTGCAGAGCCCCTCAGCACGAGCCCAGGAGGCTTCGCATGAAAAATTATTGCACCGCACACACGGAGGCTGTTTAAACCTGTCACTTTAAAATATCCCTTCTCCTCTGCCCAGGCTGGGCCAGGAGGAGCAGACCCAGGAAAAGGAAATCAGTTTAAAGTGACAGCCCTTAATTTCTGAAGCCAAACCTCAGCATTTGTGGCAGACTTTTTATGTGCTGAGGTCTCAATTTAAAACCAAAGTGTCCCAATGGCACCGCGTAATTCTCAGTAAGTTTTTGCACCTTGTGCTCAGGCCTTCTTATCAGAAAAAGTCCAAAACTAGGAAGAGGCTTCATATTCATCTTGGAGCAGGCCCAGCACAGAAGCAGGCCAGGGCAAGAAAGGGACAGCAAAGCCCCCCGGGGAGCCAGCTGGACCTGTTTAATCGCTTTGCTTTTGTTAAAAGCTGCTGTTACCCGGTTGCCTGGGGCAAGGACAGGATGCTCAGCATTCAGTTAAAATACATTTCATGATTGGAGGGCAGCTCTGAACCAAAGCCTGGTTATTTGCTAAATACGGTAGTCCCCCCACCTTTAACTGTGGTTTGGCATGGTCTGAAAATATTATTTGGAAAATCCTGACCAGAGCAATTGTCGTGGTATTGCAGTGCTTGTGTTCAAATAACTCGTTTGACTTCATAATGGCTCCAAACTTGGCAATTTGAATATGTCAAAGAGAAGCTGTAAAGTGCTTCCTTTAAGGGAAAAGGATTTTCCTTTTGCTGCTAAGATTTTATCCAGAAGCAGAAAATGATCAACGTAAAGGATTAAAAAAGGAAAAGCTTCCCAATGCATCCCACCATGCATTTCCCCTCACCGTTCTCAAATTAATAGGGAGACAAAAAAATTGTATGTTGAGCTCATCAAGATCTACAGTAAGAACAAATCTGTGAAATTGTGAAGAAAAAAAAAGATGTGCATAGTATATGCAGGATTTGGTACTGTCGACTGCTTCGGGCACCCACTGGGGGGCTTGGAATAGATTCCCCAAGGATAAGGGGGAACTGCTGGACAAGTTCTCAGCGTCCCACAAGACTCCACTTTGTTTTCACTCCTTCCAGGCAGTCTCCCCAGACCTGTCCAAAGCCTTTACTGTGTGCACTTAACGCGTATTTCCCTGTCAGTTTTATTGTGTGTGTGTGGATGTGCATGTGGCATGAATACATCATTTGTCATCTAATAAGCTCTACTGTATGCATGTATTCTCACTTAAGTGCCCAAGGCGATAGCTTGACTCTATTAGATATTTCATAAAAATGTCCTGCTAAGATTTTATCCAGAAGCAGAAAATGATCAATTTAAAGGATTAAAAAAGAAAAAGTTTCCCAATGGGTCCCACCATGCATTTCCACTCACCGTGGTCTTAGAGTTTAGTTCCAAGGACACCGTTAGCTGCTTGGAGATACTTGTTGAATGAGTGAAGAACTGAATACATTTTTGCATTTGTGTGGAAACAGCACTTTCCAAATTAAGTGGAAAGAGGAACACTCATCTTGGTGCATGGTGTCATGAAGTGTGGTGATGCTGGTGGGGCTCATGGGCAGAGGTACAAATGCTAAGTGACAGCCTTTCATAAACTCTAGATTGTGGCAAAGGCATTCACACTCCCACTTCTATGGTCAAGGCGAGGTGCTGGAGAGGCAGCTGCTATCACTCATTTCTATTTCTGCCTCTCCCTCTCTCAACTTTCCTGTAGACCCAGAAGGGACGCTGACCTAAGGAACAAAAGCACAGGCCTTGAACTCTAACTGAAACAAGAGACTTTCTCTCTTGTCCCCACCACACCCAAACCTTCTTAGTTTATGAAGTTATTACTTTTAACAAGCACTTATCTGACACTTTGCATTCCTAGAATGTTTCGTGGTCATAACTCAGTTAATTAGTTGCACACAATAAAAGGCATCGTAAAAGTAGATGGCATGCAGACAGGGGAGCAGCCTTAGCCGGGCTACCCCATCGCAGCACCTCAGGGCCAGCTGGAGCCCATTTTGCTGAGGACAGGCCCATTTTCCTGAGCTGTCTACTTTCGCAAAGTGCTGCATTTCCATGTTGCAGGACTCTACTCCAGAGCTCTGCCGATCTGGCACTAGTATCCCTACTGCTTCTGAAATGTGGACAATCTGAGTGAAGAAAAGGGAGAAGAAAAGGGAAGGTAAGTACTTCTGGGAGCCTGTGATTCCGACACAGGATCTGCCACCTCTCGTAACCAGGGAGGGTGTGCAGGGCGCTTTCCACACATTTGCAAACAGATTTAATAATAAGGGGCTGTCTGCCTCAATGTGTCAAATTCTCTGCTAGCAGCACAAGAGAATATCAAGGAGGGAGGGAGAATGAGAAGCAAAGCAAGGTCATGAGCTGTCCCTTTGTCTGTTCTAACATACGATATGATTTTCCTTCAAATGGAGATTGCATTGAAGCATAATCAACCACCTAAGGAGTAGCTGGGGATGAAACATTTGAGGATAAAAAATTAAGCTCCAGCTTGGATACAGCAAGTGGCTCTCCTCTTCTACCGCTTGGGGAGTAACAGGCAGTGTAGCAGCATGGGGAAAAGATTGGCCCTACACCCCAAAACCCAAGATCAAATCCCTTCACATGTCATAACTGCTTAACCTTATTGACTCTGAATTCAAAAAGAGGGGGCGAGAGTTGGCAGCACCGAACTGTCCACACTCCATGGTGTTTTAAGATTCCTAGGTGAAGATGTCACATCTTGTTGGAAGCGCATTTCATTACAATTTTAGGGTAGAGCTCTTGTGAGATCCCAAGTTGAAAACGGCATCATCTCCCATCTCTTTCTGGCACCTCTCACAGCACCTAGCTCAGTGTTAAGCACAGCAGATACCTCCAAGCAATATGCTGATGAACGCAAGCAGTAATTGAGACCTTAGGCTCTGAAGCCAGACTTGCAGCTCTTCACCAGCTCTGTGGCCTTGGGCAGTATGCATAACCTTCTGAGACATGGGTTCCTTCATGGGGTGATAACACATGGATTAGATGAGACCACACACGTAAAGAACATGCAGCCAGTAAGCCCCCCATGAGGATGAGCTCTTCTTATCAAAGGAGAAGGGGCAAGGAGAGTAAGGAGGGGGAGGGAGAAGCAGGCAGGGAAGTCAGCAGATTAAAATGGACACACGACATGAAAGGCTTAGGATTCTACAAGGAAGGGACTCACCAGCCTCGTCAGCAAGGGCGAGGGAGAGGAAGAGAGATGAAACAAATTCACGGAAGGCTGCTGGATTACTCAGAACTCTGAACTTTTAGTTCCCTTGAACCTCACCATACGCTCCCAGAGCAGAAGGCATGACCCAGGCAGACCAGAGGCTTTGTGAACCCAGCCCCAGTGGCTCCCCAGATGTCCTTCAGCAAGAGTGAATTTCCGGTGTGGGCAGCTCCATACTCGGTTTTCAAGGAAAAAAGATAAAAACTGCTTTTTGATGAGAAACCATATGGTGTGGTAGAGAAAGCATAGAATTTAGACTGAGGTCTAGTTTTAAATTCCTGAATTACTCTGAGTTTCTCAGAGAGGTAATAAAATCTCCCAGTTTCTGTTCCTTCATCAGAAGTATAACTATCTCATAGCTTTATTGTGGGGCATAAGTGACATGAGAGAACATGAAATCGATGTGCAAAGTGCGATGCGTTATGAAGTCATGACCTTTGTTAGGACTTGGAGTAAAGTGAAGAGAATGTACAGTTGTAAAAGAAGACATTCCAGGTGTGAATCTCATGTGAAATTAAAGAAAAAAACCCACCTCACTCTTCACTTTAACCTGTTATGTGACACAGCACATGCACACACACTTGCACATCCACACAGAGGCTGGTGGTGAAGAGACATTATGACATTGCTTTGATGGATTTACTTAGATTGTTTTGAGCATCACAACTTCATGAATGTTTCAAATAGGAGAGAAAAAGTGGGGGAAAGAGGAGGGGAACAGAGACCCTCACCAAACAGGTCTGACTGCCACCAAGTGAATAAAATTACCTTCTAATCAAATGCATCATTAAAAGTACAGACATTAGAGCCCACTGCTGACAGCTTTATGAGTAAAGCATTTGCAGTTAATTAGAATATACTGCCTTTGTAGTTGGGATGGCATCAGGGGTGCTGTTTGACTCCAGCTACATAACACCTGCTTCCACTGTCATGGAACTGGGTACCTGGACTTTTTTGGGGGGTGGGTCTTCCTCCAGCTTGGTTTTGCAGGTATCAGTGGGCAATACTTAACCTGCAAATGCCATCCTAGACATGTAGCAGCTAAGCTTCTTTCCAAAAGATCAACAGCAACCTTTGTGAAAATATATCCAGAGAAACCGAGGACCAAAAGAGGAGCCGAGTTTCCAGACTGGGGAGAAGATGCATCTGCACCTCCCAGCTGGTATACCATCCTTTGTAGGAAGGGAGTTCAGAGGATCAGAGCATGCCATCCCCAAATATGCCACTTTGCCCTATTGATTATTTTGAGCTGAAGGAAACCGGGAAATATCAGATATGGGAAGGATTCTCTGCCATCCCCCTTTCTGTCTACAAGCAGGGCATAACAGAAAGGTGCCCTCCCTGTACCAGGAAGAGGAGAATGCTCCTGTTACTGGAGATGGAGAGTCAATGCCATGATAAATTAGTACAAACAACCCTGCTAAAACAAGCCTTAGCATCCATTAATTTCCCCATATATTTTTGGGTCATCCACACTTTACTATTCCTTGTTGAAACCCCTTTATCTTTTGTCTTGTCACATCTCCACATTTTATGGCTCCTTGTTAAAATGGTATCTAAGTTTCAAGTCTAACCACTTCATTAGGGTTTTCACTTCTTCCTAAAAGCCCCTGCCTGTAAAATACTTAACTTCAAATAAAATTTGCATGCTTTTTTCCTGTTAATCTGTCTTTTGTCAGCATCATCCATGGGTCTTAGCCACTGAATCTCAGAGAGTAGAGGAAAGGTCTTTCCTTCTCCACAGGTGAGAACTAGAAGGTCCATCCCCCACCTCTGGATGCATCCCCCATCCTCTGCCCAGACCAATTGACCTGCTCCCCACTGACGAGCTCCAGAGTAATACCAGGCAGCCAATCTCTAACTTGCTCACTGTTCCAGCTATGTTAGATAATGTAAACAATTGCAGAGCCAAACAGCCATCTGCATTAACCAGGAGATTGGAGAAGCCACAAAACAGATGTTCTCTGATCGAGGCAACGGGAATATTGTTATTAAGAGAGGGATTAGAGTAGAATTGTTGACTTTTTTCCATATTGATGGAAACTTATCATTGCTTCCCAAATCCTACTCTTTCAGATCCATTTTTGAAATTTTATTTTGTTTTCTAAAAAAAAAAAAAAAAAAAAAAAAAAAAAAAAAAAAAAAAAAACACACAAACAAACAAACAAAAAACCGTTTTACTTCTTTCCATGAATAACCAAATCTCTGGTCTCTGGAAATGGCCCCTAAAACCTTTTTGGAGGATGACTTAGAGGCTTCCTCTTTCTCTAGGCAGGACTGCAGCAGACAGTACAAACTTGGCCTTTTTAAACCCAACCACCGTTCTAACGATTCATTACAAACGTGAGAAGGGAAGCAGGTCATCCAGTGTGAAGCACGGAAAGGGGAACGGCCAAGGTCTTGCAGAGGACTTTTCTTGGAAAGGCCTGGACTGGGCACAGGCATCCTGATGGCACATCTCAGCATTGTGTGTGGCCATGACGACTCCTCTTATTTTGGCCTCAGAGGATGGCCAGAGCAGCTAGTCATCTCCCTCCTCATACATCATTCTGTACATTTGCAGACAGTTATTAAATCACTCCTTAGCCTTCTCCAAGTTAAACCATGCTAGTTCTCTAGCCTTTCTTCAGTGGTTTAATTCTCCTAACGCCATAATCACCTGTGGATCTCTCCAAGCCATTTTAAAATATCTGATTTGAAAAGGGAGATGATGTTATCGTAAAAGAGGCAAAGAAGCACTCACTCATTGATAGAAAAGCTGAGGAATAATGATCAAAGTCCAGCCTCGTCTCTGGCCAAGCCTATTTCCATGGTGCGGGCGGTCTGTTGCCACTTCAGAGGTACTGCACAAGGAAGATGGCGTGTTCCCCCCTAATGCCGTATTAACTGCGGCTGCGGACATTTGTAGAGGGTGCTGGGTAATTGAATGGCCGACAGCGCTATCGGAGCTGTGCACCAAGATAAGGGTAATCAAATTTCATGCTTCAGGGGCTCCGCGGCTTTAGCTGGCCACCTCAGGGGTCACAGAGAATTCCTTTCCCCACCCAACCACACTATCTTTTCCTACAAATAGTTCTGCACAATTGGTCAGGTGCATTTTGTGCTTTTGTGTTTTCCTCTGAAGAGTTCCCCAAAGGCAATTCCTGGAGTCAAGGAACCCTCCGCAAGAGACCAGCATGGGCCAGTTAGACACCCCAGAGCTCTCAGGAAAATGAATCCTTCCTGTTTTTCATCCCTCTCTCCTAAGAGGCCATTGATTATTTATGTAACTCTAGTATCAGATATTTACATGGGGACCAAGGAATGAGAACAAAGGCAGGGAAATAAAACACAAGAAAGGGAAAAGAGGAGAAGGAAAGGGAAGAAAAAAGCAACTAGAAAGGAATCAAACATATTCAACTCAAACAACGGCAAAACGAGGAATGCTTGTGTCAGCACCAGCACCCAAGCTGCTTTACAAGACGTGGCAAAAGTCAGAACACATTGCATGCAGCTGCTGCCTGTAAGAGCTGCAAGAGATAAAGCTGTTAGGAAACTGAACGCTGGCTCAACAGCCCCTCACAAAATTACTCCTTGAGGTCCTAAAGGCACCCGTTAGGGACCCCAGAAGAGCTTCCTATGGCATTGATACCTGGATTTTCTGTCCAAGGTCATTCACAGCCATTAACTCAGAGCTACAACAAATGGGTGGGGAGTCAGGTATCAGATGTGGATTCAGTGACCAGCTCAGACAAGAAGTTGACTGCTCCTTTCCTCATCTGTGAAATGGGAGGGTTGGACAAGATTTGCATGAAAGCACCTTCTGTATTCGAATACAATACCTCCCCTGTTATCAGCAGGGGATAGTTCCGAGACTCCCAGTGGATGTTTACAACTGAGAATGGTAGTAAAACATTATACATACTATGTTTTCTCCTATACATACATCCCTGTGATAATGTTTAATTTATGAATTAGGCAGGGTAAAACTTTAACAACAACTAATATTAAAATAGAACAATGACAATATGCCAGCATCACTACTCTTTCAATTGGGGCCATTATTAAGAAAGTGAGGGTGGCTTGAACACCTGCACTGGAATAATCCCCACAGTCAATCTGATAACTGAGGCAGCTGCTAAGTGACTACCAGGCAGGCAGCATAGACAGGGTGGAGATGCTGGACAAAGGGATGATTCATGTCTGGGGTAATATGGTGCAGGATGGTGCGAGGACTCATCATGCTACTCAGAATTGAACGTGATTTTAAACTTATACGTTGTTTATTTCTGGAATTTTTATTTAATCTTTCAGGTCACAATTATCCATAGGTAACCCAAGTCACAGAAGCCACGGAGAAGGGCCAACGACTGCACTTAGAATTGTGGGTGTAAAAAGTAAAGTAGAGTTTCCTCTTCAAAGACTTTCCTCCCCGTCTAATTAGGAATAAATAGTAACTTCTCTTAGAAGCAAAATTTATTCAAAGACCTGTGCTAACATTCTTAAATATCTGCTAGCCGTAATAAAGAAATCAATGTACTTTATGTTCTTAACTCCCACAATTTAGCCTAAATATTTGCCCTGGCATGCTTATAATGATCCAAGCAAGCATTAGGTCATAGCCTGTTCCTCTTCCTTATTTAAAAGTGTTTTACCTTTCTCAACATTCTACAAGTTACTTCCTCCTTCCTTTGTTCTCCTCTACCTTTGCCTCTTTTAAAAAGTTCTAAGTTGCTAGCCAGTCAGGACAAATACAGAGTGTGAGGTCCCGTTCCAGCCAGTGGAAACCGGACACAGCAGTAGGGTGGATGCGTCAGATTATAAATGACCCTGTCTCCTTTGTTCGGTGTACTCTCGTGGCAAAACTGCTGGAGAGCATACCCATCCTGCAGGAAGTAAAAATTACTAAATAAATTAAATTTATGTTCAAGTGCTATTTCTTTATGGCAGCGAGGAACAAACATTTCAAACATGGGGAAAGAGTCCTCTGCCTGAGCTGAGCTTTAAGAAGTGCTAACCAAACAGATGTTTCCAGAAGTGATCATTTACTGATAGGGCAGCTACATTTCCACTGTTGCTTCTTGTTTCAAAGTGAGTTAATGTGAAAGAATTCCTGCAGACAACATTTAGAAAGGTTGTGCTTCAGATGAAAGCACCCAGAATTTGCACACCCTGGGGTGGGGGGTGGAGCCCACTTGCCCCAGCCGCTACAGTGTCTTCTCCTATATCACCCGATCACTTCTCTGTGGACAAAGCAAGGGTTCGGTGAGCATTTCTCGAGAAGCTAGTGTCCTCTGGTTGCCATGCTATGAACGGTTAAGTGCAGTGAGGTATTACCTGGGCCAGGACTACAGTTAACACAGTATGTGTGAGTTGAGGCAGGGGAACGACTTTCTAGATGGAGGGAATGGAGTGAACAAAGGGGACGCAAGACCTTCTGACACTTTTAGAGGGACCAAATCATGGCAAGAGGGAGGGTGCTAGGCTAAAGGCAGTCAAGAGTTATGGAGGGTCTAGACTCTTTCCTGAAGGCATAGCCAAAGAAGTAATTGAAGGGATGAGGGGCTTGCAGAAATAATTCCCCTTCATCCTTCCTCTCTTCAAACTATGTGACCCTCTAAAGGCTCCTGGTCCTGGGCACACATATAAGCACATATCAGTGTGCAAACAGAGATCACACATGGGTTAAGGCTGAGGAAATTCATCTACCAACCCCACTGCCAAAGCCCAGCCAGGTGCACAGTTGGAACTAGGATGCGCCTGGTGCCAGGGGAGGATGGGAGAGAGCCAGGGCCCTGAAATACAAGCTCATCCTATTCATATGATAATAGCTACTCTTCATTGCATTATTATTACATGCTAGGCACTGCACTAAGTGCTTTACAGAAGTAATCTCATTTAATTCTTCTAAAACTGTGACATTGCAGCTAGTAGCATTCCTTGACTATAGATGGAGAATCTGAACTCAAATGGATTAAATCGTATGTCCAGTGTCTTGCAAGTAGTATTTCTGAATCAGTATCAGTTTTAAGTCTGTCAGACTATAGACCATACACTTGACCCTGTATTACCCTGTGCTGTGAGTGACAGTCCCCAGTAGCAGGACCAGGCATTCTGGGCTGTCTTCCTCAAAGGCAGTCTGGATCTGTGCTGCTGTATGCAGAGCCACTCTCCACAGGCGGCTATCGGGCATTTGCAATGCAGCTAGTCATGCTGAGATGTGCTCTAAGTGTAAAACATACACTGATTTCAAAGCCTTAGCACAAAAAGATGTAAAATAAGAAAAAAATATTTACTGATACATTTATGTTGATTACTTGTTGTTACAATTATAATGTCTCGGCTCTATTGGGTTAAATAAATTATTCACACTAATTTCACTCATTTCTTTTTATTTTTTAAAAAGTGGGCCGGGCGCAGTGGCTCAAGCCTGTAATCCCAGCACTCTGGGAAGCCGAGACGGGCGGATCACAAGGTCAGGAGATCGAGACCATCCTGGCTAACCCGGTGAAACCCCGTCTCTACTAAAAAATACAAAAAACTAGCCGGGCGAGGTGGCGGGCACTTGTAGTCCCAGCTACTCGGGAGGCTGAGGCAGGAGAATGGCGTGAACCCGGGAGGCGGAGCTTGCAGTGAGCTGAGATCCGGCCACTGCACTCCAGCCTGGGCGACAGAGAGAGACTCCTTCTCAAAAAAAAAAATAAAATAAAATAAAAAAATAAAAAGTGGTTCTAGGAAACTTCGAATCACCTGCGTGGCTCGCATGACTGATTTCAGTGCTTCTACTGACATTGTTGACTTGTCTTGTACTCTGATGCCCCATCCGCCCACCTGCAAGCGCAGGCTTCTTCTCTGGTCATCAGAGCCCCTCCCTAAGAAGCCTGAAGATGGCTACTGAGGAAAGGAGTTTTTCTGTCTCCCAGTCACAAAGTAATGTTTCCACTTAAGTCCAGACTCTCATCAGAGGCTACCCCTCCCAGTCCTTCAGGGGAAAAGAAACGACAGTATTCTGTGTTCATTAGTTAATATTTGCAAAGTGCTTTGAAGATGAAATGGGCTACATAAATGCTAATAATGGCCCACTGTACTTCTGCAGGCCTTTCATCTGGAGATTTCAAAGTCCCTACCGCAGGCAGCCATTATTGTTCTATTACTCTAACGTTAATTGTGCATCATTGGAGAGCTGGATGATTATCGTCCTCACTACCTGGCCCTAGGCAAGCTGGGTGGGGACAGAGTAGCAACCAGTGAAAATGGGGAGTAAAGCTCTCCTTCATCCCAGCCAGGTCTTCATCAGTCAACTCAGAAGGCTGCAGTCACATGTGTGCAGGGGAGGGGTGTCTGTAACAAGGACCCTGACAAAGTGCACTAGATAATACTTTCTTTGGAAATTGCCCTGCTAACCTTGCAGGGCTTTCATAAAGCTGGGCACACACCAAGTACTCAGTTAGAGGTCGCTGGTTGACTGAGCTGCTTGGTGGAGATGTCTGACATTCTATTGCCAGCCTTGGTGGAGGATGCAACAACCTTGGAAATGAACAGTCTCAGCGCTTAAATGCGGTGTTCAGTCCAATACAGACCAGCCCTTGCTTGGACCCCTACCATTTTCTGTAGTCTACAGCTGGCTGAGACAGGGGAGTGACATCTGATGCTGGGTTTAGTGGAGCAGAGAGAAAAAGCCTGCGAAAATAGAAAGGGGCCTTGGGGGAGCTGTGCTCCCTGCAGCCAGGGCCTCAGTCTCAGCCTCAGGTGCAAAGTGCTTCAGGAATGTCACAGCACAGGCCAACTTAGGGCAGCCTCTGCAGCAGACACCCCACCCCTGCCTGCCAAGTGAGAAAGACCAAAAAGTAAGGTTGCCCACTAGGTGCAAAGCCATGGTTCAGTGTGACATCCCCATAGAGGAGAAACTCCTTCGCACTAATTACAGCCACCAGGAAGTCAGCCAGTGTGAGATGACACAGCTGGATTTCACCACTGCTCGGGAAGAACTGCTGGAGATGCCGGAGAAAGAGGGAGATGGAGAGAGCTCAGGAACACAAAAGAGCCCAGGAATGAAAAGCACTCCACCACCAGGAGTGGGCTGGGTGTGTGTGCACGCAAGCTTTTATAAAAAGGAATAAAATGTGTCATTTCAGATTGGATGAGTTGAACATTACTAATTAAGAAATTACTTAATTATGGAGAAGAAAATAAAACGAAGGTATTTTGCCCTTGAGGGAAAAAAATTTTCGATTTGCTAAATCAA
Source organism: Rhinopithecus bieti (assembly GCF_001698545.2). Taxonomy (NCBI): domain Eukaryota; kingdom Metazoa; phylum Chordata; class Mammalia; order Primates; family Cercopithecidae; genus Rhinopithecus; species Rhinopithecus bieti. The sequence continues at coordinate 2,972,037 of NW_016805314.1, forward strand.
GGAAATGATTAGATCCCAATTATTCATTAAATAATTGGAAATGGCTCCAACAAAAGCATTAGAATATGCGTGCTGCTCAGGCCTCCCAGGGAGCTCTGCCTTCCTCTCAAAGCCTCTGCGCTGTTGCTTCCCTTCTGTAAATAAGTCTCTAGAATGGACTGAATGAATACTCCCACACTTGGGGCAAAAAAACAGACTTCCCTGCACTCTGTCTCATGCTAAGGGTATCTATCCATAATGTTGTATTTATCATCCCTCAACTATGCTTAATTTCTGTCCACCAAGGCTGAGCTGCTTTCTTCTTCCCACACGTGGCTCTTCAAAGAGTAGATTACAAATCCTTCTCTATTGTTCACCACACCAGACACCCGTGTTAGAGTGTGATGTCTCTGTTCCTGGCCTGGCTCACCTGGTCTTCATTCCACGTCTCAGATGTGTCCCCATCATGGACCACAACAGCTAGCAGCCAGCCCACCAGGCCTCAGAGGCACTAAACCCCAACACTCCAACATTCTTTTTCAAAATGACATAAAGAATGCTCTTTTACATGTCTTTGTCTAAACACCGACCTTGCCCCATAACTTTACTTCTATGGAGATTACTCCTCTTTCTCTAGCTAAACCCTGTCTATATTTTCAATCGCCTCCATCATAAGTCACCTTAAAGTCAACACACCCAGTGTTGTTCTCCTCATCACCTCCTTCTCCTTCGGCAACAAATATCACCTCCCAAATCATTACACTTAATTTCAAGGAACTAGAAGCTCTCTCAAATCTTTTATTCCTTCAGGTTAAAAACCAAAGTCAGTTCTCGTGTATCTTTTTACCTTTCCTCCACATCCGATCAGTCATTACCCTCTGCCAATTCTTTCTTTAAAGCAGGCTACTGTATATTTATTTAGCTTTTAGAGCTTGCATTCATTTATCTTGTTTGCCCTTAAAGAAAGTTGAGGAAGTGGGCAGAGAAAACACAGCCCTTCCTCTTTTTCTCGATGGATAAAGACATGGAGGCTTATGCTTAGGTGCATGTCTGATGTCATTTACTAGGAGCAGTCTTGACTATGGAGGAATGGTAAAGTCAACACTGGGTGTGTTGACTTTAAAGTGACTTATGATGGAGGCGATGGAAAATACAGACAGGGTTTAGCTAGAGAAAGAGGAGTAATCTCCATAGGGAAGCCCTCCCTGAATCCTGAAGACTAGTTTTGTGTCCTCTTTAACTCCTGTAACATCCAATGCTTCCTCCATCGTTAGCACTCGATTGTTAGATACGTGAGATCAGTAGCTATTTTCTGTCACTTCCACATTGCTCAGGAGTGTACATGGAAGATAATAAGCGCACACTGAATTATTTCCGATAAATGAATTCATGTACAAAAATAAATAAATGAAACCATATTCCTAAGAGCCCTCACACAGCTAGGAAATGGTAGCGCCAAAGCTAAGCACTAAGGTCCTTTATCCACTGTGCACCTAACTGGTATCCTCGGCATATGCTGCCAGCATATGGTCAGATTAATTATGTAGGAATGTTTTATCGTCATATATCATATCATTTAAAAAACTCTTCACTTGTTTCCAGTTATATAATTGATAAAATCTAAATTCCACAATAAACCTAACTAGCCTTCACTCACATTTTAACCCTATTAGGATATCTTATAGTTAAAAGAGATCATAGGTAATATAGGTCAGCTTCCCTCCTAATGTAAGGATTCCTTTGGAGGTACCCTTTTCCCAAAATCCAAAGGGAAGAGCATTGGCACTCCCCACCGCCATCAGGAACACACCTTCATCTCCCATGGTTCACCACCCACCGCAGGCCATCCTCAGAACCACAGAACTCACACTGCAAACAACTTCCACGCTTCCATGCATGTATTTCTCGGGCGGTTCCCTCCTTTCCACTTTTCAAATCCTGCCTATCCTACAGGGCTAGCTTGAGGCCCACCTTCAGAAGTCTTTCCCTGGTATCCCAGTTAAAACCATCTACCAACATCTTTTTCTGCAATCTTTTAGATCTCTTTATCTTGCACACTTAGAATCAATCCTTTGTTTTTACCTGACCCTCATAAATGTTTATGACTTACATGGCAGCTAAATTGTAAGAAGTTTGAATCCTCCCCGCTCCTTGCATTCTCAGAAACTAAATCACTGAAGATGTACTGAGCCCCCATAAGCCAGCCCCTGTGTGCAGGGTCCCTTCACACACATTTTGTACATGAGTCACCTGAAGAATTTTTAGAGAATGGTACGATTACCACATCACCAGGAGAGGAAAACTGAGCTTCAGAGAGTCAAAGTGATATTCTACAGATGCAACACTGAGGTAAGTGCCTCTGGTGTGGTTTTAGTCCAAGTGCCCTGATTTGCACACAGGGTATTTGTAGTAATCTGCTTGGGCTGCCGAAACAAAGCACCACAGACAGTGTGGCTTCAATGGCAGAAATTTATTTTCTCACATTTCCAGAGGTAGGACTCTGAGATCCAGGTATCCATGGGGATAGGTTCTCCTGAGGCTGGTCTCCTTGGTTTGCACATGGAGAATGCTATGTCCTCACGTGGTCTTTCTTTGTGCAGGCACCTCCCGGTGCCTCTCCCTGTCCTCATAAGGGCACCAGTCATACTGGATTAAGGCCCAATTGTTATGATCATATTTAATTGTGTAATTACCTTTTCTTAAAGGTCCTTTCTCCAAATTCTGTCACATTCTGAGGTACTGAGGGTCAGGACTTAAACCTATGAATGTGAGAAAAGGGGAGGGGACAAAACTCAGTGCATAACAGGATTCCTGCTGCACTCTCTACATAACTGCTCTTTGCCTGCGATAAATACTAGCTAAGTGCAGCTGAGAGGCTGGCTGTTAATTTTGGAAAGAGACTATTATACATGTGTTTGTGATTGTTTTATTTTTTGGCAGATCAAAAGAAATAAAAATACATTTTAGAAAAAAATAGTAAAAAATAAAAGTCAAACAAAATCAGGCAGTACAATGAAAACACACGTTACACCGCTGCCTTTGCTTTCTGCTTCTCTTTGGTCTTCTCTTTCCCTGGACTGTCTTTGCAGGGGAAATGGGGAGCTCATCATATGTTTGCTGCAGGCAATTTCTTCAAGCCTGGAGAGACCTGTAAAACTCCAGAATCTACTGAAACTTGCAGGAGTCCAGAGCTCAGGACAAACAAGATATTCTTGAGAGTAACTGGTTTCTAACACCAGCTACAAGGCTGAAAGAATATGCAGAGTGCAGTACTCCAAACCCAGAGGGTACTCAAAAAACAGGCCAAATGAAGTGCCTGGAGTGGGGTTCCTGCTGTAGGGATGGAGACAGCTTTTCTTGGAAAGGTGTAGGCTGGGCTTCCAGGTGAGTTACAGTGAGTGGAGTGAGCTCATTTGCCACTTTCACCTGCAGTTATTTTTGTTGCAATAACCAGCCACCAAATAACTTGATCCCAGGGAGGAGAGGTGAGAACCAGTTATTCTTCCAGGTGCAATGGAGCAAGGTGCAGTGACTTATTGTAAATGTGTTCACAGCAAGGTGAGAAGACCCCACAGAGGGGATCAGGCATCTGCTTTAAGAAAAAGAGTAAAGCAGATAATGTTGAGAGGCAGAGAAAGACAGAGCTGGGCCCCTGGAAAGACAGAGAAGCCAGCCAAACACACGGCTTCAAAGTCCTCAGTGTCAGTCTTTACTTTCTTTGGGGCATTGGAAGTTTTTGCAGGGGGCCTGAGAGTGGGTGACATAGCAAGCCATTTGTTTCAGTTTGGATTCTCAAAGAAGCAGACGCTAAGACAAGGATAAAAAGACCAGTTGCTTATTTGCGAAATAAAGGAAAGCACTGTCAGAAAAGCGACTGTTGCCAGCCAACAGGACTTTATCCTATTTGGGGAGCTCTTGGAGCCAGCGTAGAACACACTCCTCAGAGTTATTACACTGGAGGTGGGCAAGGGAGCTGGAATGAGTGCATACCAAGTCCTAAAGGCATTGAGGGAGCTGCTTTGGGAAAGGGGTGGACATGCATCCAGCCCCAGTCCTTCCTGCCTGTCTTTCAGGACAGAGGGGCTCCAGGGGTGAGAAGGCAGACTCCACCTTGGGGCAGAACATGCAAGTGCAGACAGCAGGAAATTAGAGGATGGAGCAGGTGCACTAGCACTGCTAGCCCATTAGAGCATGGGGGTGAGGACACAAGCTTTGGAATCAGACTATCCGGCTTGGAATCCCAGCTCCACCATTCAGTAGTGCAGTGCCCTTAGCTGAGTTATGTAATCTTTAACATTTCAATGTCTTCAACTGAGAATAGCAAAAACTGGTAAGACATGGACATACTTTGAAGGGCTGAGGTAGGATTGAAGGAGATAAACCTAAACACTAAGAGAAACATTCTTAGTATTTGCCAGGCACCCCCAAAATGTTAGCCATTAGTATTGTTAACCACTAATATTATCAAGACTAATGAATTAACCTAATAAGGTAGCAAACAGTGTGTTCCCGAATGCACAGGGTATGGAACAGGTAAGTCCTGGAATATATGTGGTCTGTGATATGGTTTGGCTCTGTGTTCCCACCTAAATCTCATGTTGAATTATAATCTCCAGCACTGGAGGAGGGGCCTGGTGGGAGGGGAATGGGTCACAGGGCAGATCTCCCCCTTGCTCTTCTCGGGATAGTGAGTTCTCATGAGATCTGACGATTTAAAAGTGTGTGGCACTCCCTCCTTTGCTCACTCTCACTCTCTCTCTCTCTCTCCTGCTCTGGCCGTTTGAGGACGGTGCCTGCTTACACTTCACCTTCTGCCACAATTGTAAGTTTCCTGAGGCCTCCCCAGCCGTGCCTCCTGTACAGCTGTTGAAGCTGGGAGTCGATTAAACTTCATCTCTTCATAAATTACCCAGTCTGAGGTAGTTCTTCATAGCAGTGTGAGAATGGACTCATACAGCCTGAGAAGGTCTGAGGAGGGAAACGTGGTACCCTAAGTTGGTGATGCCTGCCAGGCAACAGGCAGACAGGGCCCTGCTGCCCAGGAAATCTGCTGTGGAGGCAGTCCATGAGGATGTATGGAATGTTCCCAAATGCCCATCTTCCTCATGATTTCCCTGGAATGATTCTACCGTGAGTTTGCCATTGTGTAAAAGGCAGACTTCAAGGAAGTTGCAATCAGGTCTCAAGGGTGCACCCTCCTCTAGTTCTTTGGGGTGTGCAGCCATATAGCACAATGTGCAGCCTTACTCTCAGCCAGTTCCCAACCATCTGCACTACAGGGATAGTTCAAAGATAGGGATGCACAAATTTTGGATAATTCAAAATTATCTGAATTAGAGAATTCAATTCTGTAAAGAACTGAAAAGTTCTTTACAGTTAACTTTTAGGAACTTTTAGACACAGCAGATTGTCTTAGACCAATAATAAAATGAGTCTCTATTCCTTTAGCACAGACCAACTGGCAGTTCAAGGGGCCAGGTCAAAACCTTCTGAATGGTGAGAGAAGCCATCTAGGAACTGCTTTTACCATATTGTTGTAGAATGAAACCTCATGAGAACCCAGAGCAGCCATTAGGTCCCAGGAGAGAACAAGAATCCTGGAATGACTGAGTTAAGGCCTTCCTGAGGCTGGTGTGTCACAACCTCCAGCACACCCTTCCCATAGCTCAAGGTGGTAGAGCACCCATTCATTCTTTCACTCCAGATAACTTCAGTGTGTTTTAAAGTCAAGAAGCTTGGTGAGTTATAATAGCAAAGACTTGGAACCAACCCAAATGCCCATCAATGAGAGACTGGATGAAGAAAATGTGGCACATATACACCGTGGAATACTGTGCAGCCATAAAAAAGAGTGAGTTCATGTCCTTTACAGGGACATAGATGAAGTAGGAAACCATCTTTCTCAGCAAACTAACACAGGAACAGAAAACCAAACACTGGATGTTCTCACTCACAAGTGGGAGTTGAACAATGAGAACACATGGACACAGGAAGGGGAACATCACATACTGGGGCCTGTTGGGGGATTGGGGTCAAGGGGAGGGAGAGCATTAGGACAAGGCATGTGGGGCTTAAAACCTAGATAATGGGTTGATGGGTGCAGCAAACTGCCATGGCACATGTATACCTATGTGACAAACCACATTCTGCACAAGAATCTCAGAACTTAAATTAAAATTTAAAAAAAATTAAAAAAGAAGCTTGGTGGGAAAGGAGCCCACTTGTTTCATACAGGACATTAATATGCAGAGTTCAAAACTAATTCAATGCATTTATTATCTCTTACTATATAATGGATGCCATGTGTCTTAGGCATTGAGGAGATGTCGTCTGTACCCTTTAAACTGTTCACAGTGGAGAGGTAGAGAAACAGAGTTAGAGAACATCATGATAATCACTAAAGCAGAAGTAGAGACAGGGCTCTATTGAAAAGCTAAGGAGGGCATGTAACACACGTTAGTTGAGAAGCCTTTCCTGAGTTGATAATGAATGAACTAAATTGTGAAGTAAGAGCAATTTTACAAGTGGCAAGTCACATGGGGGACAGTAGCGGGCACACCTCAGGCTGATGAAACACTTTGTGCAGAGGAAGGGAAGGGTGAGAATGCACACTGTGTCAGGGCCCATAAGTAGCCCAGTGCTGCTGAAGGTCAGGGAGAGGACAGAGTGCAGAGACAACCGGGGCAAACTCAAGTTCAATGTGGATGCCATGAATTCTCCTGCATTTCTTACAAAAAGCACTCAGAAACTTTTCAACGTTTTTTGAGTAAGGAACTATAAAATTATGATTTTGTTATGGAAAATAGATTGAAGGTGTAAGTTTGGAGACCAGCAAACAAGTCAGAAAACTATTTTCCAAGCAAGAAATTGTAATGATAGTACCAGTGGGAATGGTCAGTAGAAGACAAATTAAAACCTATTAAGTGGGTAGAACTGGCAGGGTTGGTAGGAGTAGCAATAATGTGAAGAACAGGAAGGAGCAGTGACTTGCATTGACTTCCAGGTCTCTTGGGCTACGACATTGCTAATTGTGCCAGTAGCCATAAGTTGAGCTATAAGAAGAGACTAGAATGAAAATAGAGGGAGAAGATGAGATCAGCTTTTGAAGAGATGAATTTAAAGTATCCCTGTCTAGAAAAAGTTGGATATATAATCTAAAGCTTAGAAGGGAGTGAATACTTGAAACCACAGCAATGAACAGACTGTATAAACATATCACGAAGAATGAGAAAAGAGAAGCAAAAATAATACCCTGAAAAACAATCACATATGAAGGGTGGGCTAGTGAGGGAAACTGAACAGGAAAGCCCAGAGAAGGAAGAGAAACTCTAGAAGAAATAAGGGTGCTACATTTTTCATGAGTGCATCCATTCAAGTAAACATTAATTATACACCTACTATGTGTCCTAGAAACTAGGGTTAAAATGTTCAGCAAAGATACACAGTTTCTCCCTGTATTGAGTTTACAATACAATTGGGGAGGTGGGTATTCATCAAATAATTACATAAATATACAGTTTTTATTGCAAATAATGCCTTAAAGAATAACTGAAGTTTTATTTCTTTCTTTTCTTCTTCTTTTTTTTTTTTTTTT